>NC_041407.2:73611954-73924454 GCF_900747795.2 Erpetoichthys calabaricus
ACAAAGCTGTTGAAGGCGGCAGCTAACACCCCCTCTGTCAGGAGCAGGAAGAGAGAGAGAGAGAGATAGAGAGAGATGGAGAGAGACAGATAAAAAAAATCAATACGTGCCCTTTGAGCTTTTAAGTATGCGAAGCTCCGTGCAGCATGTCCTTCAGGAAGCAGCTGCACACAGCCCCCCTGCTCACACCCCCCTACGTCAGCGCAAGAGAGAGAGGGAGAGAGAAAGTAAGCTGGGTAGCTTCTCAGCCATCTGCCAATAGCGTCCCTTGTATGAAATCAACTGGGCAAACCAACTGAGGAAGCATGTACCAGAAATTAAAAGACCCATTGTCCGCAGAAACCCGCGAAGCAGCGATAAAATCCGCGATATATATTTAAATATGCTTACATATAAAATCCGCGATGGAGTGAAGCCGCGAAAGGCGAAGCGCGATATAGCGAGGGATCACTGTATAGCACATTTTCATACAAAAAGTAGCTCAAAGTGCTTTACATAATGAAGAAAATAAAATAAAAATAAAAGACAAAATAAGAAATTAAAATAAGACATTATTTAACATAGAAAAGGAGTAAGGTCCGATATTATCAACGAATAACTGTAATGCAACATGAAATATAATTTACTTTCAAATTATTATGTTTTACTCTTTTTTAATATAGTTAATTACTCTCTGTAATGTAGAATAGTTCTATTATGCATATGCAACAATTCCCATAAAAATAAAAATCTGTTTAAATTGTACAACTGCATCCCCATACGTTAGTGACAGAACCACAAAGAGGCTACAGCATAGCGCAGGCATGGGGGTTGGTGAGCGAAGTGAGCAGGGGGCGAAGCCCCCTAGTCTTAAAATAAAAATGTACATCTATCTATATAAAATGCTAAGGGTCACGTCTGTCTGTCACGTTATTACTCACAAACCACTGTGGGCTAGGACCTTCATCTTGGTCTTAATCGAAAGCTTATGATGTGATACACGCTGGTGAAGCAGAAAATGTGGCAACGGCAGTCTCTGTCCAGATATCGAGGTTCACATTTTTACCACGGCAAACAACATAGGCAATAGAGAATATGATATGACAGAGCAGAAAGAGCATGAAGCAAATTTGCAAGTTTTATATCCTGTAAACACAAATAACTAAATGCTGGCATATAAATAATGCACTTTTATTTGACATGTCTATACATTCTTCAAAACAGCATGACGGAGGTAGAGGCCCCAATGTCTTGTGAAGGCCAGGGGCCTGTCGATTTGGGATCCATCCCTGTCTGTATCTACTGAATTTTGCTGTGTTTGACAGTTTGTTTTGGACTATTGCAACTCACTGTATGTAGGTATTGATCAGACATTGTTACAACACCTGCAACTAGTCCAGAACACTGCTGCTTACCTACTGATTGGCTCTCGCAAGTGTCACCATATCTTAACAATATTAGCCTTCCTCCATTGGTCCACTACAGAATTGATTTTAAAATTTTTTTGCATGTTTTAAAATGTTTCGATGGAATGAGTCCCTCTTACCTTTCGGAACTTTTTCACACTTACACGCTAATGAGGGCACTGTGGTCTACTAGCCAGATCCTCTTGGTGGTGCCAAGATCAAGGCTGAAGCTTTTGGGGTGGCCTCTCCCTCACTTTGGAATTGCTTACCCCCCAACATTAGTTACTTTTAGGTCACCATTAGAGACTTTTTTTTTTGGCCCCGTAAAAGATTAAATATTATGTTTGTATATGTTGGTTCATGTACATTCATAGGCGGCACGGTGGCGCAGTGCTGCTGCCTCGCAGTTAGGAGACCCGGGTTCGCTTCCCGGGTCCTCCCTGCGTGGAGTTTGCATGTTCTCACTGTGTCTGCGTGGGTTTCCTCCGGGCACTCCGGTTTCCTCCCACAGTCCAAAGACATGCAGGTTAGGTTGACTGGCGATTCTAAATTGGCCCTAGTGTGTGCTTGGTGTGTGGGTGTGTTTGTGTGTGTCCTGTGGTGGGTTGGCACCCTGCCCAGGATTGGTTCCTGCCTTGTGCCCTATGTTGGCTGGGATTGGCACCAGCAAACCCCCGTGGCCCTGTATTTGGATTCAGAGGGTTAGAAAATGGATGGATGGATGTACATTCATAGCTATGAGTGTGTATGTGTGAGTATGGTGTCACACATGAGACAGCTGAGGGCCTCTAGTGATTGTAATTCTACCACCACACCAGTGGTTGGCACTATGTCTTAATGCATTTCTCTCTTCCTTCCTATGCAGCCTGGATGACTGATGGCTTCACATCATTTCCAGTGTCTGTCCACTTAGACCCGTCTCTTCCTGTCAGGGGGACTGAAAACCGGAAGCTCCGGACCATCTTTCCCAGATCTTTCCTGGACTCAAAACTCTCTGCAATCATTTGCTTGCTTTTTTAATATTTCCTAGGTTTTCCCAACTCTTTACCATTGTCCTATGATTCTCTAACAGTGGCATAGTCGGCAGGATTTGTTGGGATATTGGATTAACAGGATGTGACAGCCCTTCTTCTTTTATGTAGAGTTTTATTTGTCATGATTGTGGTTTTGTTATGTGTATATTATGATTATAATACTTTTCTTAATTGTTTCTTTTAGCTTATCTTGTACAGCATTTTGGTTCAGTTTAGTTTGTTTGACTTATGACTTTGAGTTGATACAATCCAAGCCCTAAGGCACATTAGTTAAAGCTGCTCCTTCACAGCCATAAAAGATTGGATTGGACTCCTAGCCCAGTCACTATCAGTAGGTAGTTTGCATATGCTCTCTGTGTAAACTCTCTAAATCCCCCTATAACTAAATATATTACCTGTTTAGGTTGATGAAGATAAATTTGACCCACTGCATGTGTGTCAATGTTCCTATAAAGGACTAACACTCAGACCAAGGTTGTTTCCTCCCATGCAGACATTGCTACTTTAATACAGTAGATTCTGCCACCCCAAGATCCCGAATTG
This sequence comes from Erpetoichthys calabaricus, assembly GCF_900747795.2. NCBI lineage: Eukaryota > Metazoa > Chordata > Cladistia > Polypteriformes > Polypteridae > Erpetoichthys > Erpetoichthys calabaricus. Next base: position 73,614,917 of record NC_041407.2, read on the forward strand.
TACATGGCAGTTATAGAATGGACTTAGAGGTGGACATTAATAAAGTATCTATCTATCTATCTATCTATCTATCTATCTATCTATCTATCTATCTATCTATCTATCTATCTATCTATCTATCTATCTATCTATCTATCTATCTATCTATCTATCTATCTATCTATCTATCCCTAAGTATTACACAATGACAGCTATTCATGCTCCTTGAGTGGTCCAAGTGGCCTACTGGTTGTCACATAATACAACCTGTTGTGCCTTTAGGTCTAACTTCTTTATCACAAGAACATATCACCGTCTAAGCATTTTTCCTTTTCAGCTGACTCCAAGTGAGACAGTAAGGTAAGGCTAAGTAAATTTAGGGAGATTACCAGTAAATGTTCTGATAAATGTAACTTCTGGTGCTGAAAGCCAATGAAATCTTTCTTTGTTTTCAAGGATTGAAATATCAAAGATCTTAAACCTTCAACTAGAATGCGTGTGACTTAGCATACATGTGGATGGGTAGAATGCTATTATTATATTGGGAGGGCACATATTAAACAATGTTCATTGAGGCCTACTGTTTCTATGGCAGACACCATCATATCTTTCCTCCTAAGAGAAAGGATACTGTCACTAACGTACCATCAAAGCCAGCACAGCATAAAACATCAAGTCAGGTACATTTCTTTCCTTAAAGAGCTGTGAGAATCAGAAAAAAAAAACAACCATGTCATGTAGCTGAAGTAGAAACCTTGACAACCTTTAAGAAGTATCTGGATGAGATATTGGGAGTGCTTAGTGATTAGCTAGGCAAATAAGCTGAATTGTCTCCTCTTGTTTGTCAAACGTGTGTTCTTATGTCCTGAAAGGGGGCTCCCAAACATGGACAGGAGGATCCTTGCACACATCCAGCTCTATATTTTCTGGACCCAGCCTTTTATGTACAAAGTATGATAGGTGGCAGTGGTAAAGTCTCCTGTCATGGATGGTATGAAGGCTCATCACACATATACTTTAGAGTCAGCAGCATGTATGTGGACCCTGGGAAGAAAACTATGCAACTATGTAAAAAACTCCAGTCAGAAGATGACAGATTGGAGCTAACTGGAAGTGTTTTGAGAGAGCAGCGCCACCTGCTGATCACTTACACTTTCTTACACACAGCTACATCCACAAACACATGGTGTTGGTCAATTAAGAGTCACAGCATTACATGTGAATTTGAGTATGTGGTTTGAACGGATAAATCATATTACAGAATATCTGCACCATTCATTGCTGAATGAATGACTTTTTATGTAAGTGTTACGCTTGCATAAAACATCCCTGAAAAATTCATGTTATCCAAGCTTCACAGACATGGTGTATAATTAAACAGAAAAGTAAAAAAAGGAAAATTAAAGTTTTATCAAGGATCCTTCTACACAGCACAGTATTATTGAAACCAAAAGAAAGCATGTTGCCTTCAGCTAGAAATGACACATTGCATTACAAGGACTCCGGGGGGGGGGGGGGGGGGGGGGCATGAAATCTGGCACATCATGTGCTTTAGCAGTCTCTTTCCAAAAGCCATTTTAGCTCAGAAACAAGAGAGAGCATTGTAGAAAGGTCTGAAGACATGGCTTCATCTGAAGTTCCGACAGATGAGTCACACTAGTGTCTCTTGGATTGTGAAACAAGACTCAGTATATCCAAAAAGATGACAGGGGCTCAGGCGTATTCTGTATAGCTGTGCATCTGACTGAAAAATGAAGCATTTTGAAAGGGAGGAAAAACCACAATGCCGTAGAATGATTTTTCCATGATGAGACTGGGCATTAAGTCTTACACACTGGAATGAGTTGTTCAGCCTCAGAAATTAAAGTGGTTGCCTTATAAGTCCAATCAACTTAAAAAGCAAAACTAGAAATCTAAATCGCTTGACTTGTGTGTACTGAATGTATATGTAGTGTATTTTAGATAGTTCACCCACGTGGGTTTCTTCAGGATGCTCCAGCTTCATCCCACACTTCCAAAGTCAGGCAGGTAAGGTGGACTGGTGCTATAGTGGCATGCAAAAGTTTGGCCCACCTTGCTTAAAATGTCTATTACTGTGAATCGTTCAGTGAGCATAAGATGAACTGATCACCCAAAAGCATAAAGTTGAAGATGACACATTTCATTAATATTTTAAGCAAGATTACATTTTTATTTCCATCATTTACAGATACAAAATACCAAAAAAATGATGAGGGAATGAAGCAAATGTTTGGGCACCTGACATGGTCAGTACTTATTTAGACCCCCTTTGGTAAGTATCATAGCTTGTAAATGCTTTCTGCAGCCAGCTAAGAGTCTTTCAGTTCTTACTTGGGGTATTTCCACCCATTCGTCCATGCAAAAGTCTTCTAATTCTGCAAGATTCTTGGATCATCTTGCATGCACTGTCCTTTTGAGATCTATCCATAGATTTTCAATGAGGGCCATGGCAAAAACCACCAGCTTGCTCCTCTTGAGGTATTCCATTGTAGACTTTGAGGTGTGTTTCAGATCATTATCTTGTTGTGGGACACATCCTCTATTTAACTTCAACATTTTTACAGATGATGTGATGTTTGCTCCCAGAATTTGCTGGTATTTGTTTAAATCCATTCTTCCCTTTGACAAAAACCATTCCCTGTGCCACTGGCTGCAACACGAGCCAAAAGCATTATCAATCCACCCCTTTGCTAAATGGAAACGTGTTCTTTTCCTGTAAGTCAGCGTCCTTTCTTTTGCCAAAACATACCTTAGCACATTGTGGCCAAAAGGTTCTATTTTGACACAGGCCTTGTTTCCAAAATGTATCAGGCTTGTTTCATTTGCAAATTTCAGTTGCCGGATTTTGTGGCTAGGATGCAGGAAAGGCTTTCTTTTGCTGACTCTACCATGAAGGCCATATTTGTTCATTTGAATACAGTAATCCCTCACTATATCGCGCTTCGCCTTTCGCGGCTTCACTCCATCGCGGATTTTATATGTAAGCATATTTAAATATATATCACGGATTTTTTGCTGGTTCGCGGATTTCTGCGGACAATGGGTCTTTTAATTTCTGGTACATGCTTCCTCAGTTGGTTTGCCCAGTTGATTTCATACAAGGGACGCTATTGGCAGATGGCTGAGAAGCTACCCAACGTACTTTTCTCTCTCTCTCTCTTTCGCTGACTTTCTCTGATCCTGACATAGGGGGATTGAGCAGGGGGGCTGTTCGCACACCTAGACGATACGGACGCTCGTCTAAAAATGCTGAAAGATTATCTTCACGGTTGCTACCTTCTGTGCAGCTGCTTCCTGAAGCGACATGCTGCACGGTGCTTCACATACTTAAAAGCTCGAAGGGCACGTATTGATTTTCGATTGTTTGTTTTTCTCTGTCTCTCTATCTCTCTCTCTCTACTCCTGACGGAGGGGGTGTGAGCTGCCGCCTTCAACAGCTTTGTGCCTCGGTGCTTCGACATACTTAAAAGTCAAACAGCACTATTGATTTGTTTGCTTTTCTCTATCTCTCTGACATCTGCTCCTGACACGCACTCCTTTGAAGAGGAAGATATGTTTGCATTCTTTTAATTGTGAGACAGAACTGTCATCTCTGTCTTGTCATGGAGCACAGTTTAAACTTTTGAAAAAGAGACAAATGTTTGTTTGCAGTGTTTGAATAACGTTCCTGTCTCTCTACAACCTCCTGTGTTTCTGCGCAAATCTGTGACCCAAGCATGACAATATAAAAATAACCATATAAACATATGGTTTCTACTTCGCGGATTTTCTTATTTCGCGGGTGGCTCTGGAACGCAACCCCCGCGATGGAGGAGGGATTACTGTACATTCTTGTTTATTATCGCACCACATAGTGATGACATGTTGAATGCTGGTTAGACACACAGAATTCCACCATTACATTGAAAATCCACTCACCTCCTTATTCCAGTAGCACTGAACACAACTCTGGATGGAGCTGCAGACCATCAGAGAACACAATACTGCACACACTCATTAAGAACAGTCGCTCATTCAGAGTGCATGACTTTGGGATATGACAGAAGAACCTGCAAAGCCCACACAGTCGATGACCAGGCCAGGGCGCACGTCCATTCTTCCCAGAGCTCTGAGGCCACAGTGCTGCCCTGCAGCCTTCTACTGTGCCTTCAAAAAGTAGTCAGGACCCTTCACCTTTTACACAAGTTGTTACATTGCAGCTATTTTTTGTTTTTTAATTAATTTTTCCCTCATGAATCAACACTCAATACTGGACTTTAGAAATTTTTTGTAAATGTATTAAGAATAAAAAGCTGAGATATCACATTGAGACAACTATTTAGATCTTCTCCTCAGTTCTTCAGTTGGAACTCCTTTGGCAGTGTTTCCAGCTGGGAGTCTTTCTGATATGACACAAAACGCTTCGCAGGACTGGATTTGTGGATTTTCTGCCATTCTTCTCTACGTGTCAGGTCTGTCAAGTTGGATGGAGACCACCAGTGGACAGCTTTCTTCATGTCTCTCTAGAGTTCAAGTCTGGCCTCTGGCTGGACCACTAAAGCACACTTAGAAAGTTGCCCTTATGCCACTCCTGTGTTGTTTTTGCTTTGTGCTACGAGTCATTGTCCTGTTGGAAAGTGACCCTTCAATCCAATCTGAGATCCAGAGTGCCACGGAGCAGATCTTCATTACTTTGCTCCTTTCAGCTTTCTCTTAATGCTGCCTAGTCTCTGAGTCCCTGCCACTGAAAGACAACCCCACAGTGTGGTGCTGCCACCACAAAGCTTCACTGTTGGTATGGTATTGCACAGGAGATTAGTAGTGTCTGGTTTCCTTTGAATGTGACGCTTGCAATTGAGGCCAAACAGTTCAATCTTGGTTTCATCAGACCATAGAATCTTGTTCCTCACAATCTGAGAGTCCTTTAGCTGCTTTTTTTGCAAATGTCAAGCTGACTGACATGTGTTGGCTGACCACTCTGGCATAAGGCCTAGATTTTTGGTGTGTTGCGGTGGTGGTACTCCTTCTGGTAGTTTGTCCCCTCTCCACAGAGCCCGAGTGACCATCAGGTTCTTGGTCACTTCTCCTGCCAAGACTCTTCTTGAGTATTCTGCTCAATTTGCCTGGGCAGCCAGCTCCAGGAGGAGTCATAGTTGTTCCATTTCAGAATTATGGAGGCCACTGTGGTTTTTGGTACCTTCATTTACATTTACGTTTATTTGCTTGGCAGATGCTTTTATCTCAGTCGACTTACAAAAGAACATAAACATAATCAAGTAACATTAGTGTGTTCAGCAATTGTCCTAGGACAGGTGGCAAAAGTTGATTGCCACAAGTGAACAACTACTAATTTAAAATATAGATTACAATCGATAAAGCAATTAAACTTGAACAACAAATTAACAGACAATATACAATATCACAGAACAAAATTTTCTTTCCAATTAATTAGACAGATATTCGCAGAACAGATGGATTTTCAATTGCTTCTTAAACACATTGAGGGAGTCAGCGGTTCTGATGGAGGTGCGCAACTCGTTCCACCAACTAGGAACTACACAAGAAAAGAGTCTGGATTGAGACTTGATACCACACAGACCTGAGTGGGCGATAAGGAGCATAGGGCTTCACCAGTGTCTCCAGATACACAGGTGCTGACCCACTGACCACTCTGTAGGCAAGCATCAGGGATCTGAACTTAATGAGTGCTGATACAGAGAACCAATGTAGCGACCTGAAGAGAGAGGAGTGACATTTGCCCGCCTCGGCTGGTAAAATATAAGATGGGCCGCTGCATTCTGGACCATTTGCAGCGACTTGATAACACATGATAGTACTCTTGCCAGAAGTGAGTTGCAGTAGTCCAGGTACGACAAGACCAAAGTCTGGACCAGAAGTTCTGCAGTGTATTCCGTCAGGTTGTGTCTGATCTTGGAGATGTTGTACAGTGTGAACCTGCATTTGTCAGAAACTGTTGAAAAGTGGTCAGAAAAGGATGGCTGCTCATCAATCACCTCCCCGAAGGTTGCATACTGACTTGGCAGGTGTTAATGACAGTGAGCCAAGCTGTACAGATATGGGGAGTTGAACAGACTGGCTTGTCGGAATCACAAGAAGCTCTACCTTCGATGCTGCAGATATTTTTTGTATCCTTGCCTAGATCTGTGCTATGACAAAAGTCCGTCACTAGGCCCTGCAGGCAATTCCTTAGACCTAATGGCCTGGGATTTGCTTGATGCACATTGTCAACCGTGGGACCTTCTATAGACAGCTGTGTGCCTTTCTTAATCCTGTGCAATCTGATGAACTGACTTCAGGAGGACTCCAAACAAGGTGTAGAAACATCTCAGTGATGATCACTAGAATGCAATGCACCTGAGCCAGATTTCAAGTATCGTAACAAAGGGTCTGAATACTTGATTCAAGGTGATACTGCAGTTTTTTTTTATTTTTAATACATTTGTAAAACTTCACATCACCTTGTTTTCACTTTGTCAGTGATGTTTGATCTGAAAAATAATGAATGTACATGATTTTAGCACAAGGCTGCAAAATGTGAAAAAGTGAAGGGGTCTGAATACTCACTCTGTGGGCCCCATAGCTATAGGACAGCAGGTTTAAATCCTTTCTCAGTCACTGCCCACGCACAGTTCACACATTTTCTCTTTCATGTGCATTTTATCCGTCATCTCCAAAACATGAATATCACGTTAAGTGCAAGCAAAAATTTGTCTAAATCAGAGTTTAAATGGTGTATACTTAGACTGGCATCTTGGCCACGGCTGCTTGCGTCCTTCCACCCAGTGACATTGGTGCAGGCCGTGGCTTCTGTTGTTTTCAGAAAGAAGTCTTAAAGCAGGCCAAGTGCAGTGAACATCTTGCCTGCATGTAGAAAGCAGGATTTGCTCCCAGTTTTCCCTTTCAGAATGTTAAGTACAGCACTGCACGCACAACAAAGACATGTGAAAATGCATTTTGAGTTCAGTTTTTTGATTTTATATATATATATCATATATAAAAACGTCTATGCATGGAAGTGTGTGTGTCTGTCTGTCTGTCTGGCCCGAAAGTGCGAGTTGGCCCGGAAGTGCAAGGCTACAGCATGAAGCTCAAAAAGCCAGCAAGGCGGCCCCAAGTTAACGAGTCGAAAAAAGAAAGCAGTACAAGGCTACAGCATGAAGCTGAAAGAAAGCGACTCCATCGCCAAAGTGAAACTGCCGAGGAAAGACAAACGAGAGAGAAACTCGCTTAGCTGCTGATAGACAAGGGGGGTGAGCACGTCCACAATACGAAACCACCGGCTCTGCATTTCAGTTTTTTTCTGATGATTTCAATAGTTATTATATATATATATATATATATATATATATGTATATTATGAAGATTCTGGCATGGCAGAAGTGCTACAGTCCATGGCTCCGGAACGATCTGGGCGCCTCCTGGCTATGGCTACAAGCCCCAACAGGGTTGAGCTTCCAAGCTCCATTTCCATGGCCCCAGTGCAATCCAGGGGGGCTTCCCTCTTGCGTCCCAGGGAAGATATAGCCCTTCTCCTGGTCCTTTTGTTCTCCAAGCGTCCTGGCCAGGCAAGGGTCCCAGCCGTCTGCCACAATACATACATATATATATATATATATATATATATATATATATATACAGTAATCCCTCGCTATATCACGCTTCGCCTTTCGCGGCTTCACTCCATCGCGGATTTTATATGTAAGCATATTTAAATATATATCGCGGATTTTTCGCTGCTTCGCGGGTTTCTGCGGACAATGGGTCTTTTAATTTCTGGTACATGCTTCCTCAGTTGGTTGCCCAGTTGATTTCATACAAGGGACGCTATTGGCAGATGGCTGAGAAGCTACCCAACTTACTTTCTCTCTCTCTTGCGCTGACTTAGGGGATTGAGCAGGGGGGCTGTTCGCACACCTAGACAATAAGGACGCTCGTCTAAAAATGCTGAAAGATTATCTACACGTTGCTATCTTTTGTGCAGCTGCTTCCTGAAACGGCATGCTGCACGGTGCTTCGCATACTTAAAAGCTCGAAGGGCACGTATTGATTTTTGATTGAAAAACAAACTCTGTCTCACTTTGTCTGCTCCTGACGGAGGGGGTGTGAGCTGCCGCCTTCAACAGCTTTGTGCCGCAGTGCTTCGCATACTTAAAAGCCAAACAGCCCTATTGATTTGTTTGCTTTTCTCTGTCTTTCTGACAGACTCTGCTCCTGATGCGCACTCCTTTGAAGAGGAAAATATGTTTGCATTCTTTTAATTGTGAGACAGAACTGTCATCTCTGTCTTGTCATGGAGCACAGTTTAAACTTTTGAAAAAGAGACAAATGTTTGTTTGCAGTGTTTGAATAACGTTCCTGTCTCTCTACAACCTCCTGTGTTTCTGCGCAAATCTGTGACCCAAGCATGACAATATAAAAATAACCATATAAACATATGGTTTCTACTTCGCGGATTTTCTTATTTCGCGGGTGGCTCTGGAACGCAACCCCTGCGATGGAGGAGGGATTACTGTATATATATAAAAATAACAATATATATATAAATAAATACTGTGGTGGGCTGGCGCCCTGCCCAGGTTTATGTGCCTGCCTTGTGCCCTGTGCTGGCTGGGATTGGCTCCAGCAAACCCCCGTGACCCTGTGTTAGGATATAGTGGGTTGGACGATGACTGACTGATATATATAAATATATGTTAAAGTAGGAGGTGCAGAAACTAATAAATGAGGTGAATTCTACTGGGAGATCAATGTGGGAAGGGTTTAAGTTTGGGGGAGTCTGAGAAAACCCAAAAGTCCACAGAGCTATAACTGGAGAGACCCTTGCCTTAAATAATACGAAGTTCATTCTGGGAAAAAAAAACAAAAGATCCAACAAAAGAAATATAATATGCATCTTGGGTGCTGAAGTCAGACATACCTACACACACAGCACACAGAGGACTTCACTAAGTGGGAATAAAACGTACAGCTGCAGCAATTTATGTTTTAAATACGAGCAAATGGGGCCGTGGCACAGTTTAGCATAGCATTATATCCAAAAGTTAGCTATTTGAATTCCTATATGTTCACTCTCAAAACAATAAAATAAGGTCACCAGTTATCAAGTGCCAATTTAACATCTGGACAGCAGCTGGCATTCAGGTGGCATGAAAAATGACCAGAGCCGAACATCTGGAAATGACCACCTGCTACGGCAGGCGGTGATTTTATTATCCAGCAACAATGATAGCAGATATTCAGGCAGGCAAACCCCTGCAGCATTATATATGGTGGAGAAAAAGCATGAAAACTGGACAGCTTTTTGCAATTTTTGTTTAGAAAAATATTGTCCTTGGTATTTAATTAGTATATTTTGCTGATCTGTATATGAACACCAGCCAAAAGTCTGAAAGATGTTTTCTATAATTCTTTTTAAAAGAGAAAAATCTCACACAGCCACCCTTTGGGAATTGGTGGTGGTCATATAGTAGTTTGGGGTGACGTCACTGTACCTCACAAAATGCACAAAGAAATGGGCGTTTTACCCGATTTAGTAACGATCTACAGCACTTCAGTGCGTGACTAATGCTTTTACATGTAGAGCAGCGGTGCTGCCTCCCACATGGCTTTGAATCCTCATTTGGTGCAGTTTGCACATTCTTCTAGTCTTATCTCATGTTCTCCAGGCCCTTCCCACAACCCAAAGAGAGTTAATTGGTGACTTTAACCCTTACAAACATCTTTGGGTCAAATTTGACTCTTTTTTTTGTCTGATACAGTATCAGTAAAAGCATCTCAGCCACAGGGGATGCACAAACCAGTGTGTTTCTTCGTGCCGGTCCCAAACCCGGATAAATGGGGAGGGTTATGTCAGGAAGGGCATCTGGTGTAAAATTTTGCCAAATCAATATGCGGGCAACAATACAAATTTCCATACTGGATCGGTCGATCCCGAGTTAACAACGACCGCCACCAGTACTATTAGCCAACAAGGTGCTGGCGGAAATTGGACTACTCTTGGCTGAAGAAGAAGAAGGAGAAGAAGAGGAGGGAGACGTGTCCGGAGGCAGGAGGTGAGGAGGAAAGTAAAGAGAGTGGAACTGAGGGTAGGAACTTTGAATGTTGGCAGTATGACTGACTGGTAAGGGGAGGGAGTTAGCAGATATGATGGCGAGAAGGAAGGTTGATATATTGTGTGTGCAAGAGACTAAATGGAAGGGGAGTAAGGCCAGGTGAATCAGTGGTGGATTCAAATTGTTCTGTCATGGTGTGGATGGGAGGAGAAATGGAGTAGGAGTTATTCTGAAGGAACAGTATGTCAAGAGTGTTCTGGAGGTGAAAAGACTGTCAGGCAGTGTGACAATGCGGTTTCTGCTCCAAACTCCCATCTTGCTTTTGGGAGCCCTGATGTGTCACCGATGAGCTTGGCAGTGAGGCATAACAATGAAACAAGGGGATGGTGCAAAAAGTGCAAAGTGCTTTTATTAAAACCAACAACAATCAAATACAAAGTGTCCAAATAAAGTGCAGTGTATCAAAATCTTTTAAATCAGTGTTTCTCAACCTTTAAGTATTTGCGACCCAAGTTTTCATAACAGTTTTAATTGTGCCCCCCTAATGTTTTTTTGAAACTCTAATAAAATTTATTCCTATATCTTTTGCTGCCGATACACCGCTACAAGTTTAAAATTTCCCTACGAATAGCGAAATTACGCCACATATGGCAACATTCGCGCCCCCTTTTTTTGTTGCTAGGGGGCACGCCCCACAGTTTGAGAACTGCTGTTTTAAATAAATAATGCAATAAAAACAGGTGAAAAGTGGAGGTTAAAATCCAATAGAGACAAAAAAATAATCGTTTAAAACGAGGTTAAAACAACAGCTGGAAGCAGTCTCTTTAAAAACAAAGCCTGGTGCCTTCTTTTTACCTGGCGGCTCCCCTGCTTCTCCCATCAGGCTTCACAACAGGAGAGTCGCCCTACCTGCAGCTGACCTTCTCTCCACTCAACTCGTCTGATCACTGGCTTCGGTTCCGCTCTTTCAAGACCGAGACTTGGCTTCTCCCAACGACCAGGACTCTCACGTTGGGGAATCCACCTTCCAAGCCTCCTGACTCCCGCTGTCTTCCGCGGCAAGCCATCCTTCTTCTGGTCACTCCCACTCCTCACAATTTTCAGCGGGAGCGACCACTACCAACTGCCCTAGGTGTCGGCCAAACACCCCGCTAGGGCTCACTGTCCAGCTGCCTGCGAGCACTCACTCGCTCTTTCTCTCTCTCTCTCTCCCTCTCACTCACTCACACACCGGCTTTCTCCTTGCTACTTCCTGCTGCCTTCTCCTGAAACCTCCGTCTCTCTCTTTTCCTTTTTCCTCCCGAAAGCCACCTCGCGCTTCTATTTATCATGGGGACATGGATCAGCTGTGGCAATCAACAGCCACCGGCAACAATTACGGATGCAGATGACTCCTCACCTGTGCACTTAAGCAAGGACCACCGGGGAACCACTTCTACCACACACCACCATGTCCCCTCTCTAAGCTGTGAGTGCTGCAATTATTTTAAAAACTGGCCCTTTTGACATGAGCTGTGGACCCGCTATACCACAGGCAGAGTAATGATTATGAAGCTGGAAATTGGAGGTGTGATGATGAATGTTGTTAGTGCATATGCCCCGCAAGTTGGGTGTGCAATGGATGAGAAAGAAGATTTTTGGAGTGAGTTGGATGAAGTGATGAACAGTGTACCCAAGGGACAGAAAGTGGTGATTGGAGCGGATTTCAATGGACAAGTTGGTGAAGGGAACAGAAGAGACGAGGAGGTGATGGGTAGGTATGGTGTCAAGGAGAGGAATGAAGAAGGTCAGAGGATAGTGGATTTTGCCAAAAGGATGGACATGGCTGTGGTGAATATGTATTTTAAGAAGAGGGAGGAACATAGGGTTATGTACAAGAGTGGAGGAAGATGCACACAAGTAGATTATATCCTGTACAGAAGAGTCAATCTGAAGGAGATTGAAGACGGCTAAGTGGTGGCAGGGGAAAGTGTAGTTAAGCAGCATAGGATGGTGGTCTGCAGGATGACATTGGATCAAGAAGAGGAAGAGAGTGAGGGCAGAGCCAAGGATCAAATGGTGGAAGTTGAAAAAGGAAGACTGCAAGGTTGAATTTAGGGAGAAGGTGAGACAGGCACTGAGTGGCAGTGAAGAATTACCAGACAGCTGGGAAACTACAGCAGATGTAGTAAGGGTGACAGCAAGAAGGGTGCTTGGCGTGACATCTGGACAGATGAAGGAGGAAAAGGAAACCTGGTGGTGGAATGAGGAAGTACAGGAGAGTATACAGAGGAAGAGGATGGCAAAGAAGAAGTGGGGTAGTCAGAGAGATGCAGAAAGTAGACAAGAATACAAGGACATAAGGCACAAGGTGAAGAGAGAGGTGGTGAAGGCTAAAGAAAATACGTATTTCCAAATCATAACCTCAGATCCTCAAATGAGTGTCTCCTTAGAATTCCAGGAGCAAAACTTAAAAGAAGTGGTGAGGCGGCCTTCTGTTGTTATGCACCTAAAATCTGGAATAGCCTACCAATAGGAATTCGCCAGGCTAATACAGTGGAGCACTTTAAAAAAACTGCTGAAACACATTACTTTAACATGGCCTTCTCATAACTTCACTGTAATTTAAATCCTGATACTCTGTATATCCAATTCATTATAATAACTATTCATGGTGGCTCTAAAATCTGTACTAACCCCTACTCTCTCTTCTGTTTCCTTTTCCTGTGTCCTTTTACTCAAAGCACTGTGATGTTCCAACAGTGATGGATTAAAAGCCAGAAGTCTGCATGACCATCATCATCAAGTCCTTCCCTGAGAACCCTAAATACAAAGAGGACTATTTCATTTATGTTAGGTAGAATGCCCAGAGGGGACTGGGTGGTCTCATGGCCTGGAACCCCTGCAGATTTTATATTTTTCTCCAGCTTTCTGGAGTTTTTTTTTTGTTTTTTCTGTCCACCCTGGCCATCGGACCTTACTCCTTTTTTTTATGTTAATTAATGTTGTCTTATTTTAATTTCTTATTTTGTCTTTTATTTTTCTTTTCTTCATTATGTAAAGCACTTTGAACTACTTTTTGTATGAAAATGTGCTATATAAATAAATGTTGTTGTTGTTGTTGTTGTATGAGAGGTTGGACACTAAGGAGGGAGAAAAGGACCTGTACCGATTGGCTAGACAGAGGGACCGAGCTGGGAAAGATGTGCAGCAGGTTAGGGTGATAAAGGATAAAGATGGAAACGTACTCACAAGCGAAGAGAGTGTGTTGAGCAGATGGAAAGAGTACTTTGAGAGGCTGATGAATGAAGAGAACAAGAGAGAGAAAAGGTTGGATGATGTGGAGATAGTGAATCAGGAATTTCAATGGATTAGCAAGGAGGAAGTAAGGACAGCTATGAAGAGGATGAAAAATGGAAAGGCTGTTGGTCCAGATGACAAACCTTTAAGTTTGACGTAAATGGAAGTTTACTTGTCAAAATTATACAAAATAACGCAATGCTTAATGGTGTTTAATACACATGTAAACAAAATAAGGTTGCCCACAATGACTGGGTAGTTAAGGCTTCTCTCGAGGATCTTGTTGATCAGCTGTTGAAGCTCCTCTCCTTAGTCGCTCACTCCATAAGTGACACTTTCCTCTGGATGGTAATTTTATAGCCCAGGGAGCAGAAGGGGCGGACTTAGTTGCCTTCACTGGGTGGTCCTTTCGTGAATAAAAAATCATTTCTGCTCAGAAATATGAAGGTAAAGTGCCATAACTTTACAAAAAGTAAAACATTTTTCCAATGCCCGCTTTTCTTACAACTGCAACGCATTTTGAACACCGCCATGTCTTTCAAGTCACTTTTGACCTGCTATTGACTTTAAGGAATTTTACACTCATTTAAGGTGATCGGTTTGTTCATAAAAACGTCCACATTTTGTGCTCAGTAATGTGAAAGCTTTTAGTGAGCAAAAGGAATTTTACAAAAAAGCAAAACATTTTCCAGATGTCATATTTTTATACAGCTGTTACACACAGCACACTACAAAGCTTGCCAGATGCAGGATACCACCAAAGAGGGCACGAGAACCAGGCAGGCCACATACCACATGGAGGTCAGCTTTTTGGGGGGAGCTGAGAACTTTCAACCTACCGATTGATGAAGCTGAACTCGCGGCAGCAGATTGAGTCAATTGGAGAGCACTTGCTGCCCGAAGCATCGAGAAATATGGGAGGACCTAACTAACTAACTAACTAACCATGCCTTGACCCACTACTGACTTTAATGGATTTACAGTTGGATTTAAGGTGCTTTGTTTGTTCACAGATCATTAAAGCATCCAACTGTAAATGTCATCTGTTCAAAACATATGATCATCAGTACTACACATTAGGATGGTCAATCAACACCAAATAGGTTTGGGGTGAAAAATCTAATGTCCAGGGCACCTAAACAGGGGTATCCGAATAAGGCCAAAAAAGACCTGTAAGGCACAGCATATGAAGAGCTATCCCTGTATTTATTAAGCATCCCAGAATTGCTCCGAGGAATTGCACTAAAAGTCTGACAATGATAAGATTAGTCCTACTCCAGAGTAGGAGATGAGAAGCAGTTATGAAATGTCCTACCTACGCCTACTCACAGTGAGAAGTAGGAGTTCACGTTTGATAATGAATGACGTTACGATTCTATGGTACTCTGAGCCGCAAAATGGCACCCTTTATGACGTTTTGTAGTTTTCTGACACTAATGCTATGGCTTCACCACAAAGGTAATAATAATAATAACAACAACAATCAAAGTAGTAGATGAAGAAGAAGAAGAAGAAAAGGAAGGACAACATAATAAGACAGGATATTGCGTTAAGCTGCATGAAAGTGTGGCCAGTTCGCAACAGAATTAAGAATAATACAACGAGCACTGAGATGGAAAGACCAAGACACATAAACTGAAAAAGAGTAAAGCCCAATAATGGACACTTTTATTGAACAACGGATGATCTATCTATGATCTTCTTTCAGAAGAATCACCTTTTCATAGTTATGGCCACGGGAAACGCCCTGTTGAGTAAGTTACTGAAACCAGCCATATTTATTCTTGTGCTGTTACTGAAATCATGTTCACTCTTTCTGTGCTCTCGATTGTCTTCGAGAGTCATATGACATGTCGTGCTCCTTTCTGTGATCCCCCGGACGCTCATTTTATCCAGTGCCTCAGGTGTCTGCACCTGCCTTCCCAGGCATGTAAAAATGTAACGTGAATATTCCAGGGGTTAACTGATTGCAGAGGTCGGCATTCCTGTTTGACATTTCTCTGGCCATCCAGCCCTGTTTATCTTCAGGGTAATATGGAGGCTACTACAATACAGTTTGTGTCCATTGGCACCTGTTGTTTTAATATTGAGATTCTGTTTGCGATTCACATATGTGAGCTCATCCACCCTTGGGACAAATTATTGTTATGTGCCCAACCACCAATTAAACCAGTAACTCCAGGAAAATCAGCGATTTACAAGAATACAGCTTGACAGTCCATTACCTCACCTGTGGGGAAATGTATAAATCTGGAAAATTCAACTAATCGTTGGTTGTGACATACTCAGATCATCACTATCACAAAGCTGCATTTTGTAACGTTACCAACATTTGACTGCACATAGCCTCCTTGCGTGGTTCTCGTTTTACGAGTTCATTGTTGTCCCAGCATTTCTAAGCATTCCGCCTTGCTTGGAATGTGAGTGCCGATCTCTGGCAGCTCCTAGCAAGTTAGGACAGCTCACAGGCTCTCCTAAATCCCACTGAAGTTAGGGGCAGTTCTCTAAAATTTGGAAAATTCATTAAATGCTTTTACTCCTACTCCTAGGAGTAGGACAACATTTGTGTTGCTCTGAGCTTTTTGAGCCAATTAGGACTGTCTTGCTACTTTGAGACCCTTAATAAATACCGGCACTGGTAACACTTTAGTTCTGGTATTGCAAAAAGGCACCTAACATTCATATATTGCATTATTGTAGCGGACTAAGACCCCAGCTAAGAATCACACCGCCTTTGACGGTGATTTACTTATTTTTTCAGTGGGGATCCCAGGAATACACCCAGCCTTGGGCCGACTCACACTCACTCCCTCACAGAGACAAAAAAGCAACCGAAAATAAAACAGAAATAGAAGACTGAATTAAACACTAATAAATAAAGTAAAACCATACAAACTACAACGATCCCAACCCTAGTTCCCTTTACGGTGATATACAATAAGCACAAATTCAACAATAACAAACAACTAACAAAAACCACACACAGTGAAGTCCATGAAAAACTGCAACTGATGAAATGAAATGATGGAGGTAGATAGTTGAGAGGTTAACTTGCTGTATGTGAATGTAAAGGTCAGTCCTACCGGTATGTCCTGATGAGATGATGACATGTGAATGGAGACCAGGGGGGTATTTTCCGTACGTCGCTTAAATCATCCGAGATCAGATGCCTCATCTTGGATGAGTTAATGCCAGTGAAACTCATCCGGGATAAGTTGTTTTTTCAAACGCAGCCGTGTATTAGATTAGTCGAGCTGGATCTAATCATCCGAGATAAATGCGCACGCCAACGCTGAGTGAAAAGCCCATATATATTGAGTCTAGAAAACCTGATCAGCAAGTCTTTGATAGGCTGTAACAAAATGACAAAAGAACGGGCGCATTTTTTTCACACAAGTGGAGCAGGACCTTTTATTCGAAAGACATGAAGAATTTCAAGATTTAATATGCACAAGGGGTAACACTGCAAAACCAGCAAAAATCAGAAAAGACGGCTGGCAAAAAGTGGCCGACAAATTAAACGCTAAGTAGTGTGCATTGTACTTACTGAATGCAGCGTTTCATTTCCTATGTGTCAGATTAATTATTATTTAATATGTCATAATTCCAGATCAAACGTGAGCACAATGCGAACATGGGAACAGGTTAAAGTGAAGTACAAGAATATACTTCAACTTGGTAAATATTGCTATATACAGTAACTATTTAAAGAATTGTTGACATAGAGAATCATATATAATATAAAAAACATTAATTCTAAAGCTAATAAGAAGACAGACAAGCAAAAAACAGGTGGCGGTCCACGTGGTCCAGACCTAACCCCTGCAGAAGAGTTGGCTCTCCAGCAAAATGCCCATCGCCCTGTTTCTGAGGGCATTCCAGGGGGAAGCTCCTCCTCAGAACCAGTGGCAGGATGCAGTGGTCACTTCATTTCAGGTAAAGGATGGCCATTGCATATATTTGTCCTCAATGTGTGCCATAGGTATGGTCCATATAGCCCTCTTTTTTGTTGGGTCGGTTGCAGGGAATGTCATATCCCTAGAACCTGTGTCTGACCAATGAGATATTGACGAAGGTCAAATATTTGATGAAGACACTGTGTCTGATTATTCAGATCTGCGTACAATCCAGTGCCCCAATCACATCTGGAAATCCTGGGTAATGAGAATGTTAGGCTGATTGTGAGATTCTTCTTGGTACTGTAGGTGTTTTTGCCTCTGTATTACCTACCTGCAATGGCATGAAACGCCTCTTTTATTGTCTGCACACGCAGGTGTCCAGGAAACACTATGAAAACCCGAAGGAAATATTTCAGAGCCAAACAGACTTTACAAATTGCATGGCAAACTGCACTTTTAGATAGATTTTCCGCTTCGCATACAGTATATAAAAAAGTGCCGCTTGCAAAAAACCTCAAAGCAATGCATACTGTCTGTGTGGTTGTGAGAGCCCGACTTCGCCTAGTTTGACTTCGAATATAAGGTGGTAATAAATTTTTGAGGTACAATATTCCCCCTCGGCTAAAGCAGTATCTTTCGAAAAGAATTTCCTCCGGGAGCAATTAAGGATCTTGCCGATCGCGCAAAACCCTCTCTATATGAAATTCTCTTCTTATAATTTGCGCACCGATATCAATTGGTCGCTCATTCATGAACGGTGAAGCCATGACTGAATTAATTCCATGTACGGACACTGATTAAGTGTGTGAACTAATCCTTGTTTACATCGAACAAACCTGCTCCGAACAGGTTAGAGGATTTGGATGTGTTGCTATGACAACATATCCAGCAAGAGTTTCGAAAAACCGATAGATCCAGGATCAGACCAAATCGTCAACAATTACATCCGGCTAAATGAGTAATCCACGTACGAAAAATACCCCCCAGGAGCGCTCCTTTCTTCAAAGGTCGACAACAAATCCTCATACAGTCCTCATGAAGGAGGAAGACACCAGACAGTCCATACACCAAAACAGGAGACAATCCAGGACAAAACAAGAACCCACTGGTAGTGAAAGGGAAGGCATACAGACAAGCAACTCAAGACATGAAACAACAAAAGAATTCTCTTTTTTTCTGTAGAACTGGCCTCATTTTAAATCTTGCGCCGGCCTCCTTGTCCCTAGCAGCCCCTGCACCCTCAGCAGACGACAAATCAGAGCCATTGCAGGGACTGCTGGGAGGTCAATTTTTCTCACTCACACTCCCACTCGCTACAATTCCCACCCCCAGACCGTAGTGTATGGACGAACCAAGGCTTGAGGTTAGAGATATTGACATGTCTACCTTTTTGGTCCCTGGCAATCCCCACTTTACCAAATAAGTTACAGGACCTTTGTCCTGTATTATCTCAGCTGGGCTGAACCATTTTGGACCCAGTTTTGCTGCAAATTTGTTGGAGGCTTTGGAGAGGAGATGAGTCCTCATCCAGACTTCCTCCCCAACCGAGAATTGTACAGGCTTATGTCTCTGGTTGTACAATTGAGTGTCTGGACTGGGACATCACCATCCTCTCCTTCACTCATTGAGTAATTTGTGGTAATGTTTGTAGATGATCTTGAATCGATGTGTCTGGTTTCAGTGGTTTGTGATTGAGTATTCATTCCAGAGGGCCATTAGATAGATAGATACTTTATTAATCCCAAGGGGAAATTCACATACTCCAGCAGCAGCGTACTTATACAAAAACAATATTAACTTAAAGAGTAATAAAAATGCAGGTAAAAAAAGACAATAACTTTGAAAAATGTTAATGTTTACCCCCCCCAGGTGGAATTGAAGAGTCGCATAGTTTGGGGGAGGAACGATCACCTCAGTCTGTCAGTGGAGTAGGGCAGTGACAGCAGTCTGTTGCTGAAGCTGCTCCTCTGTCTGGAGATGACACTGTTTAGTGGATGCAGTGGATTCTCCATAATTGACAGGAGCCTGCTGAGTGCCCGTCACTCTGCCACGGATGTCAAACTGTCCAGCTCCATGCCTACAATAGAGCCTGCCATCCTCACCAGTTTGTCCAGGCGTGAGGCGTTCCTCTTCTTAATGCTGCCTCCCCAGCACACCACCGCGTAGAAGAGGGCGCTCGCCGCAACCGTCTGATAGAACTTCTGCAGCATCTTATTGCAGATGTTAAAGGACGCCAGCCTTCTCAGGAAGTATAGTCGGCTCTGTCCCTTCTTACACAGAGCATCAGTATTGACAGTCCAGTCCAATTTATCATCCAGCTGTACTCCCAGGTATTTATAGGTCTGCACCCTCTGCACACAGTCACCTCTGATGATCACTGGGTCCAGGAGGGGTCTGGGCCTCCTAAAATCCACCACAAGCTCCTTGTTTTTGCTGGTGTTCAGGTGTAGGTGGCTTTAGTCGCACCATTTAACAAAGTCCTTGATTAGGTCCCTATACTCCTCCTCCTGCCCACTCCTGATGCAGCCCACGATAGCAGTGTCGTCAGTGAACTTTTGCATGTGGCAGGACTCCGAGTTGTATTGGAAGTCCGATGTATATAGGCTGAACAAGACCGGAGAAAGTACAGTCCCCTGCGGCGCTCCTGTGATGCTGACCACAATGTCAGACCTGCAGTTCCCAAGATGCAGATACTGAGGTCTGTTTGTAAGATAGTCCACGATCCATGCCACCAGGTATGAATCTACTCCTATCTCTGTCAGCTTGTCCCCTAAGGAGCAGAGGTTGGATGGTGTTGAGGCACTAGAGAAGTCCAGAAACATAATTCTTACATCACCACTGCCTCTGTCCAAGTGGGAGAGGGATCGGTGTAGCACATAGATGATGGCATCCTCTGCTCCCACCTTCTCCTGGTATGCAAATTAAGTTGTCCGCCTAAAGCTAACAATGCAGGGGTCTCATCTGTAACCTCCTGCCCCAACGTGCTAAATGCGAACCGGAGCTCAGGTAGCCACTCAGTCCAATCCTGATGGTGGTCTCCGAAGAAGGATGCAATCATTGTCTTCAGGGTCCAGTGCACCTGCTCAGTGCAATTAGATTGGGGGTGGTATGTTGTCATCTTCAGGTGAACCACCCCCAACTCACTCCGACACTCTTCAGCTACTGAGCTGGAAAACTGTGGACCCCGGTCTGTGATGATGTTCTTCAGCACCCCCATTGGGTAAAATATCTCATCCATCAGGGTGGAGCATATCTTCCTGGCTGTGGCAATAGCCATGGGGAATAGCTCGATCCATCGAGTAAAATAGTCCACAACCACCATCAGGTAGGTCTTCCGGTCCTTACTGGCAGGAAATGGTCCCATTAGGTCCACGCCTAGGTTCTCCCCTGGGGTAGTAATGGTTACTGGATGAAGCTATCCAGAGGGGAGACCAGGTGCGACTTTGTATTGCTGACAGGCTGTACAAGTCTGGACATAGGACCAGACATCTTTGCGTATCGTTGGCCACCATGCCACCTCCAGGATTCTGAAGTGTCTTTGTGCATCCAAGGTGACCACCGATTGGGCTGTCATGGTAATATTGTAGGATCTTGGGCACATATGTCTCGGGCACTACCAACTGATAATGGTAACCTCGATGTTTTGTTGGTACACAGCAATAGAGTGTCCCTTGAAGTTCCGCTACAATATAACCAGGTCTTAACTAAACTTGCAAAGCTTTAATAAAGTGGTTATCATCTTTGTGCAGTGTGGTATTTTAAGAGCTTGTAATACACTGGCTGGTAAAATGCCTTGTAAATATGGAGGACTCGCAGATGTCATACTTAAGTGTACAATAGCAACAAAAGGACATATAGTACGTCTCACTTAAGGCACCTCTGACATTTTGAGAGTGATTTTAGTAGCCTCTTCTAGGTCTGTGACTTGAGACAATGCTGTCCTGTGGCTCTGCAGGCAATTCATTTGACCTCAAGACTGTGGGACCTTCTGTAGACCAGTGGGTACCTTTCCTAATCAACTCCAGGGAACTGAATGGACCACAGGTGGGCTCAAAACAGACTGTAATCCTCATTGTGACTTCTCTTATTATTTTTGATTATACTGTATATTTACCTACTTATTTATTCAGTGTAACTATCTGCACTGCGTACTGGCACCTTACAGTATACATACAATATACACAGGGTAAAGTAAGTATACTCTTATGTATTATTATTATTGTAGCTGCCCTTACCCAAAATTACCAAAGTTATGCAGCCTCAGTATGCTTCATGGGAGTCTGGCAAAAAGCTTAACGAGTTGAAATGATTCCACTGACAAAGTAACTTCATTTTAAAAACTTTAGTAAAAATTCAAAATAAAACAGTTCACACAAAAATAGAGAAAAGATTGGTATTGCAAGAAAAGAAGAGGTACTTGTTAAAGAAAAATTCTGTTCAAAGCTTATGAATCTTTAAGTTTGCTTACAGCTGAACCATTTCTAAACGGTCAGAGACCTGTATGTTTATCCCATTTTTATACTGTAAAGCACTGGGACTTATTCTAAACAACAACTAAAAATGAGTCAATTAGCACTCTGGATTACTGATTATAGCAGGAAAGTTCTATCTTATATTAACTTACAGGGGGTAAAAGACTACTGTACAGGTGCTGGTCATAAAATTACAATATCATGACAAAGTTGATTTATTTCAGTAATTCCATTCAAAAAGTGAAACTTGTATATTAGATTCATTCATTACACACAGACTGATGTATTTCAAATGTTTATTTCTTTTAATGTTGATGATTATAACTGACAACTAATGAAAGTCCCAAATTCAGTATTTCGGAAAATTAGAATATCAATTAAGACCAATACAAAAAAAGGATTTTTAGAAATGTTGGCCAACTGAAAGGTATGAACATGAAAAGTATGAGCATGTACAGCACTCAATATTTAGTTGGGGCTCCTTTGGCCTGGATTACTGTAGCAATGCGGCGTGGCATGGAGTTGATCAGTCTGTGGCACTGCTCAGGTGTTATGAGAGCCCATGTTGCTCTGATAGTGGCCTTCAGCTCTTCTGAATTGTTGGGTCTGGCGTATTGCATCTTCCTCTTCACAATACCCCATAGATTTTCTATTGGAAAATGAAATCTGCATCTCCATAAAGTTCGTCAGCAGCAGGAATCATGAAGTGCTCTAAAACTTCCTGGTAGACGGCTGCGTTGACCTTGGACTTCAGAAAACACAATGGACCAACACCAACCAGCAGATGACATGGCACCCCGAACCATCACCGACTGTGGAAACGTTACACTGGACCTCAAGCAACATGGATTCTGTGCCTCTCCTCTCTTCCTCCGGACTCTGGGACCTTGATTTCCAAAGGAAATGCAAAATTTACTTTCATCAGAGAACATAACTTTGGACCACTCAGCAGCAGTCTAGTCCTTTTTGTCTTTAGCCCAGGCGAGACGCTTCTGACGCCGTCTCTTGTTCAAGAGTGGCTTGACACAAGGAATGCGACAGCTGAAACCCATGTCTTGCATACGTCTGTGCGTGGTGGTTCTTGAAGCACTGACTCCAGCTGCAGTCCACTCTTTGTGAATCTCCGCCACATTTTTGAATGGGTTTTGTTTCACAATCCTCTCCAGGGTGCGGTTATCCCTATTGCTTGTACACTTTTTTCTACCACATCTTGTCCTTCCCTTCGCCTCTTTATTAATGTGTTTGGACACAGAGCTCTGTGAACAGCCAGCCTCTTTAGCAATGACCTTTTGTGTCTTGCCCTCCTTGTGCAAGGTGTCAATGGTTGTCTTTTGGACAACTGTCAAGTCAGCAGTCTTCCCCATGATTGTGTAGCCTACAGAACTAGACTGAGACACCATTTAAAGGCTTTTGCAGGTGTTTTTGAGTTAATTAGCTGATTAGAGTGTGGCACCAGGTGTCTTCAATATTGAACCTTTTCACGATATTCTAATTTTCCGAGATACTGAATTTGGGACTTTCATTAGTTGTCAGTTATAATCATCAACATTAAAAGAAATAAATATTTGATTAAACATCAGTCTGTGCGTAATGAATGAATCTAATATACAAGTTTCACTTTTTGAATGGAATTACTGAAATAAATCAACTTTGTCATGATATTCTAATTTTATGACCAGCACCTGTATACCGTATTCTAATACCTATTCTTCTATAGGAGTCAAACACTTTATGAATTTAACTTTAAGCATTAACTTTCTAAGATTGGCTCTTACAATTATTATGATGTAATAACAACAGTAATCATGTTTCTCACAATTTACTTTTACATTTGTGCTTTTTGTAGTTTAATGTCTACTCTTATATACCTTTACTTACTTATACTTTTTATATTTTATATTATCATCCCAAATGAGATTTCATCATATTGTACAGTGACAATAAAGGTATCTTGATCTTGAACAACCTGCAGAAATATTTTTGTGTTTCATTCTTAATGAATTTGCAAACAAAAAACATTTACAAATCCTGTTCTCACTTTGTCATTCTGTTTTAATGAATGTCGTTTGGCGAAGTGAAATTTAATGTATACAATTGTAGCATTAGGCCACAACATGACACTGTGTAAAAAGTGAAGGGGTCTGAATACTTTTTGAAGGCACAGTGAGTGTACATAAACAGAATTATTCTGTAGTATTGTTTCCCTTAGTTGTAATATTGGGGTGGCACAGCTGCTTGTCCCACAGATCAGTGCAGTGGGTTGAAATCCTGTGCCTTTTCCCACCAGGATCTTACGCATCTCCCAAGTTGTGTGTTAGGATGACTGGTGACTTGTGATCGGCCCCCTGTGCCAGTGTGCGTTTGTGTGTATGGAAGTGGGCACTGTGATGGACTGGCACCCTGCCCACGGTTGTTTCCTGCTCTGTGTCCTGGATGGGCTGGCTACAGCACATGAGACTCTGAGTTTGAGGATGTTACGTTATATCTTATTAAATATGTGGAAAAATAAATAAATAAAAAGGTCAGACATGCTTTGCGTCAATTAGAGAGCTTACAGTTAATGTGGGTAGGCAGGCTTCTGATATTCACTGAAACTAGTTACATTTTCATGATGGACAAGAGCCACACTGAATCTAGACAAAGAAAAGCAGACAACTCAATCACATTAATGTTCACAATAATTTACATTTCAAAATGTAATACATTTGATCCTAATAGTACCTTGAGATTTGAAGTCTCCCTGTGAGTTCAGTAGACTAAGATGAGCTTTGTGTCAAGGACAGTGAACATAAAACTAGCGCTAATGAGCAGCGCCCCCGTGTGGTCAAACTGAAACACTGCTTCAGCAAGCAGGCTGTCTCGGATCTGTCTGTACCTGCATTTATGCTTACTGGATTCAATTTCTAAGCAAGACATGGTAACGACTCCCTCACAGAATCATGTTACCTGTACACAAATCCCAAACAAAACAAAAGAAACAAATACATTTACACTATATTAAATTCTTTATTGCTGACATGCATGGAAAGGATTGATGTAGTACAAAAATATGTCTTTCATACAAATTATTTGTGTTTGTCTTTTCATAATGTTTCTTTCTAACAGTACATCTCTCAAAAGACACACCCAAGCAGCTCTAATAAACAATACTTTTTTTGTTTTTTCTCCCCCTCTTTGTCCTGCACCAGTATTGCAATTCCAGTCAAAATAAATGTTAGCCTTAGGAATAGCATACATCTGTTTTCTTAATAAGATCAATAAAAAGAACTTTTAAATATTGACAATATGTTTCATCACCTTTTTGGTTACACCACGTAGTGCATTCCGGGAGTCATTCACATGCTACGACCCTGGCATATTCAGACATTTTATTCAGTCCAATTTCATGCTTTTGAAAGTACTAAAATGACATCCTACCTTCACCCGTAGGTTTGAACCACAACACAGGATTTTCCCTCTCAGAAGACACACACATATTAAAAATACAAATACACAGTGTTACATACTGTAGGTCATGAAGACTAGGAAGTAAAACCAGGACCACAGCATCCACATGTTATGAAGCTTCTGTACTTTAATACACCAATGACTGTGCTTCTCTAACATTCTTTCGCTCTTTAAAATAAAAATAAACATACAAAAAAAAAAAACAGAAAAGGGCAACAAAGCTTACCAAGACATTTGGACTTTCTTTTCAGTCACAATGGAGTTGAAAAATTCTTCACTGCTAGATGGCGTCTAAATTACAGAGGGTGCCAGCGTCACCCTAACCCAATCCTGCACCGCATCATTTTTGGGTGTTGTTTGTACACTTTAATGATTTAACATTTGAAAATAAAGCTACTTCATACTCATGATGCGATGATAATGCTAATAGATCTGCGATTTTTACTTTACTTTTCACAAGCTATGAATGGTGTGAAGTGTTTGTTCAAAATTAAGTTTATGGCTGCACAACGCTAAATATGTGCAGTCTGAAGTTTTACATTGGTGCGAGGGTCAACGTACAAGACTTGGTCATTCTATAAAGACAATAACCACACAGGACCTGAAAACAGAACTAAAAACACTTAAAAAAGAAAAAGTTCACAGACAATAAAATTAAATTTAAAAACAAGTAAGCAGAAGGTAGGTAACAGCATTTATAGTTCACAGAATTACTTTTTCTTGATCAATAATCATTTAACAGGTTTCAGTTACGTCTTCAGTTATGGCTCTAGAGATTGCTTTTACACATCTTTTTAAAACATTTGTGACAACAAACAAATGTCATACAGGCTAAATAACAAACTTCAAAGCAAATATACGCAATACAATGAATTTACTATATGCAAGAGAACCCGCTGCCACAGTATGACCCGCTTCCATGAAGTGATATGTGACACCACGGCACACGTATTTGGCTTTGTTAACATGAGGGCAACCAAGATGTTCACCACAAGAATGCAAACATCGTCTTCAAGTAAGACCTTCGGCACTTATTCAAGTGTCTGTCTTATCGGGACAGCCCCAGGGGGTACATCTTCAGGTAATTCAGTTAAGGATAAGCTTGGTGGCCGTGCTAAACATCACTTCACGAAAGTCTTGTCAAAATGTGGCAATATTATTATACTCTGACAAGGCGCGTGGAAATTACATATTCATATAGCTAGCATACAAGTCAGTCAACTGAGATCGACATCAAGCCAGTTACATGGCAAATGGTGATGTGCTATTCATCCTTGAAAACCAAAAAGTTTAGAAAACAATTAATAAATTTATAAAAATTTTAAAACACAGACTGTATGAAAATGCCTTTTGTTACTAAAAGGGTTGAGGTATGAGTTTTCATAAGAGTGTCTGCAGAATACGTGCAGTCAAAAAATGAACGCTTAAAGACCTGTTAATAAAATGTATTTCTTAGTATCAAAACAAAAATTAAAAAACGATCAAGGGAAGGATGAAATTGAATAGGTACATGCTTAGCTTTTTCACATACTGGACTGTGGCAAGAAAGGCATTCACTTTAAAAATAGTGTTAACAGCTGACCCTTTCAGTACAATGTTTGTTTTTCCTTTGAACGTGTCCCTTGGAGAAACAGAAATGAGGGAGACCCCCCAAAAACAAGTGAATTTAAAGCTATACTTGACTAAAGAACAAAAGTTTCCAACCATGCCATGCTGAATGCAAAGTGGGCGGTTTGCCCCAAACGAGTCACTCACTTTAGTAAGTGCCTGGCGTCAAACACCACAGAAGCACAGACTGGCACCAACCCGGGACATACGCATCACTGGACATTCGTGTGAACTTTGCCAGTTCCTCTCCTTGAGGAGCTGAACAGAACTGCTCTTTGCTTTTTGAAGTCCACCTTATAGGGCAATGAGCTTTGTAAATTTAAAATGGGGGGGAAAAAAATGGAAGAAAAATAAAATCTAGCCTAGGTTAGGATTAAGTCTTTACAGGAAACCTTTAATTTCCACATTGAATATATTAGATTTGCACCAAAATTATACATAAAGTAAACTTAAAAAAGGAAATTCATATTAAGCAGAAATATTGTATGCCCACTTAAACTCAAAGGTATTAAACTTAAACATCTTGGCAAAAACATCTCAAAAAGCAATTTTCTAAACAAGATATGTAATTTGGTAATTTAGCAAATCAATATAAAACCATCACAAAACAACTTATGGCATATCTTTTCAATGGGGGAAAACAAAACAAAAAAATCAAGATATTTCAAAGTTCCCACAATCGACAGCTTGAATAGGAGGTTTTTTCTTTTTTTTTTGGAAAACACGTCTTAAACATTTGCCAAAATGAAGAAAAACTGCTACGTTGATTAAAAAAAGTAAGCTTATCAAGACCATACGGAGAAAACATGGACTCTTCTCCATACTGCAATATGCACCAACAATAATGCTTCTGCCAAACATGACGTCGTCTGGTATGATTTCATCATTCCTTTAATGAGGGACTGTGTCGTTGGTTATGGTGAAGAGAGGTAGATTTAATGTCACAATTGAAGAGTTAATCTAAATAATTTGTTTTTTGTCACCACAAAAAAATTATTATTTTTTTTCTTTTCTTTTAATGAAAAAGGATGATCAAATCACGGTTTTCCCCTTCTGGAGGGTTAGCTGCTACATTACTCTCTATTGCAGAACACTGTATTGCTCTGTAAGTTCATTAAGTTATGATGGATGTTTGAACGTTACATTTTTGTGCTGCCTTTTGAGACCTGTTGGCTTACTTTCGCAAGTATCTTTGGGCAAGAATGGCAGCGTCCAAAGGGCTCACAGGCTGAGCATCGTGTCCTAGTCGCCGGACAGGTGGAATGTTGCCAAACTGCCTTTTATGAATAAAGTTTTTGGCTTCATGAATAGTGTTTTTTTCCTCAGCCAGGAGGAGCTGTTGTCTCATGTAGTTTTCAAACTCATACTGTGAAGACTCTTCTGTCACCTTAGCCTGAGGGGGAACAAGGAAGAAGAAAAACAATTACTAAGACTTTAATCTGCGCACACAAATGTACAAGAGTAGATCAAGGAGATCAGTTTGCAGCATTTACTGCCCTATCGGAATCCAAGCTAATTTCTGTCTTTAGTAGAATTCCTTGTTAAATGAAATTGTACTCCGAGGTCTATCTTCTTCTAAACAAATTAATTAATGTCATTCAAATGAATTCATTTAATTTTTTTGGCAAGTATAAATAAATACATGTGATAATTCTCTCCAAGTCATGCACTGCACTGGTCAAAATTAGTGCAGATTTATTGCACCACCTTTCAATTTGCCTAAACAGTACGTTCATGTGTAATTAATCACCTGCTTCTTGTTCTTTCGGCTGCTCCCGTTAGGGGTTGCCACAGCGGATCACCTTCTTCCATATCTTTCTGTCCTCTGCATCCTGCTCTGTTACACCCATCACCTGCATGTCCTCTCTCACCACATCCATAAACCTTCTCTTGAGCCTTCCTCTTTTCCTCTTCCCTGGCAGCTCTATTCTTAGCTTCCTTTTCCCAATATACCTAGCATTTCTCCTCTGCACATGTTCAAACCAACATAATCTCACTTCTCTGACTTTGTCTCCCAACCGTCCAACTTGAGCTCTAATGTCCTCATTTCTATTCCTGTCCATCCTTGGCACACCCAGTGCAAATCTTAACATCTTTTACTCTGCCACCTCCAGCTCTGTCTCCTGTGTTCTGGTCAGTGCCACCGTCTCCAACCCATATAACATAGCTGGTCTCACTACCGTCCTGTAGACCTTCCCTTTCACTCTTGCTGATACCCGTCTATCACAAATCACTCCTGACACTCTTCTCCACCCATTCCACCCTGCCTGCACTCTCTTTTTCACCTCTCTTCCACAATCCTCATTACTCTGTACTGTTGATCCCAAGTATTTAAACTCATCCACCTTCGCCAGCTCTACTCCCTGCATCCTCACCATTCCACTGACCTCCCTCTCACTTACACACATGTATTCTGTCTTGTTCCTACTGACCTTCATTCCTCTCCTCTCTAGAATCATAAAGATAAAAATAATCATTTGTATTGGTTCCTTCTGGCTGCATTAGAAAATTTTCAAGTTAAAGAGTTACCTTCTTGTCAAACAAAATTATCACACCTTAAAAGTCCCAATATTAAAAATAAAAAGATTTTAATGTATCCTTGGTCTGTGTGTATAAGACACACTACTACCACTTCACATGGGTAACAGATCACAATTAAAGATTAAGTTTTTTTTTTTTTTTTTTGTTCTTTATTTCGCCTTATACAATTTCTTGTATTAGGAATTTGTTAGTTTTCGCATACCCCTTGGGGTCAGAGCGCAAGGTCAGCCATTGTACAGCGCCCCTGGAGCAATTACAGGTTAAGGGTCTTGCTCAAGGGCCCAGCAGAGTAGGATCTCTTTTGGCAGTGACGGGGATTCGAACTGGCAACCTTCTGGATACCAGCGCAGATCCTTAGCCTCAGAGCCACCACTCCGCCCTGAAGTTCAAAGTTCAAAGAAAGGGTGCAGTTTAAATCCCAAAATCTGTTCAGTTATGTACAGAAAGATATTGACAGTAAACTGCCATGCACCGAAATTAAGTAACTGCTTCCACTTAAGACTACAAAGTATCTATCTATCTACTGAATTTTTTTGGTTTACTTCAGGCAACATTCCTTCTTTAACACTTTTCCAGAAATACCTGGTAATGGCCACATTCTTTCAGCCTCCTTTTAAATGCAACCATCATTAGCTACATCTAAAATTAAATTTACCTCTTGCGGATGATCAGAATGGCTTATCTGGTCATCTATATCTGGTACAACTTGCAAAGGACCACTGAGTGAAGACATGGACTGCCTTTAACGAAAAATAAGAAAACAGCTTACCAAACAATAACATCACATACATGATATTCATTTTTATATATCAAACAAAAAATATGCACACACAAACTTTTAACATTTTAGTGAATCACCCGTGGCATTTTATGGGCCAGTGTGGTGCAGCAGTTAAGGCATTTGGTTCAATTCCTGTCTCTGACTCACTGTGCGACACCGAGTAAGTTATCTAACCGACTGGGCCTCCAACTACCAAAAAATACATTTAAAACAGTGCTAATATGCCCTAACATTATAAAACATTTTGAATAAAAGACATTAAACTAAACAGAAGACGATAATACAAACATTTTTTTTTAAAGTTCTGAATACTTATTTTTACAAAGGGGGAGTATCGTCCTTACAAGGACAAAAAGCTGGCGCTAATATAAGGTTTGAACTAATCTGCATTAACCCATATTTCTATTATCATCCATACAAAAACATTTTCCTACAAAATAAATAACCCCAATAAAAAAAAAAAACGCTTTCTTAAAAGGGTCTTCATAAAATAAGGTTTTAAAAAAAGTTTATAATAAAAACTTAAATATTTAAAACAACCCTTTCATATCTATTCCTTAAAGCACCTTAATTTAAATACAGTTAATGTATGGGGTTATAAATGTATAAAAACAGCTTTAAATACTCCATTAAAAAATATTTAAATAAATAAACAGGAATCTTAAAAGAAATATAAAAATTACCAATGAAAATTAGGGTTCAAATCTAAAAATATTAATTTAAGGCAAGAGGTAAAAATAAATACATGTAAAATATAGTATGAGAAAGTGTAAAATGCTATTTATACAATGCCTACTCATTTCACTCTGTGGCAAAAAAAAATAAAAATTGAGACCACTGCCTAGCTTATTTAATAGAATGATAGGTGAATTGTTTTGTATGTCCAATCCATCATAGTTTAGGTTAGGTTAACAAGATCATTTTTAATATATTTCAAACTCAAGAGCAAAAACGCTTGTATGTATCAAATACAAATGTTTCCTTATGAACTGCTGATAATGTTAATGCATAAGAGGGGTTGGGATAAAGAGTCATTTTAAAATACTGAAAAAATAAAGCCTACCAACAAATTAAGAAAAAAAAAACACTATCTTTAGAGTAGATAGTTTAACAAATATTAGTTTTATCTAGATGATTTGTACATTACCTATTAGCATTTTGTTTTTAATTTAAGGCACTAGCTAACAATTTTCTATCTGCCCACCTTTTGGAACCTGACACATTAGCACTGCACACAGGGCGAGATATAAACCACACTATTGGAGCCGACAGAACGCCAGCAGCATGCACCCTCTTTGCAATGTAGAATAAAACCTTTACAGCCACCAAGGAAAAATTCAAACTCCACACTGACAGTTAGAAGACCTTGCAGGGGCAAAATAATGCATTGCAATGTTTTCCAATATTAAAGTTAAATTAGAATATACAACATTTAGAATTATTTTTGGCAATTACAAAGATCTTAACAAGACCGCTACAATAAATAATAATAATAGAGCTTAGCATGGAAAACATGTTGGAATTATTTATATCAAGGTGCAATTAAAAAAAAAAAAACTTTGCCTTGTATATTATTTTGAGTTAAGTGTTTATTTCTGCTCTTCATGATGAAATGTGTCAGTTAAACTCTTACCATGAAGCAATAATGTTACTGAGCGAATCCAAAACTCCTGCTGCAGTGAGTCGGTGCTGAGGATCAAGGACGAGGAGTTTTCGAATCAGACAAACTGTGTTTTCAGAAACACGACCATCTCTGTGAGGCATTATAAAAAAAAAAAAAGGAATATTTTAAAACACACAAATTCACAACATGTATGTTAACTATTTATGAGAAAAGTACAAATAATCTAATTCTACTGCTTCATATGTGATGGCCTGCAAACAAGCTGATAAAACAGATGTTAAATATCCACTGCATGCATCATGTGTGTCTTGATTTATATTCCTAGTTACAGTTAAAATGGATAAAGATATAAAAGTTCTTCTGAAAACAAAGTGCCTCTAGTTTACCTGTATCAACATTTCAAATAAAATGACACATTAAACTAGTTTAGTTTACCTAAACAATGAAAAATATAAATGTTTAAGCCATTTAAATAACATTGATATATTTTATCCAGTAACGCAGGTCTTAAATGTGTTGAAATGTCTCACAATTCTAGACCTGCAAGTTGGACATACTGTAGTTTGATATGATATTTTACTATGCATATCACCAATGTCATTTCACATCTACTGTACTGTACATAACCAAGTTCAACCACAGCACGCCAAACCCTTCAAGTCTGGGAAATGAAAATACTCCAGCTAATTCCTATTAACACCAACCTAAAATTAAAATACTGCTTATCAGATTAAGAAGAAATCATATAGCAGAATAAGTAACCCTAAAAACACCAAACAGAGCACCACCATGCTTAGAACACTGGTGAGACATGCAAGAAGGTCAATGATTCAAATTTATATTAATGCACTGCAAAATTAATTGGGAGAACGGGGTGGGTTATGCTACTGGTGGTTGGTGCAAAAAAGAAATTTACACATGATTGGAAAATGCAAACTGAAATTACCGATCATTGAACCTCAAAGAAGTTTGTTTTTTTGTTAACAAAACTTGGGTAAACAAATGCTCAAGAAAATAATTTTTAAATTGACAAAAAGGCTTATTACATTAATACTACTACTACTACTACTACTAATAATAATAATACATTACATTTATAGAGTGCTTTTCTAGCTACTCAAAGCACTCTAAACACACAAGATAGTGCGGAGCCAACATGGCAGCATCCACCTGGATGATGTGAAGGAACCATACTTTAGCTATAACGCTCACTACAAATGAGCTATTAGGTAGTGAAATTGAGGGGTGTGGGGGATTACAATATAGAGACAGGGGATAATTAGGGGCCAGAGTGGAAAAGGATGTGGTGGACAATTTAGCTAGGAGATTGGAGAACACCCTACTCTTTTTGGAATCTTTTATGACCACAGAGAGTCAGGACCTTAAGGCTTGAGGTCTCACCCTAAGATTGGCACCGTTTGCTCAGCACAGTGTCCCCTTCACTGCACTGGGATACACTCACAGACCACAGGAGAAGTGTTCCCTGCTGGCCTCACCAACATCTCTTCCAGCAGCAACCTAAGCTTTCCAGGTTGGTTTCCCATCCAGGTACTGGCCGGGCCAAAACAAGCTTAGCATCACTTTAATTACCTGTTGTGAAATGGCGGTGGTATGGGGGTTGGCATAACATAGAATATCACCAAATATTTGTTTTAACAGCACCAGTACAGAGAAATTTCTCTTACTGCAAAGGTATTTAAACCTGAGAAATATTAGTAACCAAATATACTAAGAACCTTTAAAAATAAACCAAACAGAAAAATGCATATTTAGTCTTGGGCACTGAAACACTGAACTTGGGGGACTGACAATGCTAATACAAAACAGACACAAACGTGGCTTAGTAAGTTATGATGCAGTTCCTTTAATAAAGTTATCAAAAATCTGGTTTAGCTTTAAATTCACATTACCACTATTCACAATCAGCAAACCCCTTTCTATCAGTTAGCTGGATGCCTTAAAACATTTACATGGCTTACACACACACACACACACACAGTAATTGCTTTACATTCTGACTTGATGTCAAAAACATTTACTTGCTCCCATTCAGTCTCACTCTGTAACTTTTTTAATTACCATATTATTCTTTTAAACTCACATTCCTTCTAACGACAATGTACATTGCAGAATTGTCTCCACACCTAATAATTATATTTTGTCCTCTGGCAATTTACACACTGCATTTCATGAGGTTGTAGTTTCCCTGTCACCTGAAACTACTTTCCAGTAACAAATTACTTCAGGCACTGCAAAAGTGCATGTACTACTCATTTACTCTTATGTGACAAGACCTTATCAAAACACTTCTTTGGGTATTTATAACAATTACAAGGCATCAGTAAAATGTTTCTTCATCTCGGCAATGTGTCCTACCAACAAAACTTCACTGTGGAGTGGTCTGAGGTGCCTCAAGGGAGACACATTTCTCTTGATATTACACATTTATTATAAGACCTGTGAGTCCTTCATATTAACAAGTAATTCTACCATCATGTCAATATGCCACACAGCACAGAGATGAATAACCGATCTACTGATATTTTATAAGTGTTACGATGACCAAAAAAAGCTTTTGTTAAGGTCTTATTACATACAGTGCATCCAGAAAGTATTCACAGCGCATCACTTTTTCCACATTTTGTTATGTTACAGCCTTATTCCAAAATGGATTAAATTCATTTTTTTCCCCTCAGAATTCTGCACACAACACCCCATAATGACAACGTGAAAAAAGTTTGAGTTTTTTGCAAATTTATTAAAAATAAAAAAACTGAGAAATCACAAGTATTCACAGCCTTTGCTCAATACTTTGTCAATGCACCTTTGGCAGCAATTACAGCCTCAAGTCTTGTTAAATATGATGCCACAAGCTTGGCACACCTAATCCTTGGTCAGTTTCGCCAATTCCTCTTTGCAGCACCTCTCAAGCTCCATCAGGTTGGATGGGAAGCGTCGGTGCACAGCCATTTTAAGATCTCTCCAGAGATGTTCAATCGGATTCAAGTCCGGGCTCTGACTGGGCCACTCAAGGACATTCACAGAGTTGTCCTGAAGCCACTCCTTTGATATCTTGGCTGTGTGCTTAGGGTCGTTGTCCTGCTGAAAGATGAACAGTCGCCCCAGTCTGAGGTCAAGAGCGCTCTGGAGCAGGTTTTCATCCAGGATGTCTCTGTACATTGCTGCAGTCATCTTTCCCTTTATCCTGACTAGTCTCCCAGTTCCTGCTGCTGAAAAACATCCCCACAGCATGATGTTGCCACCACCATGCTTCACTGTAGGGATGGTGCCAGGTTTCCTCCAAACGTGACGCCTGGCATTCACAACAAAGAATTCAATCTTTGTCTCATCAGACCAGAGAATTTTCTTTCTCATGGTCTGAGAGTCCTTCAGGTGCCTTTTGCCAAACTCCAGGCGGGCTGCCATGTGCCTTTTACTAAGGAGTGGCTTCCGTCTGGCCACTCTACCATACAGGCCTGATTGGTGGATTGCTGCAGAGATGGTTGTCCTTCTGGAAGGTTCTCCTCTCTCCACAGAGGACCTCTGGAGCTATGACAGAGTGACCATTGGGTTCTTGGTCACCTCCCTGACTGGCCTTTCTCCCCCGATCACTCAGTTTAGATGGCCGGTCAGCTCTAGGAAGAGCCTTGTTGGTTTCGAACTTCTTCCATTTACGGATGATGGAGGCCACTGTGCTCATTGGGACCTTCAAAGCAGCAGAAATTTTTCTGTAATCTTCCCCAGATTTGTGCCTCGAGACAATCCTGTCTCGTAAATGAGCAATCGATAGATCTTTTGTCTCTCGACACATGTTTTACTAGATAGGGAAAACTTGCAATTATGTGTATGGCTTCCTATTTATATTAATATAAGAAGGACAAAAAGGGGTAATTTTTAAAATTAAATTGGGAGGGGGAAAAAAGGGACATGCTTGTGTTTTTAGGCTACATTTTTCATATTCCACTACCATTGGAAAAAAAAAAAACTTTTTTGTAATCCCAGTATGAGCAGAAAGCAAGATGACTTACTCTGGAATAGTATACTCTGCAGCTTTAATTTTCCTGAATAATTCCTGAGGTATACTATCGTAAAATGGGAACTGTCCATATAACATGGTGAATAGTACTACCCCTAGAGCCCACATGTCACTTGGTTTTCCTCTGTATGGTCGACCTAGTAGAGAAAATAGCATACAAACATATTAAATTCTAAAAATAAAACACATAAAGCATATTACAGTGTAAAGGAGATGTTTTACTACCTACAGCTTGTGAGTTACAGAATCCAGGTCGGTGTGTTTATTAATATCTTACTTCACTCACCAATCCATTTACTGAACTTGCTAATACAAGGCAAGATATAATTTAGCACGTGATGGGAACCATTAGCAGATGGGGTATCATAGCACACATATATAAATTAATACAGGGAAAATTTACTTCAGTAGTCAACTTTACATACATGTCTTTGAAATGCAGAATGAAAAGCAGAGTACCTGGAGAAAAACCCACACAAACAAGATGAAAATACGCAAACTCCACACAGTAAGTGACAATGTCTCACAATTCTAGACCTGCAGGGCAGTCTCCTGTATCTGTGAAGCTGCAGTGCTAACTCAACAGGTTTCTGTGTTTAACTTTTAAGAAAATCTCAGTAATCTTGTACAATTATAAACAGTTGTAACTTCTCTTTAATAATACAGAAATTTAAAAAAAAAATTCATAATTTAATATTACTGTACTACATTTAATCAGCTTGCATACGATGATATCCTCTTGCTCCTTAACATCATTCTGCCCTTCCTTCTCGTTTATCGATTTTAGGTACTTCATGTAGTAGGGAAACCAATTAGCCAAAAAGATCAATTCAAGAAAAAGTTAAAAAAAAAAAAAAAAAAAAAAAGTTAAAAAATAAAAAATAAAGTTCTGTGTTCCCTACCTCCACTGAACTCTCATATTTTAGTATGTTGACAAAACATACACACACACAAATTGTTATACTTTATTAGTTGTGACTGAACACATCGTGGAATATTCTGAAAAAGCATAACTAGCTTAGTTCAGAGTTATTCCACTAGATGGCAGCAGCATATGTTTCGGTGAAAATATATACACTTTTAGACTTACAGATTATTTGAAACAACTGGTTTCAGATTGTTATGATATATTTTAATAGAACATAAGAGACTGTAGTGATCTCTCTCTATATATCTATATATATATCTCACTTAAATATAAATAACATTTAGAAAAAAAAATTTAAGCCATGCTGCTTTATTCTTACAGATACAGTATAATAGTGGCCTGCACGTTCATTTTTGTGCCAAAATAGGTCATTTTTGATCATGTTACATTACGATATGAGCAAAAGAAAGGGAACATGAAAAATATATTCAATTTTATTATCATGAAAGGACAAGAGTTCAAAGCTTAGGTAAAGCACTTCATATAATAACATTTAAAGTTTGAAGTTAATAGCAAGAGACAAAATTCACCCATAGTTTATGACTCATTGCTGGGTGTACCACAGCATATGTTAAAGGGAGTTGGGTTTGTGGGTTAACAAACTAATCTTTCAGTGTTCTGGAAGCAATTATTTCAGACTGTCTTTGTTTTAAATACTTGCTCTTTGGAAATATTCACTAAAAGGTTAAAAAAAAAAAAATCACATTTAAAAGATCCATTGTATGTTGTTTTTAAAAACAAACAAATAAAGTGGGATCAGTGAAGTAGTTTCCTGAATGACTCAGTGATGAGTTATAGCAGCAATATTTGCTGAAACTTATCCTACTAGTCACTCAACCTTAAGCAAAATAAAATGTATTTATAAAATAACTGCCAAAAGATGTTGAGCTGCAAACTTTATTCAGTACCATGCTGTTTATGCCTCAATGGGCATAAACGCAATACATTTAGGCAAAATAGGACGACTGCACATTAGTTAACTCATGTATCCAACATCTGATCGATAGATCGATAGTTAGATACTTTATTAATCCCAAGGGCAAATTCACTTACTCCAGCAGCACCTTACTAATACAAAAAACAATATTAAATTAAAGATTGATAATAATGCAGGTGAAAACAGACAATAACTTTATATAATGTTAACGTTTACCCCCCCGGGTGTATACCCTGGGTGGTATTGAATCCCAAGTCTAGTCATTGTGGAGTCTGCAGCATCTCCCCTTTGTCTGTATAGGTTTTCATACTGGACACTCTGGTTTACCTCCCACATCCCTAAAACTCTGTCGGTCAAAGTGATCCTCCGTGTGCTGTGCATGAGGAGGCCCTTGTTGCAACAGTCATCCTATGTAGGACTGGTTCTTGCCTTGCAACAAATGATAATAGGTCAGTTTATGACCCCTTTGCAACCCAAAACTGGATTTAGCGAGTTTAAGAAAGCTTGTAAACTTTTCCTTACCACTGAGTACATCAGGACTAATGTATGCAGGGCTCCCACGCTGATCTTTAAGTAGATCATCTTCACTAACTAAGTGCTTTCCTAAGCAGAAGTTGGTGATGGTTATCCTGTGAGTCCTATAAACAAAGACAATTAACAACATATTAAAAGCAACACAAAGATAAAATCCTAAGGCTAAAGGTCAAATGTCTCTAAAAAGAACTAACTAAATACAATCGCTATAAGCAAGTACCACCTTCTTATTAATAACATAGGGAGTCTATAAAACGGACAAGCTAACAGTATGTGAACTTCATGTGAGGTCTACTGAAGGAAGTAGTTCTTCACACCGGAAGAAGATTTGTAATTTCCTTATCAGCTACATTTATTTTAAAAATACAGGATGAAGAAATGTGCACCAAAAAATAAAGAATTAAATAAACATTATCTTGTTAAAATCTGTCCTTAGAAATAAAGTCAAATTTTAAAAATAAAGAAAAATAGGGCATACTATAATTTATACATAATTATTCAATTAACAGATAAAAAACAAATCCACAGAATAATGCAAATTCTGAGACAAGAACAAGATATTTTAAAAACAATCCATAATATACAAAAAAGCAGATCAATCCGTGAACTATATCTGAAGCAAATGAAGGTCTGCACTAAGTATCAAATAATTGTTAAAGGCTGCAGACTTCCACTCCTGCAGGCATGCACAACAAACCATGAATTTTTCAAGCAAATGACTAATGGAAATTGGCACATCATTAAAATAAACTCCCACTAAAGTATTTAAACAAATGAGTCAAAATATGGTTTCACTTTGTCATTATTTATACTTTATGACTAATAATTCCTTGCTTTTTGCTATTCTGCAAAAACATGAGAGAAAAACAGTGCATCTCAAGACTTTTGACTTGGTAAGTAGATCCCATTTTTTGCAGAACAGCTGACTTTCACAATGAACACATTACCTGTATTAAAAAAATAATATAAATCTATGGTTTTTCCAGCTCTTGAAACTGCATTACAATTTGAAGTTTCATACAAGAAGAAATGAGGCCAAAAAAAAAAATCCATGACAGACCATGTAAAATTAACTTAAAAAAAAATCTATAAAAACTGGCTATATACCAGCAGTTGCAAAGAAAAAAAAGTCAAATTAACCTGAATCATTCTCATGACACATTTCCTAAATTACCCAGAAGGTGCATTTTGATTTCAAGATTACAAGCCAATAATAATGATGAACTTTGATGTCTAAAACAAGTTCTGTTCCCTTAATTGCAAGAAGTGCTATCACCTTTTCAGCTCTGAGAAAAACAAACAAATCTGTCACTAAGGTAAAACCGCACAGTCAAGTTTAAGTGTGATCCACAATGAAAAGCTTATCTGTATTACCTCTGGAATTGTCCAATGAATGTTGTTAAATAATTTGAGCACAGAGATGTCAAACATAGCCTACAAGGCCACAAATGTATAGTCAAAGGAAATCCCTAACAACACAGTGCCAAAAGCAGCATATTTTTTCCATTACTTTTAAAATAATGCTTTATCAATTTTTGTTTTTTTAAGTGACAACATTTTCAAAAAAATCTGTGTGAGATCCATTGTAATTGTTTTATTGACCGTTTTTCATTTTTTTGCCCTTTTGGAAAGGGCACATCTGAAGATCCCATTTACTTTACAGAAATATTTGCATATTTTATGAATCCCCTTTTCAATTTTTTTTTTTTTTTTAGCTTTGGCACTTGGTGCCTCTACCTGTGTGGCTAGCCTATGGGTTTTAGAAAACGTCAAATGATACTGAAGGATACCAAGGAGAGGCAGGATGGTCAGTTGAATTTCAATTTTTCTTA
The DNA here is from genome assembly GCF_900747795.2 of Erpetoichthys calabaricus. NCBI lineage: Eukaryota > Metazoa > Chordata > Cladistia > Polypteriformes > Polypteridae > Erpetoichthys > Erpetoichthys calabaricus. The sequence continues at coordinate 73,654,887 of NC_041407.2, forward strand.
TTCTAAAGAACCATGGAAACTCTAGCGGTTTGCTTTCACCAGGACAACTGTGGGCTACAGTCACTCGCATTCTCTTTCACAATTTTCACTTGGACTGATCTTCTGCTATTCAGATCTTGTGTTAACATGATTTCTATTTATAGGTACAGTATAAACCTTGCAAAAAAAAAAATGTCATTACAATTCATTTAAATAAATGTGTAGTTATATATGTATATTTTATAGGGAAATGTATATTAAAAATAATTATCCTAAAAAAATTCAGTGATGAAACATTTACTTGAGAAAAACAGTAAGAAAAATTGTACTCAAATAATAGTGTACATATCTAGTAGGTTTATAACAATTATGCTTACATTTCTTCCTTATAGTCTTACAGTTCCTGTTAAATTTACACCCTTAAAACATTCTATTGGACAATACTATATGACTGATTTATTGCTCAGGTCTCAAAAAGGGCAGTACCATATCATAAAAATTCACAGCAGCAGCTCTCAACCACACCATACATTAGAAAACAGTGTTTTAGTTTCACATAAAATGTCAAGGAAAATACTGTCTATTTCCTTTTCTCAACTAAAAGCTGCTTTACTGAAACCTCCTCCCAAAAAAAAAAAAAAAAAAAAACTTGCGTCAGCACCATTTGCTCTGCATGAGTCATCAGCAGCACTGGCTCCTTTGGCAGTAGTGTATTGTTTTCCTAAGAACTGTACTTTCCCTGCCTTTAACTGAGCCTTTTCCATATTTTTTTTTTTAATGAACAGAAGAAAACCAAGATTTTATGTTTCTTTCTTGTTTCTCACATAGTCACTTTAAAAGTGATACCCCTATACTGTAGATTTAAATGTCTCAAAAAATACTAAAACCCTGTACAGTTTATTAACATTTCATTTCTGAACTGTAGAATGATTTTAAAATATACTGATGCATCCTTAACCAAAATTTTTTGTATATTTTAAATAATTCCTTCTGTCTGAGAACTTTTAATAATCAATAGGAAAAACACCTTGTAGATTAAGAAACTTAGATTCATTATCATCTGGTTTCACACAGAATCTTTGGAGAACTAACATTCAACTTCCCAGGCACAATTTACACAGCTGTACATGCACTATAATAATAATAATAATAAATTTTATTTATATTGCACTTTATATTTACACCTTACAGAACTGCATTATGCTGGCTGCTGTATCGCATTATTTTCACCTTCATCTTAAACTAAAAAGAGGTTCAGTTTAACTACAGGGTGTACTGTAAAATTACAATCATTTCATGTACCCCTTAAGGCTGCTCTATCGAACATAAATGTAAATAAACGTTTAAACCTTGGAATACTCTTTACTAAGTCACCTTTATTTTGATTAAGGTATTCATTTAATTGTGTTGAACAGATGAAAAGTTCAAGCTTACTGACACATGTATACAGTTGTCTCGATTATAAAAAGTACATCTTGGAAGGAGACAAGACGTGATTGTCTCAGAGACACTTTCACATCCCGGGAGACGATTCTTCATGCCAAGCGAAGTAACCAGGCCCGGGCCAGAAGGAACGCAAGACAAGAGCTTATACAAAGAGATTTGGAGAAGTCCTGCGTGGTTATGTCAAGTAACCAAGCCTGGGGCCTGAAGGAATGCAAGACAAGAGCTAATGCAAAGAGATTTGGAAAAGTCCTGCGTAGTTATGTCAGACACATTTCTTGTATACTCACGGGCAGTTATACGTTGCGTTGTCATGATGCAACTCCAAACACGGAAACAAAATTCATTGCAATATTGATGTAAAGATAAAAGCGAAAGGACATCGAATATATGGACATAGGTGATATGACAGAGTGCGCCACGCAAAATGCAGATCACACAGCACGGCAGGAGCAGCATGCCAGCAGCTGATTGAGCAAAGAGGAGGTAAAAAAATAAAAAATAAATAAAAACTGTGTGTTTCCCCATTGTATCACTGTTTAAGAGGGGGTGTCAGAGGAGCGATCGTGTCTCCTTGGGGGTGCGTTCAGCCCCCCCCTTCACAACGCGAGCGGCAGAGATGCGAAGCCCCCTAGTATCTCTAAGTAAAATTACACAGCCCTAACAGCTTAATACTGAGAAAATGTTCCAACCAAACGACCAAATTGAATCCCTCGACTCTTCTGTAGAATATTGCTCTAGAAAAAATAATTCATTGCTGCCTTCTTAAAAAAAAAATAAACACAAAAAGGAGGCTAATTAAGTGTTAAAATTAATTAGTAATTAATTAATACTACTATTCTAGTAGTCAGTTGGCATATCATCATAAACAGTCCACAGAGGATGCCATAGCCCTTGTATTGTGTACCATCCTGGCACATCTAGAGTTCCATAACTCAGCATTTAACACTGTTGTACCAGCAAAGATAACCAACAAACTCCTCAATTTAGGACTCTATACCACATTCTGCAACTTTATTTTGGACTTGCAAACTAAAAGATCTCAGCATGTGTAGAGTGGCAGCAGCACAACCTCCATGCTGACCTTCAGCACAGGTGCACCACGGGGTAGTCTCCTAAGCCCCCTTCTGTACTCCTTGTTCACATCCTGCAGACTAATCACCAACAATGATAAGACAACTTACAGAGAAGAGGTCTACCTGTTGAAACAGTGGTGCTAGGACAATAATCTGAATTTTAATGACCGCAACATCAAAAAACTGGGCATAGACTTTAGGAAGAAGAAGACCACACTTCCATCTGAATCAGCATGGATGTTGTTCCATGATGAACTGAAGCAGTAACACACTTCTTATCAAAAAGTCTGAGCACAGTCTCTATTTCCTCAGACATCTGAGGGTAGCTCAGATTTCACCATCTGTTCTTACAAATTTCTATAGGTGCACAGTAGAGTACATGCTCTCAGGCTGCATCACATGTTTGGCTCAGCACCTGCTTGGCTCAAGACCATAAAATCCTGCAGAGAGTGGTGAAATCACTGGCACCTAGCTGCCTTCTGTTCATGACCTATATAACACTTGCTGCCTTAGAAAAGAAAACAGTATGCTGAATGACCTCCGACATAATGCACAATTACTTTTCTCATTGCTACAGGAACACTGACACTCACACCAGTAAATTCAAGATTGTAATATTGATGAAAAGTCAAATCATAAGAACAAATATTTTACATATCAAACAGAATATATAATACTTGTGAATACATACTGCATATATACACAAATACACAAACACAGTAAATGTTGCATTCAATGCATTTTTTGATGGTGTGTGCACCTTCTTTTGGTATTGTTTTATTGTCAACTGTTCTGAGGGGAGACTTGAAAGTAAGAATTTCATTGTGTTGAGTATACATAACAAATTTAAAAACATCTTTTTAAAAGATGCTGGAGAAAATAAACCTTCAGGGCTTCCAAGTCCAAAAGGTTGCCATTCCCATCTGACCATTCGATCAAACAAAAATATGTTTATGAGTATTGGCTAAAGCACTATAAGAAGAGCCTAAAAGTAAATTGTTTTTCCCCCCCATTGTGTTGTCTTTGCTTAAATATACAAAGAGTCTCTTAAAATTGTTTGGATTAAAACAAAATACACTCAGGGAAGAAAAACCTAAAATAAAGCAAATTATAATTTAAAACTAGTAAATTAAGTAATTAAAAATCATTCAGGGCTGAATGATACAGTATATTTAGTCCAGATTTGGTAGATGTTGAAATTTTACTCTACTTTTTCATTTTTTCTCAAAACTGTACTAGTGCCTAAACTTTATTAGGCACACACAAAAACATACATACATTCATAAATAAACACTTTGAGATGGATGTCAGGGCATCAGCAATCACATTACTTTAAACGTACCTTTTATTTAGCACCATGTTCCCTAACTTCAAGTCCCTATGAACAATATTTTTCTGGGGAAAAAAGAAAGACAAGATTACAGCAAACAAAATCCTAAAACATATAATACATTTGAGCAGAGAAATCTGTCTCATGTTGACCTGAAAACAGTTTACAAGAGAGAAGCCCTCTTGTATTAAGCAAGCCCGGTGTAGACATTTTTTTGTTTTTATCCATGGGAAAGAACACCTGAGGACTATTACTAGAGGGAATCAAGTCATGAGAGGACATGAAAATAGCAAGCATTAAACCGTGTGCAACATTAGCATCCTTGGAGGATTTTTCCCAATCTAAAATAAACAAGCACTTTCCTCAAGAAGGTTTAACAGCCTATGCTTAGCTGTAGTGTATACTTTCAAAGTGAATATTAATAGCCATATAACAGTTAGTGCGTTTACATGCATACAAAAAACCGGGATAAGGTGAGTAACCCAGTTAAGGCAGAAACCTAGTTTCTTAAAAAAAAACTCCCATTTACATTTGCAAGTACACATCTGGGGCCTCATGTATAACGCCATGCGTATAACTCACACTACAACATGGCATAAGCACAAAAGCGTAAATGTGCTTACGCACAAAAAAATCTAGATGCATAAATCTGTGTGAACGCCAACTCCCACGTTCTTCCGCGACATAAGTCCCCGGTCAGCGTGAAAAGTAACGCACGTGCACGTGCCTTCTCTCCAGCCCCAGCTCCTCCCAGAATTACACCTCTTTGAATATGCAAATCAATATAAATAGCCCTTAAGCTCAACCTTCTTTGAAAAGACAATGGCAAAAGCAAGAGGGAAAATAGAAGAATTTCAGTGAATACCAAATGGAGGCAAAGAAAAACATACTATTTGTTGGTTTAAACAGTGGTATAAAGAACAAAAGAAAGTTGATCGAGTGACATCGTGTCGGAGAAACTTGAAAGCTCAAGTTCACAAAGTCACACAGTGCCTGAAATAAAAATAGAAGTTGTCACATATCAAAGTCGCCGTGAAAGGGCGAGTCGTAGCCCACCGTCTGAGTGTCATATGAAAGCTTATTAGGGTACAGAGAAAAAAAAAAAAAGGCACACAGTGGGGGAAAAAAAGCATGAAACTTTAACCTCTAAATTTCCACTTTAATCACGTAGTTTATTTTGTCATTAAAGTAGAACATCATAAACTTCATCCTAAATCATTTAATTTACTAGTTTCTCAATCCCATCGTACCTAAAGTAGCACATTAAATGCTTTGTTTTGTATTTGATCTTCTATGTGCTCTGTGTGTGAATCACTACATGCTTCCGGGCTTTCTCTTCCTCCGACAGGACACAGAATCCATCACATTCATGATACTACAGCTCTCTGAATAATTAAAATACTGAGATGTATACGTGATATCATTTTCATAATGATAGGAGTTAAAGCATGTTATTAAACATGGGAACACCGTGGCACAGTAATTGTTCATGTCTCACGCAAGATGCTTGCTGAGCCATGCGCGACCTTCGATGAAATTCTTTATTGTAGCAGTACTGTCTATTTCAAAACGTACTAACCCCCAATTCCTGTCCTTCCTTTTCTTTCTCCAAATACCCAATCGCCACACAATCAGCTCTGTAATAGACATTAAGCCATCTGTAAGCTTAGAACGTCGATTCTTCAAAACTTTTAAGGAACATCGAAATATCTTCGTAGTACGTGTTTAATTATTCTATCCATCTATCCTTCCAGTGTCATGTCAGCACCAGCAAGAATACAGTGCGAGGCAGGAACAATCCGTGAACGGAGCGCCAGCGGCTTGCTAGTGCTGCGGCACCGTGTAGTTAAAGTTTTAACTGTATAATATAAAAAACATTTTGCTGCATTTCATCTTAAAAATGATATCGTCATCATATGTAAATATGCGCTTTATAAAGTGACTCAGGTTGTGCAATATTATAACTATCGCAAGTTTACAGTGAGGTAATTGTACTTATAAGTTATATAACTTATTGTACTTGTAAGTACAAACAGTTCTACAAGGACTGATTGAGTGCGTTTAGAGTTCTTAGGATGAAACTTTCTGAACTGCGAGGTCAGTACAGGAAAGGCTCTGAAGCGTTTGCCTTACGAGAGCAGTTCAATAGACAGCATGGCTGAGGCAGCGTGTGCTTGATGCTCTATACCGATAATTCTCTTTCTGATCAGCTGCTGTACAGCTGTGATTCACATTCAGATAATATGGAAGAAGATGATTCGATGTGGCAACACCTAACGGGAGCAGCTGAAAGAAGAAGAAGAAGAAGGTGCAGTGAGAGTAACAACGCTAAAGCAGTTATGGTATTTGGAATAGTTTTGACCATTCTGTGGACCATTATATTGTTACAGGTTAATTACAATCAGATGCATTAAACTAATAAACATTATGTGGTTAATTTCAGTGTATTTATAAAGCCGCGTCAGGGATGTGGATCTAAAAAAGAAAGGATAACCACACAGGAACAGTAACACTAATCTGACACTGGGTGCCGCCAGTCTGGAAAACCGAGCAGAGAACTTGCGTACGGCAGGGTATGAGCTACCGTGGAAATGTGCGTGGCTTTACTTCAAGTTTAGGTTTTATACATCGCGATTTGAACGTGGAAACGTTCTTACGCAATATTTTTGTGTGTACGCACCGTTTATACATGAGGTCCCTGGAGTTCACCTTTGGCAAAACGGTACGTGTGCTTCTTGCCTTCCACCTAGTGCAGCTGGGATAACAATGTAGGTACTTTCATTTCCATAAAAAAAGTATGGTGTTTGATTACATTTTAAAGTAAAAAGTAACCTGACTACATAACAAACATTATGTTTAATGTATTACTTATGCTGCTGATCTTAGCACTGTATGTTCAGCTCTTCAATGTAAATGTAGTAATTTCTGAACTATTGAGACAAAGTGTCCCTTCTCCTGGTTGAAACAATGTGATCGCCCAAGCATTTACCTCAGGAAGTTTATCTTGTGGACATTTCAACTCATGGCTGCTAAAAGCATGGGGGATAGCTATCACATGTGCAGCCAAACTGAGTATAATAGAATTGAGCATATTACATAAATCTTTATCAGTAACCTGACCAAATAACTATGATACTCATGGAGAAATCAACATGTGTTAGCCTGGTTTCTCACAGAGCAACAACTCTGTTTCTCTAACAGGAGTAAAGTTTTACATGGCATGGATATTAAAGTACATGTAAAAGTACTCCGAGTTTCACACTCTACACTGCAAATTACCTTAAAAATATGAATTCATGTAGCAACAACTGTATGCCTCAAAGCATGGCAAACCGATCTAAATTAAAAATGATTTCAAGATAATAAAAAGTTTAAATCCAGTAACTACAAATTAAGTCAGTGATTTAAATCTAACAATAAGAAAACAGCACTTCTACAGAACCTTTGTTTTCACTATTGTCCCAAATGGTGCTGGATACTACAACATGAATTAGAATTCTACGATTTATGATTTGTAAAGAAAATCACTGATAAAGGTAAAGAAAAATCTTAGCAGATCAGTTTCAATATCACATGTAAATGTAAAGCTCTTTTTTGACAAAATTTTGCTTTTTGCCGTCTGCATGGAAGAAAAATTAAACACAATGTGAATAGATGGTCTACCCTCCATCTCATATTAGCAGGGAAATCAACCCTGTGAAGATGAACATCCTTCCCAAGTTTCTTTTTCTATTTCAAAGCAACCCCATATACATTAAATCATTTTTTAAGAAATGAGATTCAATCATAACCTCATTTATTTGGAATTTGAAACATCCACGGATCCAAAGAGTAACTGTACAACAACCTAAAGCAGAAGGGGGTATGGCACTACCCAACATAATTTTACTACTGGGTGGAAAATATACAGGCCATAAAGACCTTGATATTGACACAAATTGATGAAAATACACAAGCCTGTCGTTATACTCAATGCTATGTGCCCCTGTAAATACAAATTATTGTCAATACACTAATAATCCAATGGCTCTTCATTTACTCAGAATATGGAGCCAATGTAGGAAGCACTTTAAAACAGTGAAACTCTTATCTGTTGCACCTCTACACGACAAACACCTTTTTCCACCCTCTCAAACAATATTTAATGTTTGGAAAAATGTTCCGGATTAAAACACTTAGAGATTTGTACATAGATAATGTCTTTACGTCCTACAAACAATTAAGCTTTAAATGTAACTTTTCGTCAACACATTTCTTCCACTACTTTCAAATTAGAAACTTTGCCAAATTGAACCTGCCCGAATTTCCTCACCTCCCACCAATTTCTATTCCAGAAGAAATATTGATCAGTCTTGTAGAGATGCTATCTGAGTCTTCAATATATAAAAACATTTTAAAGCTCCTTCCTTTCAAAGATCCCAGGGTACAATGGGGAAAGGATCGTTCACTTAATACTTTAGGCAAAGAGTGGAAGGCAGCCATGCACAGAATACACTCTAGCTCCGTATGTGCAAAGCACTAAATCATTCATCTTAAAATCATTTATCAAGCACATTTATCTCATTTAAAATTGTCCAAAATGTATCCAGGGCAAGATTCAGCCTGTAAACATTGTAATCAAGCTCCAGACTCACTGGGCCACATGTTTTGGGCATGCACCAAACTAACACCAATCTGGACAAAAATCTGTGAATGCCAATCAGCACCTTGGTGGCACAATCACTCCTAAACCATTAACAGTGGTGTTTGGTGGACTCACAGATGGGCTTAAAATGGAGAAGGACAAACAAACTGTAATCGCCTTTATGTCAATACTAGCACATGGACTTATCTTGCTCAACTGGAAGAATCCCATTCCATCCCACCCCACCACTTTCAAGTCAGCAGTTAACTGACGTTCCATACCATTTGAATTTTGGGGGGAAATTTTTTTTTTTTTTTTTTAAATATGGCAGGATTTAATTAATTATATTTTAGAATAAGCTTCTGCATCGGTGAAAAGAATACTCTTCCTTCCTTGCTGCTTTTAAATATTTGCTCTGGTTGTTGGCTCTCATCTCTTTCTCTCGGGTGGGGATTGAAATTTAGTTTAAGTTTGACTTGATTGTATGGAATGTTATTTGCTTCCAATTAAAATAAAAATGAAAAAACATATATAACAAGACATACAATTACCTTATGTAATGCTTCTACAACTCGTACCACATCATAGAATATTATGATAGTTTCTCTTTCGCTTAGTCGCTTCTCTTTAATAACATAATGCTGTAGATTAATGAGGTCAGCTGTTTTGTCACTGAAATCATGGGCACAAAGGCAGTCTAATACTAAACAGATCCGCTTCTTCATTTTTCGAACCAATTTGTTGGCTTCATGATCGTCAACAATTTCATAAGCACGATCCTGTAAACAAAACATGGTATTATTTTTTGTAGCATTTTTTTTTTTTTAACATTTTCCATCTGAAACATTAGTCATCTCTCATTTCCATGCAAAAGACAATTTCAGCTGTATTAACCATTATATTTGCAACATATGCAAACCTAGTCCTACAAAAAAAATGGAAGAATTAGTAAAAGGCTTCAAAAGAAGTGATAATTGGTCTACACATGACTTAGAGTAATGGTTCTCTTTTGTTTCTTTGACTACAAATGCCTTTAAAATTTAGATTAGAAGATTCAAGCTACTTCTGTGCTTCACACCCCTCAACTATTATGCTAATACTGATCATTATAAATCAACTATCTGAAAATTCACTTGCTGTCAAGCAGATGCAAACAAAAGGAAACTAAAAATCTCCCATTAAGTAAACTGAAAAAAAAATTAATTTTATAAGATAAAAGCTGCAGTGGACGAAAACTAAACTGATAAATGTATAAGGCATGACTCATTTTTAGTAGGAACAAATGCAGTGGAGTGCAATGTAATGCCAATTGCAATATGTGTTAAATACTGTTTAAGTGAATAATTATTTCTACTTTTATATAAAACTAAAAAAAACAATTTTGGAAACTTATTTGCCCAACAGTGCTTATACATTTTGCTGTATCACCTAGTTAACTGAATAAAAATCCTTTACAAAAATGATAATTTATTAATGTATATCACAGAGGGCTGTTTAATACTATAACAATAAAAAAAACCAAAGCAGTCAGCAAACAGTCCAATTCCCTTTTAAACAATTTCACTCTATTTAACAAAACAAAAAAATAAGTGGCTCTTATTAAGGCTATTCGAAGTGTGTCATTTGTGCATTCTATGTAATTAACAGTCATTTGATACATATTATTGTTATTCCACTGTAGCTAACAAGTCTTATTAAATTCAACTAAGATGCAGGGAAAAAAATTATACAGCAACTAGTAGCAGTAACCATTTCACTTTCAGATGAAGCAAGCACTAAAAACATTCTTACCTGGAACAAGCCATGATGATGGACAACACCATCCTGGTTGTGAAGCAAAGACAGCAGGGAGTACTCTGTATGCAACAACATTTTTCCCTGACGTTCTTCTTGCGTTTCTACTCCTTTCTCACCCCGTTCTTCCAAAGTAAGAATCTTAAAATAAAACAACGGTAAAAGTCAGACAACTGCCACGTAGTTCAAACTACGCTTTGCTGGTATTGCACACTCACCTTTAGCTGATAAAAATCATCAGTGCCATCTTTTCTTGCCAAACACTGAACTATACTTGGCACAGGAGAGTTGCCTAATCGAGGCCCTGTGAACCAAGAATAATCAGAAGTCACCACCAAGCAAGGTTTATAGAAGCTCAATGAGCATTCTACAAATGCTCCTTAGATTATGTAATACCATACTACATTTCAAATGCTGGTTTTCCAAAATAATTGTAACTTGTTTTCCTGTAAAACCAGCAAGTTTTACCAGATCACCAACAATTTAACACGAATTAATATTTTGCAGTTAATAGAAGATTAACTAAGCTGTTATTTGTCTGACAATAGTTCAGCCATCCACGTATTTAAATAGCAGATGTCTATACAAAACTTTGTTAAAAAAACAAAACACAAACACTACTGACTGCATGCTCTAAAAATAAAATGTAAAAAAAAAACAAAAAAAAAAACAACACCACTTGAAGTTTCTGAATTTAATCTATTAAAACTTAATACACTAGTCCATATGAATATGCTGTACATTTAGACTAAATAACACACATAAGGTAAAGGTAAACATTTAAAAACTATTGAATATCTGAAAGTAGTCAGTACCTAGTATAAAAGGCCCAGCTCTCTTAGCATTGTTCCCAGCAATACCAGTACAAAGAACTTTACTGGCCCTGGCTGATGTTTCTCCAGCGCCTCTGTCTGGTGCTCTCCGCTTTAGCATCCTAAAGCAACACTAAATAGAGAAAGAAAGAAGACATAAGAAAACAAATATCATGTCATCAGCAACATGAATACAAGAACTGTACACAATGTAAACTGTGCAGTAGTCGTATGAGCCTGTTGAATAAAAGAACTGTCAAGTCTTTGTGAAGATTAAAAACAAATTACTCAACATCACCAGAAGGAAAACAAAAACCTTTGCTCACATTTTTGTTAATCTATAATATGTAATAATCACAAAAATAAAGAACACATGGATGTACACAATGTCACAAACGTGAAAGTTCAGAACAACTGAACTGCAATTTAGTCAAGTGAGCAAACATTCATGTATAAACTTGTACTCTTGAGGATTCCTCCTGTCATATAAAATGTGTATTTAGTATGCCATAATATAACAAATGTAGCTTTCAACAAAAAACTTTTTCTTTCAAATTCCTGCTCCTGCAATAACTAAGTTATAAGTTACTGTAAGAACACTTCTCCTTTTGTGTTCTTGATATATCATTATTTTAAAAAGTCTTGTTGGCTTCCAAGAACTGAAACTTTCAATAATCGTAAAAATACTTGTCTTGCATGCAAATCTGGATGAGAGCTTCCTTTCATGTAACTACTCAAACTCCGTGTTTACACATTCTGTTTTATTTAATCAAAAGTAACTAATATCTCTGCTGATTTAATCTGAACACTTTCCATGTGGCATAATAAAACAAAAATATAAATATGGAAACATTCAACAGTGATGCACACTGCTTTAATTTAGAATTCCAGAAATACAGTACATGTGAAATTCAAAGCAGTGAAAAGGCACAGGAAAAGTGCTGCATGCTGTGCTACACAGTTTGTCTTCTTAGCAATTATGAAATGACTAAACATTACTACAGTGCACTTCCAGGCTGCTTCCATAACAGCAGAACATATGACCAAGTGCAGTGAATCACTTCTTCCCTGGAGACTCCCTGCAGCTCCAATTTGTCATCAAAATGAAATGTCAGCTTTTAAACGTGTAAAGCAAACACACACACATGCTTGCTTTCACAGCTGGCTTTGGGGGTCATATGTGGATACTGTATACCCAGAGACTCTCCCACTAAACTGTTAATCCGGACCCTCCTTATCATAAGGAAAATTGTTTGGTTGGCTGGGTATACTCAATACTGGTATCACCTAAAAGATATTTTTTCAAACATACAAAACCATGAATACAATTACAATTTTCATTACATACAAACTGATCATGAAAGAATGTATATTCCTTGTGAACCAGTAATTCATTTGACAGTTATGGGGACTGGAGAAAATCTACTGTAGTGTAAAAGTGTCACCAAATCTAGTCTGAGTAATTGGTTTATGAATGAAACTTTATATAAAAAAAAAAAAAAAAAAAAAACCTGTTGTTGATCTGTCATAAACATAACATTGTTTTGAATGATAAAAAATCTGTCACTTCTCAAATATTTAAAAAAACATCTGCAACTCTAAACAAAAGTACAAACTTGCACCTTTAAACACTAGACAAGAAAGACAAATGCATCATAAATTGATTTCTTGCAGCATCTGTTAAATGGAAAGAATTACACTCCTGATTTTTGAGTCGTGATCATTTCTGACTTTCATCATGTTAATATTTCTAATTCTGATCAAGATAAAATGCAATGAGAGGATGGTGGTGTAAATAGAGATGAAATGTTAGTTTAGACACACTGATGCCACTGCATTTGACTTGTCAGTGTCAACCCTTTCCCAAACTATGTTCCTGCATACACTTTAAACACCCATCACAAATAAAGAAATACATACTGCAAAAAACTGAAGAAATAATTGAATACTGTTACTTGCTGCTCTTATGCTTCCCTGCTGTATTTCTGTAAAACATGTTCAAAGAAAGGAAATATTTGCTGTAGCAAACACCAAAGAAAAATTTTTTATAAAATATTATGAGGGCCTTTACCCAAGGATTGTTATTAAATAAACAGTTTACATATTTATTTCTTATAACACTGAAGTACAAACACATTAAATGACTTGCTCTATGACACACAGAGAGTGGAAGATGGAAATTGACCTAGAAACCTCGTAAATCTAAAGAGGGAATATTAAGTGCTGGCAGTCTGTTAGACATACAGAGTATGTATGCAGCGCTCCACAGGCACAGTTTTCAAGCTTTGGGTGGATGTGGACCCTTCTACATTCTAAACACAGCTTTGTTTGATTCAGAAGCATTTGGTCTGTATAAGCATATCTCTCTATTATATAAAAAAAAAATCTTTGGGAGGGAGACGAGACGGAATCTTCTCGGAAGACAATTTGAAGTCCCGCGAGAGACACATTAACTTGCTCCCAGCTCTTAAAACGATGACAAGTGACAAGCAAAACACGCAGCTCACCTGCAGCAAAAACCCAGCAGATGATCCGACCGCTTCTCCTAGCGTGTGTTCAGCCACCCTAACCCATCCCCCCCCCCCCCCCCCCCCCTTCACAACGTGAGCGGCAGAGACATGAAGTGGCAAAAGGACAGCTGCTGTACATGCTTTAAAATGATCAACGGGCAGTGCGACAGCAACAGAAAGACAAAAGATGATCCGACAGCATCTCCTTAGCGTGTGTTCAGCCGCACCCCCCGTCACAACGCGAGCAGCGTTATACACCCAGCAAGAAAGAGATTTAACCACGCCTGGGGCCGGAAATAAAGGACAAGTATTGTTTTTACAACGTCACGCGAGACAAGGCAGTGAGACATAATTTAAAACAAGTCCATGGACATCTAGCATAACAGTTGTTGGATTGCTTTTTGCAGACACGCTTCATGTGCTCCTAGTTCTTAAAACAATGACAAGCAACAAGCAAAACACGCAGCTCACCAGTAGCAGAAAGCCAGCAGATGATCTGACTGCTTTTCCTTACCTTTTTTTCAGCCACCCTAACCCCCCCCTTCACAACGCAAGCGGAAGAGACACGAAGTGGCAAAAGGACAGCTGCTGTGAAATGGCTTTGAAATGATCGGGCAGCGAGACAAACAGAACACACAGCTCGCCAGCAACAGAAAGACAGCAGATGACCCGACGGCATCTCCTTAGCGTGCATTCAGCCTCCCCCTCCCTTCACAACGCGAGCAGCGTTATATGTCCTGCGAGAAAGAGATGTAACCATGCCTGGGGCCGGAAATAAAAGACAAGTATTGTTTTTACAAAAGTTTTAAAGTAAAAGTGAAAATAATACATATGTAACAATTCCCATGAAAATAATCTCTTTAAATTGTATATTCAATAAACCAAACCCGGGGGTGGGTAAACGAAGCGAGCAGGGGGCGGAGCCCCCTAGTCTTACATAAAAGCAAAACACCATGAGCTGCAAACTGAACAAAGATACTACATATTTTGATTGGTAAACATGTGACTTGTAAATCCACCAAGTAAAGTTAAGAAAAAACAACCCTGTCCAACTACCTTGTGATGACATTTCTCTGTAACAGGCAAATTATTACAAAAAAATTGCTATGTATTCCACCTAATGAACACAAAACTGAAAGCATTCAGCTTTTAGTGATTACTTTATCAAAGACTGAGCCATTTTTCTTTCTCTAAATACCTTGTTTTAAAAGAACTCAATGATTGTAATGGTTTTACTGACATTCATATACATTACATTTTAGCAACAATAGCTTCCCAATTCTTAATATGCAACTACAAAAAAATAGTTTCCATAAATTACAATTGTGCAACAATTCATCCAAGGTCAAATAAATTATGAACCATCAACAATAGATGTGCAAATGTCCATTAAACGTCATAATGTCAAGAAGTATCCTGGTGTCAAAGTCTGCTGTTCCTTATATAGTCACAGTACTGTAACTGCAGACATATATAAGAAGAGGGTTTGTTTTCAAATGACCATATAAAGAGGTACTAAATTTAAATATGAAGGAAGTTTAAATAAAATCCACACCAGACATCTTTACATTAAAATATAAAATTGCCTCTTAACAGTAAATGGAAGGGACTGGAATATAAGCACAATAAAGTACTAAACAGATTGCTGTGCAACTAAACAGTCTGAGGATATTACTGTCACTTCATTTTATATTATAATAATAATCTATACATATAAATAGCAGTTACAAAACTGCAATAAATTGAAAACCAAATGTTAAAAATATATTATATATATATATATATATATATACACACACACACACACACATACACATACATACATACATACACCAGAAGTAAATCTATAATCTAAAATGCTAAAAGGCATAAGCAACAGATTACAGCAAACTGAGTCCTGCTCAAAACTGCAGGGTCACATCATAAGCCAATGTACATTGAATCGATCAAACACATACAGTGGGGCAAAAAAGTATTTAGTCAGCCAGCGACAGCCCCAAAACATCACTGCTCTAGAGGAGATCTGCATGGAGGAATGGGCCAAAATACCAGCAACAGTGTGTGAAAACCTTGTGAAGACTTATAGAAAACGTTTGACCTCTGTCATTGCCAACAAAGGGTATATAACAAAGTAGTGTGATGAACTTTTGTTATTGACCAAATACTTTTTTTCCACCATAATTTGCAAATAAATTCTTTAAAATCAGACAATGTGATTTTCTGGATTTTTTTTCTCATTTTGTCTCTCATAGTTGAGGTATACCTATGATGAAAATTACAGGCCTCTCATCTTTTTAAGTGGGAGAACTTGCACAATTGGTGGCTGACTAAATACTTTTTTGCCCCACTGTATTAGGTGGCACAGGAAGTTTTGTCTTTCATTTGCTTTTTAAATACTTATTGCTAGTTCATTGTAGTTTTATTCCTTCTACTGAATGGATTCCTAACTGGCAAAACCAGTATAAACTACCTTCGTGCGCTTCATTTTGAACTGCAGTACTTGGCAGTATTTTAGACATTGTTGGATAAAATTTGACCACAGGTATTGTGATTATGAGAAGATTGTTATGGACAAACTCTGTCACCAGGTTCACACCAGTATTGTTATACCTTGGATATGTGCTACAATTACTTCTTCTGTGCACAGTAATTAACCTTGATTACTTCAGACATGGTGGTGGTGAGCACAAAGATCCAGTGTCTTAGGTTCAAATATCTTGCCCAGTCACTGATCTCATGGAGTCTGCACATTCTCTGTGTGTACCGCCTAATCCCCCAAATATTATGGATACCACACACCGACCCAAACAAAACCCCACCTCCATTCCAAAAGACACGAGTGCAAGATTAGCTGATGCTTCCAAACTGGCACTATGTGACTGAAGGTGTTAGCACAAGGGAGTCCTGTGAAGGACTGCTCCTGTGTCCAGGGTTGGCTCCTGCCTTGTGCCATCTGGTGCCAGGACAGGCTCCACTCCCATGCAACCCTAAATTGGGTTAAGGTAGGTAAAAATGTTAAATTACTTATTTGCCCATTTTGGGTTACTAGCTTTTGCAGATGAATAATACAGATTACAAATACATGGCAATATTTTGAAGAAAACTGGCAACAAATTAAAATGAGATTCAAACAGAAGTGGCAGAAAAGGGGAGAAAGCAAACTTTTAAAATGTCAGCCCAAGGTTCTGCACAACTTGGAATTGCAGTATATCAGTATTTTGTACAAATACAAAATATATCTGTATATGAATGAAAAGTGTTAAAAGATTATTTCCACACTGAAAAGACAAAAAGGTTAAGGAGAAAAACGTAGTGGCTGTATAACAGACAAAACGTTGTGTCTTTAATCTTTTCTCTTCAGTGTGTAAATAACAAGTACCTTTTATCCTTTGCAAATGCTTGCTTACAACAAACCTAAACTATCTCAATTAGATAGAGCGATCAACTGATAATCTCGAGAGAGATGGATAAAAGATTGCATATAGCCAATAAAGATTAAATAGATGACTAATTAAAATATATGACATAATCTGCTGTGGTTTGTTACTTATATTTTTGTCACACTGTTTGGAACACACACTGTAAAAATAAATATTTGCAATTTTCTGTTTTTAATGTTTGCTGACAAGCAATGTCTATTTTTTATGATTTGCAAAGTTTTTTGTTTTTTTTTATACTGCAAACAATAACTGGGCAGCACAGTTAAATAGACGAACTCCAGAGCCTCCCACCCCTTAAATGTACATGCATAGGCGACTAAAATCAATAGGTTGGCATACAATTCATATTGTTTTTTCTTGCTTGCTAATGTTGTGAACCCAAGAGTATGTTTGATTATATGCAATACACAAGAACACACCAGTTGTCAGTAGGTACCATCACAGCATTTCAGTGCCACCTAACTTACCGAACTGTTCAACTATGCAACACAAGGCTGTCAGGTCCGACCTCATCACTGACTCTACAGCCCTGAGCAAGCTACCTAACCGACTGGTGCTGCAACCGCAGACAAGTCAACGATTGCACTTTGCACCTATGATTTTCGTCTTAAATAAAAATGTCAGCCGAGTATTTTTTTCTTGTATTCTCACCTGTAATCCGTTTGCCTGTTTGAACAAATGACAACAAGGGGAATGACATTTAACATGTCATTAACTCTAGAATGTTGATTAGATTTTTAGAATATCCCCAAGAATATGAATATTCGTAAGAATAAACACGCCCAGCAACTTTAACAATACAATCCAGATTATTTCAATAATGACTGATTATGAGGTAAAACACTTGCAAACTGACCAATTAAAAACGCAATATTAATATCAATTCCTTTTTTTTTATTAAACCTCAAAACTGTCTCACTAACGAAGTAGTAATCCGCTGACACATAGACACCCGTTCCAATTATAAACTCTCCGTTAAGCCCCTCCCCTTTTCCAGTCGCCTGCAGACGCGAGACATTTAAACATTACCAATCATTTTGAGTCAAACACTGGGACTGCACGTATTAAGATAAAACTCAGAAATCATTGATGTTTCCAAATGCCAGCGCGCAGTAGGTCTAACCTGAACACTCGGAAGAGCCCCCCTTGCCGGTCTTCTTTCCAAGACTTTGAGATTTGTTTTTCTTTAAACGGCAGCTATACACAGAGCGCGCTGCAAAGTTCAATCAATGCTTCGGAACATTTTAAACTGAATGCACGAATTACTCGAGCATTCTATTGTTCTATTCCACCAGTCACCTCATAGTGCCTTCAGGCCCGTTTCTGCTCCCAACAAAAACAGTGCAGCAACACAACAGAATTGGCAGTAGCGGCGTGTGGAAACATCCTGCACCAGCTTTATGGTTCTCTCCATGCCGATCCTAGCCACAGTTCTTCCATAATCTAAGCCCCTGTGGACCGAATATTAATTAAGAACAAATAACATTACCGAGTTCCAGAGAAACAGTCGGCAAGGTACCGGGCGCAGTTTTCAGGACTCCGGCGAGTTATTTAAGCAACAACAAACTTACCTTCCGCCAAACGCAGCCGGGTGAAAGGAGCTCTCTACAAGCCAGGCATGGTTTCCGCGGTTATGTACAATAAAAAGGTACCTCTCCCCCCCACCTAGAAAGCCAACAACCCGTACGGGGTCGATCTGAACTTAGGCTACCCTTTTTCTAATTGTTAGTGAAATGAACGATCAGGAAAATTCTCCGCCTTTCGAACCACAGATCACATCTTTCCATAGCAGCACCACCTGACAACGGACATGACGCACATCGCAGTAAAAGGACGCATGCGTACACTCATCAGTATACACGCATATTCATTGACCAATCATCGGCGAGGGGCAGGGGGAGGGCGTGCTTGCACTGGACAATGAGAACTTCGGATACGCTTGTAGTTACGCGTGCAGTGGTGCTTTTTCTGTCTAGCGATTGCGTAAGTGCAGAACTTCATCAGTATAAATACCAAGCTTAAATTATGTCAAGCACTGCACAAGGTTTACTTTTTGTAATTGTTTTGTCCCGGCGAATTCAAGAAGATATTGTTATATACACCCTGGCAGCTTCGACATTTACATTCGACTTTGAAAAGGTTGTTCTTTGCACATTGATTTTTACATAGCAACGCGTCTGTGTGGATGATTTCTTGTGCGTGATGTGTATTTCTAAGCAGTTGGTTCAGTATGGACTGACACAAGCATAATTATTACCAAAAATATGCGGTGATGTAACTGTATCTTAACGTTAATGCTTTATTGTATGTCACCGGAACAGCTCAGTTACCCAGAGATTAATCCCGTTTGTCCTTTTCATAGCAATAAAAACGGAAAACAAATAAAAGGAAATACATAACAAAGAGAGCCAGCCAACACTAATTGTAAAAAAGCAATACACCTTACAGCATGGGACAAGAGACAGATAGATGAATAGCCCTAATCAGTTAGCTAACAAAGCTGGATATCAAGTTGGTTAACCGACAGCAGACAAAGAGTACAGATAGATAAGATGAGAATTGAGAATAAGAATGTGACATGAGGTCATCAATGAGGGGGTGGGAATATGTCTGTCTTTTTTTCTGATTTATATAAATGGCATTTATAGTAAGTAAACTTCTGAAATTTGCAAATGATACTGAAATTGGAGTAATGGCAGACACCGAGGTTGTAGCAAAAAAAAAATCAAAAAGGCCTGAACAAGCTTCAGAACTAAGTGAGCACTTACAAAATGCAGTTTAACATAGAAAAGTGCAAAGTTCTACACATGGGCAAATAGAATGTCCATTCTAAATACAAGATCAGAGACTGTCATACAGGAAGCAACCAATCAAAATAGGGATTTAATGTTGATACATTTTCATCGCCAAGGCAATGTGCAGAAGCAAATAAAAAGATACATAAAATGTTAGTTTACATCATAAAAACTGCTGAATATAAATTATGGGATTTTATGCTTGTAATTTACATTTACTGTACATTTATTTGCTTAGTAGATACATATCCAAGTCAACTGACAAAGGAGGTCAACGTAATCACATAACCACAGTCTGGGGACTGTTTTGAGCAAGTGTAGTAGGACAGGTTGCGAAAATTAGCTATAATGCAGTAGGTGAGACCGCATCTGGAATATTGTATGCATTTCTGGTCACCATGCTACAGAAAATACGTAGCTGAACTTGAAGCTGTTCAGTGGAGCGCAACCAAGTACATGGTACAATTAAGTACATATTGTACATACTCTTAACAGACACAGAGAATTAAACCTGCTTAGTGTTGAGTAGAGATGACTGTGTGGGAACCTAATCCAGGTCTTCAAAATCCTCAAATGTTTTGACAAAGTAGATCTAGCAGAATTCTGTACACAAGGACACCAGTAGAAATTAAGGGGAAGTGCATTTAGGACTGAAGCCAGGAAGGAATTCTTAACACAAATAGTTGTGGGATTCTGGAACAAACTACAAGTACAGAGACATGCAGTTGAAGCAGAAATCATGACAACCTTTAAGAAGTATCGGGATGAGATATTGGCACAGCCTCGCTATTAATCAATCAAACCAGCATGGTGGAGCGAATTATCTCCTCTGATTAGTCAGATTTGTTATTTTCTGTTTTATGCACACATCTGTTTACAGAAAGTCCAACAATTTAGCAAAAAACATGCTACAAGGTTGAAGGAATTGCCTACATAGCTCAGAGATGGGATTGTGTTGAGGTACAGATCTGGAGAAGTCTAGAAAATAATTCTTGCAGCATTTAAGGTCCTCAGGAGCACGGTGACCTCTATAAATCCTAAATGGAACATGATTGGAATAACCACAACTCTTCCTAGAGCTGCCTGCCCTGCAAAACTGAGGAACACTGGTTCCCTGGACTTAGCTGAAGCTTCACTTTCTAACAGCAAATGACCCTAACCACAAAGCAAAGACGACATAGCAATGACTTAGAGACAACTCTAGGAATGTCCATGCGTTGCTCAGCCAGAGCTGGGACTTGAACCCAATCAAACACCTCTGGAGAGACCTGGAGATGGGCATCCTTTGATGGTCTCCAACCCGACAGAGCTTGAGAGGATCTGCAGAGAAGAATAGCAGAAAATCCCCAAATTGAGTGTTGCTTGATGTGGGGGAAAAATGAAAGTAATTTTAGCACAGGGCTGCAAAATAGCAAAATTTGTAAAAAGTGAAGGGGTCTGAGTACTTTCTAAATCCACAGTATATGTTGGTCAGTCAGTAAGTCATTTTCTAACCTGCTTAGTCCTGAACAGAGTCACACGGGTCTGCTGGATATGTTGGTCAGACATGTAATTAAGAGTTTCAGTGTACTCCATACCATGACAATACTAACACTACTACACCACTACTACTACAGCAATCCTACAGACAACAATCTGCAAATTATTATAATAATAATTATTATTACATATTCTGTTTTTTTAATTAGGTAGTCACATTAAAAATCTATACAAGTATTGATTTTTCTTTATACTTTTCCCTGTATTGGTCTTATTCTAACTAACTCCCTAACTCTCTGTTTTCTAGTGGGAGAAAAAGACAATTTATCTTGTTTTTACAAGCCACATATTACTCAACACTCCAGCATAATACTTCAGAATCTGTTGATTTTCTTAGCAACACAATTTTAGTTAACAACAGAGCTGCTAAATACTCCTGCCTGTTTATGGCTTCATGCATTTCTTTTTTTGGTGTGGGGGTGTTTTCTCCCACCCATAACCTCAAAGCTAGAGCCAAGTTAAGTGGGCAGATTTAGAACCTAAACATACAAACATGTCTGCAATACCTGCAAAATAAAATCCTGTTTTCTTTTATTTTATTTTATTCTTGTTTCTGAATTTATATACAAACTGTTTGGAAATCCCCACATTATCTCTTGAATGTAATTATTGTTCATTATATTTTACAATCTGATTTTTTTTAATGCACAGTGAATTACATCTAAACTGTTTAAATTTTTTCATTGAGTCATTTATTCATTTTTTTAACCTGCTTATTTAAATACATGGCATGGTCAGCCAGAGCCACTTGTAACTGACTGCATTGGATGCAAATCTTTTCTTGCCTTACTTATTTCTTATGACCGTATAGCATAGAATGTATGTAATATATCTTGGGTCTATCTTGTATGTGTTTCAGACTATCAAAGAACAATTTCAAATTGTTGCTGCCCCAAGAGAGGCATTTGGTTTACCATCAAAGAAATTATAATAATTATTTATTAATTTATTTGTCACATACATAGTTATACAATACAACACCCAGTGAAATGTATAACCAGACCTAGACTAAATAATTATATATTTAATAATAATAATAATACATTTTATTTATATAGCGCCTTTCCCATGCTCAAGGCACTTACAGAATATAATAAAGAATGGCAGAATATACAGTATATAGCATTGTACAAACCAGATAAATAAATAAAGAAGATTAAGACAGTAAATTCTGAAAAAAAAAAACAGACAACATAATTGATGGTCTAGCACACACATACAGGTTACATTGGCATCTTGACAGAGAAGTAAACTGAGAGAAAGGTAATAAAGTCAAGTAGAACTAAAAGCCTTCCTGAACAGATGAGTTTTGAGTTGTTTTTTAAAAGAATTCATGGAGTCAGCTGACCTGATTAATTTCGGTAGGTCATTCCAGAGACTTGGCGCTATACAGCTGAAGGCCCTGTCACCCATGGAGTGTAGATTAGTGAGGGGCACAACAAGGTTGCCAGAATCAGAGGACCTTAGTGGGCGGGCAGGCACATAGTGATGGAGGAGGTCACTGATGTAGTTTGGTGCGAGGTTATTTAAAGCTTTGTAGGTTATTAGAAGGATTTTATATTCGATTCTGTAGGACACAGGGAGCCAGTGAAGACGGAGCAGGATGGGGTTGATGTGCTCACTGCTGCTGGTTCGAGTAAGGACTCTTGCAGCTGAGTTTTGAATAAGCTGGAGCTGTGATATAAGATTATATCATATATATATATATATATATATATATATATATATATATATATATATATATATATATATATATATATATATATATAGAATCTTTTTCTTATCTAAAGTGTAGCTGATTGCAGAAGTTTTGAGATAAGGTAGTTCTATTTACTAATCATGGCAATGGAGAGTGATGACATGTTTTACGTGGATTAGCACAAACAAGTAAGAATTTCACTGTACTCTGCACACGACATTAATTCACCTTAATAAAAAGAATATGTATCTGAGCATCTGTCTGGTTGTTACGTCTCCATCATTTCCACAGAAGGTGTATCACAAACATTTGTAGTAATATAATATATTGCAGTTGTCTTTCCAACAGAAGGCGCATCACAAACATTTGTAGTAATGCATTTTATTACAACACATGTTTGTGATGCACCATCTGTTAGAATGATGGAGACATAACAACCAGACAGATGCAAAGATACTTATTCTTTTTATTAAGGTGATTTTGATTTTATTACTACATGCATTACAAAATACATTCCAATAGATGGTGCACTGGAAACGTTAACGCTGAGGTCTTCGTTGATTACTTAGATTTCAACCCGTCTTAGACAGGTAGCACAGCTAGTGACTCTATAAACTTATAAGACAAAAATTTTAAGAATGAAAGATGTACATGAGTCCATTGCAGGTCAGATATACTCACTCAGATAGGACCAATGTAGGATCTCCAATCAACCAGTGCTGCACATTCTTGGAATATGCATAGAAGCCAGCACACCCAGGTGAAAACAACAAGAAATCAGGGAGAATTTGCAATCTCCATACTGACAACCACTGTATGGATATAATTTTAGCTTAGATTCTCTCAGTAAAATTTAAAATGTAGGACTTTTTTTTACTTTACTAACCATCTCAAGACTCTTTAGCTGCTAAAGAAAGTTTAGCAGTTCTGCCAAGAGGTGAAACAATGTCAGGCCACTTAGGCAATAGAGGAAGGACTGAGAGATAAATGCAAGTCAATACACATAGGTAAGGATCAAAACTGGAAAGGCAATAAGATGATCAGAACCAAAATGCTGTCAGGGCAAAAATGCCAGGCAACATTGGAGGTCTGAAAGAATCAAGCACAAGGTTTTTACACACAGCCTTGGATGCCACAAGATGTTGCCTTTTAGACCATCACATTAGTGATGTCACATGGCATGACCTCCAGGATTGTATCCCTAGCAACATGCTCTTATATCATGGCAACAGATCAACAAGATGGCTACAACTGCAAGAAAACAAAATGGTGTACAGTAAAATATGGATCCAAACAATATATACAATTAAATCAATAATACCATTCAATTCTATAAGACTAAAAACCTCCATATAGATATCTCAAACCAGCAGAAAAATTTATACAAGAGACAAAAAATTAAACATTTTTGCTCAGTCATAACAATAGCATCTGACATGGAACACCCACCCATAATCAACAAATCTGGTTTATTCCCAATGTTCAGGTAGGTTTCTGTTTTATTCACTCTCCTGCATTACAGAGTGAAATAAGCAGACAGCAGAAAAGCACTGCAGATGAGATACAAAACAGACCTAATGGCCTTGGGGTATAGCAACTATAAATCAAAAAGGGTTTTTTAATGCACTTAGAAATCAACATGATTTTCTAACATATGTTTGTTATTATTGAGGTATCTGTTCTATTAGTTCTTTTTCTGTGTCATCCTTTTATGTTTATTTGTAGCCACCATAGTCAGATCCTTTACATAGTGTAAGATATCCAAAATCATCTGTAGTAGTTTTATTAGTATTTTGCTCTTACACTCCATGATTTCTCAGATTTCATGAGGAAGACAATGGCGCAACTACAGGCAGTGGAAATGGGGGACGTTGTACTGGTACCCCCATGGTACCTGCATGGTTGTTGTTTCATAAAGCTTTATTTTTAACATGTTTGCTTACTAGGCGTCAAAATGAAAAGGTTAATGGTGTTATCGTTCGAGCAACTCTATAAAGCCTGTATAGGACCGTTTACCTTCTATGTAGCAAATACATAAGCTTAACTTTTCTTAATAATATTGATAATTTTTTAATTTGATTTAAATTAATTTCACAATGTGGAGGCCTGTAAAGTAAAATGTGAAGCAGTAGAGTTGTTAGGTTTGTATACACAATGGGAGGTCTGAAAATCAAGAGTACAACTTATGAGAAGGACTTAGGAGTTGTAGTGGACTCGTCACTATAAACTGCCAGACAGTGTTCAGGAGCCATTAAGAAGACTAACAGACTGTTAGGTTATATAGCACGATGTGTGGAGTAGAAGTCCAATGATAAAAGGACATAGGAATGCTAGAAAAGGAGAAGATCGACTAGGCTCATTCCAGGGCTACAGGGGATGAATTATGAGGAAAGATTAAAAGAGCTGAGCCTTTTCAGTTAAAGCAAAAGAAGATGAAGAGGTGACATGATTGAAGTGTTTAAAATTATGAAGGGAATTAGTCCTGTTGATCGAGACTGTTATTTTAAAATGAGTTCATCAAGAACAAATTTCTCACAAACATTAGGAAGTTTTTCTTTGCACAGACAACCATAGACACTTGAAATAAGCTACCAAGTAGTGTGATAGACAGTAAGTGTTTAGGGACTTTCAAAACTGGAATTAAGTGGAGAGGACTGGCGAGCTTTGTTGGGCTGAATGGCTTGTTGTTGTCTAGATTGTTCTAATATTCTTATGTTGTAAATGTTGTGAGTATAAACAATTGAATTATTTATTATGGTTTGTCTACTCTTCATAAAGCCCCAACCCTCCCCCAAGCCTAAATCTCAAACTCCGACCGTGGAAATTTATATACAGTTCAGTTCCAAATTCTGAAAATTTGGTGTGTTTCTAAATTTTAATCCATATATCAGGGTTTAATTTATTTCTTTTTACAATTTGGTCCATAACATTCTAGTTATGTCACTATTGAAAAACTGACATAAAAGTAGCAGCAAGAAAAATATAATTTTTTTTATTGAGTGTGTAACAAAAATTGTTCTGTAATATCTGAGACATTCAAAAAGTTTCCACACTTTTTTTTAACTCTCTTTATTAAGAATTTCAAAAACAAATGACATCACCTTTCTACATAGTCACCTTCCTTTGCAATACAATTTTCCCAGTGTTGTACCAACTTTTTAATGCCATCAGCAAAAAAATGTTTTTGGTTGAGTGCATAGCCACTGACGCACCGCTGCTTTTACATCAGGGTTCTTCCTTCATTCCTCGTGGTCGTGGCTGTAGCTGGATGTCCGGAGTGCTCTACATCCATCATACTAGTATGGCCATTTTCGAATATTTCAATCCACCCATAGATGACTCTACGAGAGAGAACTTTATCCCCATACTGAGCAAACATGTGGAGATGAATTTGTGCTCCCAGTACACCTTCTGCCCAAAAAAAGCGATGACAGAACGTTGTTCCTCTTTGGTGCAATTTATAAGTTTCATAGCCATCTTCACCACAAGGTGACAACTCTTATACTAAACTGCACGGACAGCCGGCTTGCCGGACAGAACTAGTCACATGACACTCTCAGACACGACCAATTACTACTCCTCCCGTCTTCACCATTTCCAATGAAAATATAAAAGTGTGGAAACTTTTTGAAGGCTACCTTGTACATTCACCATGCATAGGAGACTGCAAATGTAACTCAGGTAGACACCACATACTACATTTTCAATTTTTTTTACTTTATGTAGAATCTTTAACAGTACACACAATTTTTTACTTTATGTAGAATCTTTAACAGTACACACAATTGTAAAACAAATTAAAAAAATAACACTCAACACCCTTACACTGCCACCAGCATTATTGACACCTGGCAGAATGAGTCAGTGGACCTGTGAGATGTTAGCTTTACCCCTGGTCTTCCA
This sequence comes from Erpetoichthys calabaricus, assembly GCF_900747795.2. Lineage (NCBI taxonomy): Eukaryota > Metazoa > Chordata > Cladistia > Polypteriformes > Polypteridae > Erpetoichthys > Erpetoichthys calabaricus. The sequence continues at coordinate 73,681,831 of NC_041407.2, forward strand.
TTAGTTTGAATCAGCAGGATTTTGCCAGCTGGCTAATGTTTAACAAGCCCACCTATGTCCAGAACTTGTGTTTCTTAGGCTATAGCAATTCCCACTTTAATTTTTAGTGACAAGAAAGAAACTTGGTTGTGTGGTCATCTGCTGTGCCTCACCCTTGGCTATGCAGGATTCGTGCGGTCTGATATGCCACTTTTGGCGCTACAGTCATACTTCAGCTGTTAGCTGGCAGTAACCCGTCTCTCACTCTGTGTATGATGTGTCAGACACTGTCTTCTTCTCCTTCTTTTTTTTGTAACCACTGAAATACTTGTGACAGAATGTTTTTTGGGTAGTGGTCTGTGACACAATTTCATGTGAAAACTGAAGCACTGCCAGGCTAATGTTCTTGATTCACAAGTCTTGGCTTACTGTTATGTTGTGCTGAAAGCCACTTAAATCGTATTCCTCCCCTTTTTTTCCTTCTCAACTCCACTCATATAATTTATTAGTACTTGCCTATGTACTTTAAGCAGCATTTGATTTGCTACACGTATTAACTGCACCGATCAGCCACAACATTAAAACCACCTGCCTAATGTTGCTTAGGTCCCCTCATCCACCAGAAGAGCTCTGACCTGTTGAGACATGGAGTCCACAAGACCCCCAAAGGTGTCCTGTGGTGTCTGGCACCAAGATGTTAGAAGCAGATCCTTAAAGCCCTGTAAGTTGTGAGGTGGGGTCTCCATGGATCAGACTTGTTTTTTCAGCACATCCCACAGATATTTGGAGGACAAGTCAACACCTTGTACTCTTTGTCATATTCCTTAAACTTTTCATCAACAATTTTTGTAGTGTGGCAGGGTTCATTATACTGGTGAAAGAGGCCACTGCCACCAGGAAATACCATTGCCATGAAAGGGTGCACTTGATCTGCAGTAATCTTTAGGTATGTGGTATGTGTCAAAGTAACATCCACATGAATACCTTGTCCCAAGGTTTCTCAGCAGAACATTGCCCAGGACATCATGCTGCCTTCCACTGACTTGCTTTCTTCCCATCCTGCTGCCATCTCTTCCCCAGTTAAATGATTTACACACACCCAGCCGTTCACAAGATCTAAAAAAAAATGTGATTAATTAGACCAGGCTACCTTTTTCTGTTGCCACATGATCTAATTCTGAAGCTCTCATGCTCATTGTCGGTGCTTTCTGTGGTGTACAGGGGTTAGCATGGGCACTCAGACTAGGCTGTGGTTACACAGCCCCATATGCAGCAAGCTGCAGTGCACTGTGCTACAGGGCCGTCTTAACAGCATCACAGACCTGCAGTTTTGGAGATACACTGACCCAGTCATCTAGCCATCACAATATGGCCCTTGTCAAAGTCGCTCAAATCCATACATTTTCCCATTTTCTGGCTTCCAACACATTCCCTTCAAGACCTGACTGTTCACTTGCTGCCTAATATATCCCACCCCTTGACAGATGGCATTGTAATAAGATAATCGATGTTATTCACTTCACCTGTCAGTGGTTTTAATGTTGGGGTTGATTGCTGTAGTCCATTCAATAGAAAGGACATATGACCTTAATATTGTGCTCTGTCAGACAGTCGCCATCATCTGCTATCAGATTCCAATGTTGCTATCAGGCTGCAGATTTTGCTTTCCCAAGAGTCAAGATCAATAGTTTTGAGAACAGCCCTATAAGCATTTTGAATACTAGTACCCATTGGGACACGAATGAATGCTAAGTTGTTAATTTTGTGGAAAGGAACCAAGATGAACCTCTGTTTTATAGTCAAATGTGTAGGGGCTGTTCAGGTGGCAGGCCAAAATTTTAGTCATTAGGAATCTTGGGAGGTGTCTCCTTCAACTCTCAGTCCTGAAATCAATGGTTACTTTCTATCCAGGTCGGTTCCTAAAGGTACAGAAGGGGTGGAGAATGAGGCATGACTTGAGGTGTGAACAGGACTCGTCTTCGGGTTATTCATTTCTGGAGGTGGAAAAGAAGATACATAAGTGGCTGTGACACACTAAAATCCATCCCTTCAAACATCAACCCACTCCAGGGTACTGTTAGGATTCAATATTCACATCTCTAGGTGTTATTATAGAAATGGATGGCTTTTCTCTTCTTTTGGCTTATCTTCTGTCTGTAGAACAATGTTTTACATGTGTACATTCCTTCTGCAAACAAGCATATCTGAGATAATATGTTCTACTTAATGTGACCTGACCTAGAGTGAATATTCAGTGCATATTCATCAGTTTGCTTCAAACATTAAGCACAATCATATGGTTTCTATTCAACAGATGTAAGCCACCTGCTATATGCATCACGCCATAATCAGCTTGTAACATGGAGTGTACCATGCAGAAGTGCAATGATGCAGCCAACTGTTTCAGGGACTCCAAAATGTATAAAGTTAGTCTAGCCAGTCATCTTTAAGGAATGTGATAGAGTGCACCAAAAAAAAAAACTGCTAAACTGAGAAGATTACCAAGGACATGAAGATGATTTTGTGATTGTCATTATTGTTCTGTAAATTATGTTTGTTCATTTTTTAAATATTCTTTGACCAGTTTAAGGTAATGGAGTGCCTGAGTCCATCCAGGAAGTACCATGTAAAAGGCTAAAACCAACTGTGAATGGAAGGAATGTTCAAGCTCACAGTGAGTCACTTAGCATTCTTCATTCATCTCTGGGAAATGGGAGAATGTGAAAACTGCACACGGGCATCACCCAAGCTTGGTCATTGAAGCCAGATCATCAGAGCTTTGAGTCTGTAATGCTAATCTCTGGTTACTGCTGCAACACTTTTAGTACACTGCAAAAGAGTTTGAACTTGTGCACCATCTGTTGTATTGAACTGGTAAATGAAGTGGACAATGACGCCCATTGAACAGGCATTTAGAATGTTGCATGTTGATTAGCCCATGCAAGTAAGAATTTCACTGTACTCTGTGCATGTGACATGTTTGACCCTATTTATTAATCCCTTCAGTAAACCATGGACTTAGTGGAGCAATTCACAGTTGTGCATCATTGGTACTTCTGTTAACATTTTTTGACTTTGATGTTAGTAATGAGCAAATGAAGGTTATATTATTCTCATTCCTGGCCCCCTACTAAACCTTCTGATATCATTAGAATCTTGTGCCTCTGCATCTGTCCGTATGGGCTGAGTCTGACGTTTAGGCCAGGAGGCCAGATGAACCATAAACTACAACCGTACTGCTAAATATTTACACTCAAGTCATATACAGTATCATAAATTGTTTGTAATATAAAGTTACATGATAGCCTAAATCTCACATGCAAGTAGAGGTTTAAAAGTAAATTAAAAGTACACAATTACTTTAAATGATAATAAAATAACGTAAAACTTTTTTTTTTAATTTATTTGTTTGCTTGTACTTGTGGCAAGAGAAACATTTTTTTTTAAACAAGTTAGAAAATATCTGCAAGGTGTTAACATTCGGGTGTTGGGATTGGATAACTGTTTTGAAAGACATGCACGTCAGGCATATTGGTGATGTGTGTGTGTATGATGTGTGACAAAGGGTTGCTCATACAGCTGCACTGCTGTTTGTTCAGGCAGCATATTCAGGCCTAAGCCATAGACAGAAGTGTATGTGACCCCGGGGGATTTTTATAGATGCTCATTAAATAAATAAATATGTAAACAGGTAAATAAATAATTAAACACCTACACTATGGTCTGAATACAAATCCTATTGTCTGTAAAGCAAGAAAATTCAAAAGAAAGAAAAGTTCTGATATGGTAGTCACAGTCACAGTGAGGCATTATGCAGATGTATTGCTGTTGGTATAAAGGAGCCTGTGGTATTTCTTGACACACTTTTGCTGAATAATTCGTTGGCTGAAAGTCCTCAGTGTTAGTGTGTCAAAGAGAAGATGTGCAGCATTGTTCATAATGTCACTCAGTTTTGCTTTCATTCTCTCCTTTGCTATGACCTCCGGGGAGTCCAGAGTACATTCCATAACTGAGGCTGCCCTTTTAATCAGCTTGTTGATTCAGTGGGCATCTCTTGAAATGATGTTAACAGTCTAGCACACCACAGTGTAGAAAATTGCAATTGGCCATCACAGAGTTGTGAAAGATGTGTGGGAGGTCACTGCCTACATTAAAGGAACGCAATCTCCTAAGTAAGAAGAGCCTGCTCTACCCTTTCTTATATAGAATCTCTGTGTTACAAGACCAGTCCAGCCTGTCACTACAGCCTGAACCTGTAGGAGTAAACCACCTCTACATCCACTCCTTGAATAGTGACCGGACATGGAGGCTCTTTGGTGCGGTGAAAGCCAATGACTAGTTCCTTGGTTTTCGCTGAGTTTTCTTTGCACTAAGAAACAAAGATCTCCACCTGACTCCAATACTCTGCCTCATCCCCCTTATTGATACACCCCATAAGTGCAGAATCATCTGATAATTTCTGCAAGTGGCATGACCTGCTGTTATATTTATAGTCAGAGGGGTACAGACTGAAGAGAAAAGGAGACAGGACTGTTCCTTGTGGTGCTCCAGTATTGCTCACATCCATATCAGAAACACAGTCATTGAGTCTCACAAACTGCAGATAGTCCATTATTCAGGACACCAGTGGATCACTCAGCTACATATCTCTGAGCTTACCCCCATATGGGGATGACTGGATGGTGTTGAAGGCACTAGAGAAATCAAAAAATATATAATCCTCATAGTGCTGCCAGCTTAGTCCTTGTGGAACAGTCAGATAATTGCATCCTCCACTCCAATCTTTAACCATGGGCACATGCACATGACTGCAACTCTTTCAAAACCTTGGACTGACTATTAAGGATCTGTTTGCAAAAGAGGAAATACTGCAAACAAAATAAATAAGCTGAAGTGACCTTTCTCAAGCCAAACACAAAACAGTACACTAATCTGTATTTTAAGTTGTACAGACTGTTTCTCTGTTTGCTTTAAGGATAAGCAAAGTACGAGAGAGAGCTATTTAGGTAGGATGGATTTAATTATAGAATGTTTTTAGTACTAACAGTTTTGCATTCACTGGCACAGCACAAAATTCACAGGCCCTGAAAAGAAGCATTTACAATGAAACCCTAATTTAGCATTCCTATATTTAGTATTTTCACTCATTTTAACATTTTTGGATTCTGTTGTTGAACATAAAACAGCTCTTGCCTGAAGAACCACAAGTCTTTTAAGGCTATGTTCACACTGCAGCTAAAAGTGACAAGTGTCCTGATTTGTTTTTGGACCGCTTCGATTAATTTTGCAACTGATCCAAATCTGGTATGAGTACAGATGTCTACCCCAAGCATATCCCACATGTGCAAAATGAATAAAACAATTTTGTCAGACAGATGCTGGCTAGCTTCTAACTTACTTCACATTCGATCAGTGCAGAATGCCTCCAGATTCGTAGGCTCGTGATGGCAAGGAAGAGAGTCAGAAAATGAAAGATCAGAGCAGATGGTTTGTGCCCAATTATCACCGGGCAGTGTTGAAGTGCGATGGGAATGGTGTGGGTGCAAAACAGTTGTTACAAGAGCAATGTGGATCCTTTCCGAAAAGTTATGATTATATACCTTTTTTTGTTAATCACACTTTTCTTCAACTTCAGAACAGCTTCACAGCTTCATTGAATGCTGTCAGACAAGTCCTGAACTTTGTGTAATATGTCATATTGTCACTTTTCTAGACAAAAATTCTCCTTTTCTTTGAGGAATGAAGTAATGGGTGATTTTCTTCACACTATGATTTCCAGAACTTTCCATATAGGTTATGTAGTGATGTTTTCATCTAGTGACTTGGGAGGTGTTTGAGCTCATCCTGTTGTTCATGAAATCAATTTTGATGTATTTTAGCAGTGTGTATAATGAGGGCATTGTCATCTCAGAATAGGGGAACATTAGGAGGGAACAGTGTTTGCACCACAACCTATAAAATGGCTTCATATTCCTCCCGGAAGATGGTTGCAAACACCATTATGCCAACAGACATTGTGGGATTGAGGCACCTTTTGGCTTGCTCCAAGCTGAAGCATGTCTGAATGTAGCTTATATGTCTTGGGTATTGGCCTTGCACACATTTTTTCTGAATGGCAGCCCTACCATAAATTGCAGCTTTGTGAAGCTGATGAGTTCTTGTTGACAATGGGCCCCTGTGGTGCACATTAAATTCTCTGGTAATTTTTGAAGCTATATTTTTGTGGCATTTAGCATCTCTCATATCTGTAAGCTTCGAAATTGTGACCACTGTTTCCCTTTTCCATTGCAGATTCTCCAAGTTTGTCATATGCTTTCATTATTTTTGAGAAAGTTCTCCTTGATACGTGAAATCATTTTGCAGTTTTTGTGACACCAACTATTTGGCCTCTTTGGAACTCTGTTTGTTGCCTCTTGAAAACTCCCATCAAACATTCACATACTGCTAATGGTCAATCAACCTACTATGTGACTCATGATTTAGTTACTGCTAAGTTGAATTTCTTTTTTCATATGGCGTTTCCATTATATGTAGGTTGATGTTTTAATAGTCCTGCGGTGGGTTGGCACCCTGCCCGGGATTGGTTCCTGCCTTGTGCCTTGTGTTGGCTGGGATTGGCTCCAGCAGACCCCCGTGACCCTGTGTTCGGATTCAGCGGTTTGGAAACTGGATGGATGGATGTTTTAATATAGCAACCTTCATTTTGAAGAAATCAATCAAATGCAATAGTAAAAACGAATGCAATACAGAATTGCACGATTGCAGCTGTTTTCAGTGTTAAACGTTGCTACGCTTATGTTTCCAGTAAGTTAAAATCATCTAAGATTTTACCTTCCATGACAGGCTTTATTCATGTTATTTTTTTCAAACCAAATTGGATGGAGTGGTGGCACTGAGGCTAGGTATCTGAAGGTTGCTGGTCCGAATCCTGTAAACACCAGAAGTGATTCTACTCCCTTGGGCCTTTCAGCAAGGCCCTTAACATGCCTTTGCTTTCTCCTGGGTATGATGTTAATCTGCATGAGGCTCCTCCAATTTACAGGGAAAACTTGGGGGTTGGTGGCAGGATTGGCACTCCAGCCTCCATAAAAAACCTCACACTGTTCTAGTGTGGTGCTGAGGTGTCACCTACTGCACTCGGGTCCCAATCCAGGTTGTGTGGGAGTGCAGTAACGTGCTATCAGTGCATTCTCCCAACCTTTTTCAAATCCAAATAAGTCTTGAAACTTCATCTCACTTAGTTCATAAAGCTCCATCAGAGGTTATGTTCAAATGACACCAGCTGTATCCTCTAATTTGACTGTTCCGTACTAACTGTGTAGAATGGTGGCACAGTGCTTAGTCCATGTGGGTTTTTCTCTAGATGCTTTATTCTTGTGTGTGTGACTAGGCACTACGATAAACTGGCACCACATCCAGGTCTGTTTCCTGCCTTGCGTCTGACGTTGTTTGAATGGACTCCAGCCCCCCAGGACCATGAAATGAATTAAATGGGTATGCGATTATTGAGTTCTGTCTTCCACAAACTGAACTGATCCTGATTCTCCAGTATTACCGACTCATGCAATCAATCAAATTTAACATGTCGGCATATCTTATATTGTGTAAGCTCATTAATGTTTTGTTTATGTAATTCTGCTAGTAAACCTTTCATTATACACTTTCCATATAAAGTATTCACCCTCTTGGAAGTTTTCACATTTTGTTATACAACATGAAATCAGAGTGTATTTAACTTGACTTTTTTGACACTGATCAACAAGAAAAGACTCTTTAATGTCAAAGTGTAAAGAGATCACTGCACAGTGGTCTAAATTAGTTACAAATATAAAACAAAAAAAGAAATAATTGCATAAGTATTAATTCCCTTTAATATGACATAACTAAATCCTCACAAATGCAGACAAATAGTTGTAGCACTCACATGATTAAGTCAATGGAGATCACCTTTCGGGGGTTTCAGTTGATTCAGGTAGAAATGCTTCTCTATCTGGAAGGTTCAGCTTGTGCTGAGTAAGTATGATGGCCTAACCTACACAATGAAGACAAAAGAACACTCGAAGCAACTTAGTGAAAAGGTGATTGTAATGTCACTGAATATCCCTTGGAGTCCAGTTAAATCAGTCATTAAGAAATAGAAAGACATCTGGAAATCTGCCATTGACAAAAACCGAGTGATTGTGCAAAAGGAAGACTAATAAGAGAGGCCACCAAGAGACCTGTGATAACTCTGAAGGAGTTACAAGTTTCGGTTTCTGTGACTGAGGAGACATTGAATACAACAACCATCACAGCTTTACGGAAGAGCGGCAAAGAGAAAGCCATTACTAAAAAAGACACTTGACATCTCGGATAGGTTTTTCCAGAAGGCACATGGAACTCCGAAAACATCTAAGAGAATGTTCTATGGTCTGATGAGACCAAAACTAGAATGGTTGTCCATCAGGCTACATGCCATATTTGGCATAAGCCAAATGGTGCACATTATGAAAAACCCACCATCCCAGCCATAAACGATTGTGGTGGCAGCATCATGCTATGGGGATGATTCTCTGCATCAGGCATGTAAGTGTAGAGGGTAAAATGAATGCAGCAAAATACAGGGAAATTCTGGAGGAAAACCTAATGCAGTCTGCAAGAAGATTTGCTTTCCAGCAAGATAAAGACCCCAAAAATAAAGCCAAACCTACACAGGGCTGGCTTAAAAACAACAATGTTAATGTCCTGCAGTGGTTGCGTCATACTCCAGACCTCAAACCAAATGAGAATTTCTGGCTGGACTTGACAAAGGCTGTCCCATACAACCTGACAGAGCCTAAGCAGTTTTGCAAAAAATAAGAATGAGGACAATTTTCCAGATATCCACATTATCAGGTCAGGTTAGGTTGGGGAGCATGCACTGGTACGGTGTGTTGCTGCACACAACGAAACAGCTTGGGATCCTGGTTGGCACCCTCCAGGCAGACACGCGGTCCAGTCCCACACTCCAGAAATTACCCTCTATCTGCCGCAGCCAGGTGTTACATGGGTGTCCCCTTGGCCTGGTCTAGACAATTGGGTACTCAAAAATTAGGATCCTGCGTACTGGATCACCCTCAGGGAATCGTGCCACAAGGCTGTAGTGCCATAACTGACGCTCCCTCACAATGCAGGTAGTGTGCCTCATTCAGGACTCTGTGAGCAACCACTCATTCGACACAAAGTCAAACCAGCAGTATCTAAGGAGACACAAAACCAAAGAAGTCCAGTCTTCATCTCAGGTCACTGGATAGCGTTCATGACTCGCAACCATAGCAAACAGGAAGCACCAGGACTCTAAATACATGGACCTTTGTCCTTCTGCAGAGATATCGGGAGCGCTACACATGCCTTTCCAGCGACCTCATGACCCCCCCATGCTCTCCCAATCCGCCTACTGACTTCATAGGAAGAGTCACCAGAGCCATAAATGTCACTGCCGAGGTAAGTAAACCTCTCAACAAGGTCGACACTCTCTCCCCATACAGACAGACACACTGCCGATGGCTGTGCCTAAGATTTAACATTGTCCAAATGTGCAAAACTGATAGACAGAGACCTGTCCACACAAACTCATGGCTGACATGGCTGCCAAAGGTGATTCTGCTAAATACTGACTTGATGGGGATGAACACTTATGCAATCGATTATACTCTGTTTTATATTTGTCATTAAATGAGACCATTTTGCAGAGAACTGTTTTCACTTTGACATTAAACAGATTTTGATCAGAGCTGATCAGTTTCAAATTAAATCCACCGATTCAATATTTTGTAGGAATAAAATGTGAAAACTCCCAAGGGGTGAATCCTTCCTTGAGGTATTGTATGCAGTTTGTAATTGTATTCTTATTTGCTTTGTAAAATGCCTGGTGATGGTTTGCATTGTGGAGGGTTCTTTATAAAATCAAGTTTAACTGCCTAACTTTTATTCCTGATAGAGACAATAACATAAGCCTTTATTTAACATTACAGAGATACTACACCACCACAGCCTGTTCTCCTTTTATACCATTTAAAAGTCAGGAGCCACAGCATCTAGAGAAACGTACATTCATTGACTTTTATAGAGCTCTAAGTACTCTGTTATTCAAAACAGATCTGATATCTTGAAAAATGTGATGCTCACCTCTAATTTGTTTCCTTTTGTGTTTAACTACTACAGATTCACACTGCCACCCACCCCATATCTAAAAATAACCCAGAGGCAAATGTCACAAGAGGCGTATCTATAATGGATAGAGGGAGGGGAAGTGAAGGTCACAGCAAGTCTTTGCACGTTTAAGGCTCAATGATATATTGACTGCATGACTCAGTTCAACGTTCTCACTTAGATGGAATTAAATATTTCCGATCTATAATTTAAAGATTAATTTATGGAGAGTGAAATGGAAAGAGTTAATCACAAACAGAGCTCACAATATGAAATGAACAAAAACTGCAGCTCCTATGCAACACTGCTTTCACAGAATACGTACACCTGATAAAATACACCACATGTGAACCTCTATTATCATTATGACTGACTGAAAACATCTATCAACACTTGGGTATTCATTCAGGAAGCCTCAAGGTTCTATTTAACACATAAGGGACATCATTCATTCATTCTGCTTCTTACCATCCTGCCCGCCTTTGATTTGTTTTCACTGACATTAACGATTTGTATTTTTGAAAAAAATGCATCTGATCTTTGAGAAAACAGTGCAGTGTGACGATGACATCCTGCAAATATGAATGCAATTTGAAGTCTGCTCACAAACAAAGTGACCATAAAAGATTTTACCATCATTTTCAAATGCCTGAATTGCCAAGTCCTGTTTAAAGGTCACCTGACAGTTTAATGTGTGCTTTAAGACTTTTGAAGAATGAGGCAAATGTGATAAACCTAAGATGATTGTACAAGTTTATGACAAGTGTAGAATATAAAGGTAGAGACAATGTGCTTACTTAAAGTGTTTCTACTACTGAAAGGTTCATGTGGCTGAGCAGTTAAGTTAAATTTGATGGCTGCCAAGCATGCCAAGCTCTAAGACAGCCTTTGAAATAGCAATCCGTCACTCGGATTTCTTGGTGCAGGTTACTAGGTCCACGTTCATGCAGCCAATAATGCTCAACCTTCATTTCTGTCATCTCCTTTGAAGGTCTCATTTGTTATTCAAGGACTCCCAGTTGTTTTGTTTTCCTCTGGTGTATTATGATGGCGACTGAAGCACAAATATATTGGGACACACGCTGAGCAGGTACCGGATGAGTCTCTATGGGCTGAATGGCCTAGACGTTCACAACAATCTCCACTTCACTGCTGCTTGATCTTGTTCTTTTGTAACATTCTTTGAGGAAAAAAAAACATACCGAGAATATATTTACTTTCTTGTATAAAGAACACACAGGCAATTTTGTTTTTTCAGTGAGCACAATGTCCATCTGTGAATTCACTATCAACCCTTTTTCTTCAGGTACTTATTTATTTTAGGCACACAGAGGCAACTGCTGCAAAATGGACAGCAGAATTAGAAAAGAAACTATATTTCATCTTCGAGCATATTTTTGGACTATACGAGGGAAAAGATCTCTGGAGAAAACCCACATGTATGCAGAGAGAGACTGTGCAGACTCCACATTGCTGGTACAATAGTCTGGCATCGGTCTGACCGAGGGGCAGCACTACCTACTTCACCAATGTGTGCCTAAGTAATAGTAGTACTATCACCATATGTGCAGAATACAGTCAAATTCTTGAATTTCAAACTGACTAGCAGGACATCGTCACTCCCTGGTGCCCTGAGAAGCAAAATTTAATTAAAGTACCTAAGTTAATATAATTTAATAGAAGACACAAACCAGCGTACCCGATATACTCCTTCCCCGTTTCCATGTTATACATTAGGTTTAAAGGGACATTATTGTCACATGTACAGACTACAGTGACGTTTTCACTTGTACGTGCTAATTAGGGGGTATGCCAAGTATGCATTGCATATGGACCCTCAAGAATGTCCATAGGTACAGTTTTTACTCCTATGAAAATTTTGCTTCATGAAAAGACAAAAAAAAAAGAAAATAGATTTGCAAAAAATTTCTTACATACCCTCCTTTAAAACACCTTGTTGTGCCCTTGGTGCTTAGATAGATAGATAGATAGATAGATAGATAGATAGATAGATAGATAGATAGATAGATAGATAGATAGATAGATAGATAGATAGATAGATAGAATGCTCGGGGAGTATGGGGTACCGGATCCCCTGATAAGGGCTGTTCGGTCTCTGTACAACCGGTGCCAGAGCTTGGTACGCATTGCCGTAAGTCGAACCTGTTTCCGGTGAGAATTGGACTCCTCCAGGGCTGCCCTTTGTCACCGATTCTGTTCATAACCTTTATGGATAGAATTTCTAGGCGTAGCCAGGGTGTTGAAGGGGTCCGGTTTGGTGGGCTCAGGATTGGGTCACTGCTTTTTGCAGATGATGTTGTCCTGTCTGCTTCATCAGGCCGTGATCTTCAGCTCTCTCTGGATCGGTTTGCAGCCGAGTGTGAAGCGGCTGGGATGGAAATCAGCACCTCCAAATCTGAGACCATGGTCCTCAACCGGAAAAGGTTGGAGTGCCCTCTCAGGGTTGGGAGTGAGATCCTGTCCCAAGTGGAGGAGTCCAAGTATCTCTGGGTCTTGTTCATGAGTGAGGGAAGAATGGAGCAGGAGATCAACAGGCGGATCGGTGCGGTATCCGCAGTGATGCAGGCCGTGTATCGGTCTGTCATGGTGAAAAAGGAGCTGAGCCGTAAGGCAAAGCTCTCAATTTACTGGTCGATCTACGTTCCTACCCTCACCTATGGTCATGAGCTATGGGTAGTGACCGAAAGAACGAGATCGCGAATACAAGTGGCTGAAATGAGTTTCCTCCGCAGGGTGTCTGGGGTTTCCCTTAAAGACAGGGTGAGAAGCTCAGTCATCCAGGAGGATCTCAGAGTAGAGCCGCTGCTCCTCCGCATCGAGAGGAGTCAGATGAGGTGGCTCGGGCATGTGATCAGGATGCCTCCCTGGTGAGGTGTTCTGGGCACGTCTATCCGGGAGAAGGCCTCGGGGAAGACCCAGGACACGCTGGAGGGACTATGTCTCTCGGTTGGCCTGGGAACGCCTCAGGATTCCCCTGGAAGAGCTAGTAGAATTGGCCAGGGAGAGGGAAGTCTGGGCATCTCTGCTCAAGCTGCTGCCCCCACGACCCGATCTCGGTTAAGCAGAAGTGGATGGATGGATGGATGGCAGGGCTACAGCAGAAGACATAAAGACACAAATATACATACAAAATAACAAAAATGATCAGAATCTTAAGTATGTTAAGGTACAAATACACATGACAAGTTTTATCTGTGAGTATATTAAGAAAAAGTCAGTATTTATGCAAAGTGATTAAAAATTGCACTTCCTTATCAAATATGATGTCACAGTACAGGATTTCAATCATTAGCACAGCATATAGTGCCTTAGATGTCTTTCAGGCCAGCTCAATACCAATCAGCACATAGGGAACAAGACCACCTTGGCTGAGGGTAGAAACAACGTCACATAGTGCTCCTTGGAGCAATGCAGTTGTCTCTGTCTGTTACTGGAGCTGCTCTTTTGTTTAACCAAGACCTCATACAGGGGGTGAGAATCATCGTCCAGGATAGTAATCAGCTTCCTGAGTGGTCTCTGTTCTACCACCTACTCAAGTGAATCCAGCCAGGCTCCCAAGATTGGACCAGACATTTTAATCAGTTTGCTAGGTCTGTTGGTGTCACCTGCACTAGTGCCATTTCCTCAATACACTACCGCATAGACAATTACACTGGAGGCTACAGACTGGTAGACAGCATGTAAGAGTGGACAGGCAGCACACAGAACACATTTATCATAATTTAGCAACAAAGGTTTGAAAGCAGAACTTAAAATGACATGTTCTGTTTCTAAAATTAACTACCTGTTCCTTACATTCCATTTGCTTCTAATTTGTTAAATAATATTCAGTAGCAGCACATCAATCACAAACACATACATTTTGACTGAAAAGCATTGTCTCAGATTCTTCCAAAATGGCCATCCATGAAGATCTTTATCTAAATGTTTTCAAGAAGCATAGATAGATGTGGTATTAACTATATGTATGAGGTCATTCAAATGCAGGTTAAATAGAATAATACGATGTTCTACCAACCATAAAACAGACCAGAAATCCACTATGCTCTGTGTAAAGAATTGTCAGTTCCTAATCCAAAAATCTAAAACAATGATAAAGTACTGAAATATTCCTTTATTGGGCAAACACGAAGATTTCAAAAAAGTTGTAAGAATTCTATCTTGCCATTAGCATGGTAAACCCAAAATGTTGGATTTGTTTAGGACGAACATTTACTGACTTTGCACATGAATTTCATATTAATCAACCATTTCTTTTTTCCCCACAGTAACTTTAATCACCTTTCTTGCTTCTTGGCAGCTGCTTGTTATTTGATTGCCGCCAATTTTCAAGTCTGCTACATAACTTTGGGTGTTGCTGTATACTGTACATCCCTACCTTACTCTACTAAAACATTCAGTATGCTAGTACTGGCGGAATTAGCCATTTTGTTGTTGGAGGTCTTGGATATCTCAAAATGACTAAGGTAGAAAGTTTATATGCAACTGCAGAAAGATGGCTACATCACAGAGGGGGAAGTCTCCTTTCAGAGCCCACTGTAGGCAGGTAATTAGGAAGGTAGGTGGATGGATGGATAGAAAGAATTTTATTTGTCCCCAGGGGGACATATGGCTTTTTACAGAAGCTCTTTAAATAAATAAATATATACACACACATTGGTCTGAATACACACTTGAATTACTATAAAGCAAGAACATTCAAAAGAATGAAAAATTCTGACTTGGCTGTCACAGTCACCATGAGGCATTATGCAGACATATTGCTGTTGATAAGAAGGAGCACCTGTAGCATTTCTTGACACACTTCTGCTGAATAATTTGTTGGATGAAAGTCCTCAGTATTAGTGTGTCAAAGACAGGATGTGAATGTAGCATTGGTCATAATGGCATACAGTTTTAATTCTTCTCTTCGCTGTGAAATCCAGGGGGTTCAGAATGCATTCTATAACTAAGCTTGCTCTTTTAACTAGTTTGTTGATTCGGTGGGCCTCTCTCGAAGTGATGTTACCAGCCCAGCACCCCATAGCATAGAAAATTGCACTGGCCATCACCGAGTTATAGAAGATGTGAAGAATACATTCAAGGAACACAGTCCCCTAAGAAAAAAACAGCCTGCTCTTCCCTTTCTTATACAGTTCCTCTAAGTTCTAAGACCTGTCCAACCTGTCATTAATATGCACCTCAAAGTACTTGTAGGAGTAAACCACCTCTACATCCACTCCTTGAATGGTGACCGGACGCAGAGGCTCTTTTGTGCCGTGAAAAGTCAATAACCAGTTCCTTGGGTTTGCTGATGTTAAGATGCAGACAACTCTCTTTGCACAAAGAAACAAACTTCTCCACCAGACTCTTATACTCTGTCCCATCCCCTTTATCAAAACACCCCATAAGTGTAGACTCCTCTGAGATTTCTGCAAGAGAAACGAGCCTGGCATTTTATTTATAATCTGAGATGTTGCTCACATCCATATCAGAGACACTTTTCCTGAGTCTCAGAAACTGCAGTCTGCCCAATAGATAGTCCATTATCTAGGACACCTTAGGCTTATCCACCTGCATATCTCTGAGTTTACCCCTTAACAGGGATGGTGGAGGAATCAAAAAAAACTTAATCTCAGTGCTGCCAGGGTTGTCCAGGTGAGAATAAGCCTAGTGGAACACACAGATAACTGCATCCTCCACTCCAGTCTTTGACTGATTGGAAAACTCCAGTGGGTCCGTTTGATCTAACACGAGAAGACTCATATAGTCCAGGACCAGTCTCTCAAAGGTCTTCATGATGTGAGACATAAGGGCCACTGGTCTGTAGTCATTAGGTGAAGAGGTGCCTGCCTTCTTTGGACCAGGAACAATGCAGGATGTTTTCCATAGCTGTAGCACTTTCTGAAGCCTTAGGGACAGACTGAACAGGTGACAGAGGACATCACAAAGTTGGTCAGCACAGGCCTTAAGAACTCAGGGACTGACTCCATCTGGCCCTGTGGATTTTCCTGTGTGTAGCTTCCTCAGTTTACTAGGTCTTCAGTTATGGACAGCCCACACTGATGGTCAGAGGTGGACTTGTCACTAGCCATTCCAGTTGACATGGTAGGAGTTGTTGATATAGTAGGGGTTGAGGGATACTGGTCATTAGAAGAAGGTGGAAGTGGGAGGGAAAATCTACTTAAAAATTAGTTCAGGGCTTTAGCTTTGTCCACATCCCCTTCTATAATCTGAGCCCTGGATTGCTTGAGTCCAGTAATTATGCCCAGTCCATTTGAGATATCCTTCATGTAATTATGAGCGAGTTTGTTTTCTATTTTAGCTTTATAAGCTTCCTTTCCTTCACTCACCTTTTTCTTTAGCATATGCTGTATGTCCTACAGAGACTCTTTGGCACCAGATCTGAATTCTCTCTTTCTCATTGAGGAGAACTTTTATTTCCTTATTAATCCAGGCCTTGTTGTTTGGAAAGCAATGCACTGTCTTTGTGGGTAACATCACTGTGTCGACACAGAACTTAATATATTCTGTTATGCAGTGACAGCGCTCCTCAATATTGTCCCCATGTGACTCATTTCCTATTCTGTCATTTGGAAGCAGTCATTCAGTGGCATTTCAGCCTTCAGGCTCCACTTCCTCACTATCCTGGTGGTAACAGGATGTCATTTAATGACAGGCTTGTAGCTGGGAATAAGATGAATCCAGTTGAGGTCAGATTTGCCTAAAGGAACAAGTAGATTACACTTTAACATTTAAATACAGCTGGTCCAACTTGCTGTTTCCTCAAGTGGAACAAGTCACAAACTGATAGAAATTTGTCATCATTTGTTCCAAAGTCACATGGTTGAAGTCACAACTTATTAAAACAGAATGGGTTGTCATTAAAGTGTTGGTGACAGAGTGAATCACTTCCATTGTTAAGTCCCCATTTGTGAGTGGAGGAATATAAACATTAATAAGAATGATGTAATTTATCTCCCTTGGCAAATAATGTGGACTAATTCCGGCAGCCAGAATTTCAATGTCTGAATTACAAACTGTAGCTTAAACTGTAATATGCTCCCTTTTACATCATTCCTCATTCACATAGATGACCAGTCCCCCTCCTGTCTTCTTTCTACACCAGCATTTAAACAGTGTCAGGGATATGAGGTTTAAGTCAGCCCTCCATAAAGCACAAAATGCCACTATACTTGTATGCTCCATGGTCCGCTGTAAGCACAGAGAGTTCATCCATTTAATTTGACAGAGATTGATCATTGCCCATTACAAGAGATGGTAAAAGCTTTTTGTTTTGCTTTTCACTGTCACGCCAGCATGTCTCCCTCTCTGTCTGTAGACAAACAGCTCCTGTATTAAAGTGTAGCTGAGCTGCTTAGGCGCTCGTGATTGCAGGGTAAGTAGCCAGTTATGGGAGTCTGTTATAAAAGAAAATCTTAAAATGAGACTATTACCAAGAGATTTTGTCAAGTCCTGCCCTCCTCTCAACCATTTACAACCACGCCCACGGTCCACTCACCTCTCACTCGTGTGAATGCTTTTGTCAGACACAGTTCCTGCACTCTCAGCTCTTATAAATGTTTACATTTTCCTCACTATAAGTTCCTAATAAAAGAAGACTTATTATGTCCAAATCTTATTGATGAATTTCATCCCGAAGGGTTATCAACAGAAGAAATGAGTACACAGGCAATCCTAGCAGTGAGAAATAATGAAGTCAAATGAATTAACTCAAAAATTGTCGATCGGTTACATGGCAGTGACATGTAAAATTTTAACAGGTGACAAGAAAGGTAATGTAGTACATCTTCCGCAGATAACATTACACACCAAAGGAGATCTTGATATGCCATTCATATTAAAACGTTTACAGTTTCCCGTTAGAATAGATTTTGCTATGACAATTAACAAATCACAGGGACAAATATTTGAAAAAGTCGGTTTATTTTTTAGAGAGAAAGAAACGATATTCACTCATGGGCAGTTATATGTTGTGTTGTCACAATGTAAGTTCAAACACGGAATCAAAATTCAATGCGATATTGACGAAAAGTTAATAAAAAAATTGTTTTTACTGAGGTTTTACAGTAAAAGTGTAAGTTTAAAAAGTATTTGCGTGTTAATTTCAAAGCCAAACAGAACGAAAAGGTATAATGCCACATGAAACATAATTTTCTTTCAATTTATTACATTTTACTGTTTTTTAACTATGGTTAATTACTCGCTGTAATGTAAAATAGTTAGTTCTATTATGCAGATAGATAGATAGATAGATAGATAGATAGATAGATAGATAGATAGATAGATAGATAGATAGATAGATAGATAGATATACTTTATTAATCCCAAGGGGAAATTCACATACTCCAGCAGCAGCATACCGATACAGAAAACAATATTAAAGATTGATAACAATGCAGGTAAAAACAGACAACAACTTTGTATAATGTTAACGTTTACCCCCCGGGTGGAACTGAAGACTCGCATAGTTTGGGGGAGGAGCGATCTTCTCAGTCTGTTTGTGGAGCAGGACAGTGACAGCAGTCTGTAACAATACATGCATATGTAACAATTCACATGAAAATAACAATTCACGAAGTGGCTAACGAAGCGAGCAGGGGGCAGAACCCCCTAGTATTTAATAAAAAACACTTTCATTTTGTCACTGCCTCTTACTGTTTCAGGTGCAGCTGACACAAGGCAGCCTTCGGCTCCTCTTTGCAACTCCATCCAAGTTCTCAGCCCATTTGATGTGCAGTCTTGACAAGCCGACGCCTGGTTTGCGTGCATTGCAGTTCGTCAGCAAATCAAAAATCCATTTATCCGATTTCTAGTGGCCACTATCAGTGACAAGCCTGAAGCCAGATCAATTCTACTTTTAAATAAGACTAGTAACTAGTAAATAAGTTCAGAGAGAGAGAAAAAAAGAAAAACATTAAGAAATGAAAAAAAAAGGCTGCTGCTTGCACAGCGCCCGGAAGTCTCTGCACATGTCAGAGGAAATGATATAAGTGAAAATTAAAGGCAGATGCACTAACTTTGGAACCAACTAAACACAAAAAAAGTGTCACTGCGTCATGTCAACAAAGCCACAAAATGACAGTGTTTGTGGGAAAAAACCAAAATGGTGTTGGAAAAGACACAGAACATTTGTAACTTATTTAAATGGGCATCCTAACTAAAAAGTAATGTAAAAAAACAAATTATGTGACTCAGAAAAACCTAATAACAGAAGAATTCACAAAAGAACTCAGAAAAAAAAGTGTAAAAAATGCATAACCAAATTAGATTATAACAGACTTAATGTCACCATGAGATGCAATTTTCGTCCACCACGTGGTAGCAAAGAAACACCTTCACTGCCAAAAACATGGCTGTGTCATCAGAAAAACACATAAAATGGTAACGACCATGACTAAAAACAAAATGTCAGCATAAAAACTAAAACACTATGATGGCAAAATAGGAGATAATACATGACAACAGAGAGAACAATACAGATTCAGATGTTCATTATTGCCTAATCAACATGTATGAGGACCATTGCTCTTCACTTGCCATAGTCAAGAATTGGCTGCAGAATTTTGTTGTGACATAAAGTCCCTCAAAGTTGCCCCAAGTTATGGCTAGCCTTTGACTCTGCAATAAGTGGTGACACTGGACTGATGTACTGGCTGGAATGGATGGTGTTCCCTTTCTTGGATGGGACTATGTAATGGATAGACCGGATGAGACTGCCTGTCAGGACTCTGTTTCCCTAGTACACTTAGGGGGCAGTGTCTCTGGGCTGGTTCACCCATGCTTAAAGCTGAAGGGCATACTGGGTACTGTAGTCTCACTTGCCAGCCCTGTTGGTTTCCATGATTGTCACCAGGGGGAGCTGCAGGGAATGGCCGCCTGTGCTTTGGAGTGCTTTTACCTGACTTGGAATTGCTTCCTTCATGCATTGTTGTGTCAGTGGAAGTAATCTTGGGTTCAACAAAAAGGGGACCTTCCTTATCTCATTCTGGAAGTCAGAACGAGGAGGACAACACTTGACGAAGGAGGTTTGTTAGAAAAAGGAAGGAAGGGGTTGTGACTTGATGCTATGAGTGTCAAATAAAAGGTTATTTGAATACGTGGCTGGGGCTTGTGTATTTGTGTCAATGGTATGGGGCCCTGAGACTATCCCAAGTGGCCTCAGCATTAAAAAACGGAACACAATTTTGCCAAAGTGGAGAATCATGCTGGAAATTCTAATAGTGATAGTGTGCACAGTTGGCAATACAGGGATTAGTTATTTATCAGATAAATACATTCTTCATTAACCAGAATGTAGACTTGTGAGGTGAAACACCAACACATCCATTGTTTTGAAGAGATTCTTAAACTAATTCAGACTGGGAGAAATTTAACAAGTGTTTCATAACCAGGAATGAAACTTGGATACATCATTATGAAATGCCAAACAACAAAAGAAGCATGGTGATTCTCCAACAGCAAGAAAAATTTGAGTTCCAAGCCAGTGCTACCAAGGTAAAGTCCACAATTTTTTATGATGTTGAGGGTATAGTCCATATTCATTACATACCTTAAAAAAAAAAAAAAAACGTAACTAGTCAATATTATCCTACAGTACATGTTGCAAATGCTGATAGGCAAAACTGTAGATCAGAAAATACGACACACCTGCCATATTGTCAAGCCTTAGCCCTGTGTGACAACCACCTGTTCCCCAGTCTGACGAACCACTTCCATGTGACGCACTGTGGTAATGATGATGATGCAGAAGAGTGGATACACAAGTGTAATGGAGATCAATATCTAGCAGATATTGTAGGTTGATCATATTTTTTTTAATTATTTGATTTTTTTTTTTAAATTTGATTTGCTATCCTAAATTAATCCCCAATGGGAAATTGTCTTTTCTCATGATCTTTGGAGGTCAGCTCACAGGGTCAGCCGTCATGAAGCACCCCTGAAGCAATTTTCAGGTTAAAGATCTTTCTGAAAGGCCCATTGGAGTAGAAAACCCTCTAGCAGTAACAGGACTTGAACTGGCAACTGGCATTCCAAATATCAGTGCAGATCCTTTGCCTCAGAGCCACCTCCTCCCTATTAATACAGTATCTAACAATATAAATGTTAAAAAGTGTAAAGAAGCCAGATAAACCAGTTTTGTTACCACCAGAGTTTCATTGATATTAAAGCATCATCAAGGCCAGTTTACGACTTAATTACCTGTTTTCTTGTTTGTTTGAAACTACATTTGTGCATTCCTTTGAAACTGGAGGAAATGCTGACTAAGGTAAACTGGGAGCTGAATATACCAGAACTTAGTTCATTGGGAATTACACACCGCCAACTCACTACAAGAGATGTGTCCAGGACGACAAGACTGGACTTAAATTAAGGACTGACAAAAAAAAGGCAGAAGGTCTCAGTTTCATCCATGTAGAATGCCATGCTCTCTCTCTGCCGTTTTCTATCCTGAGAGGCCCTGTGCAGACAACAAACTGGCTAAAAAGAAAGAGAGAACTGAGTGTAACTACAAGTTCATGTGCCGTCTGAAACAACATATCAGGCACTATTTGGTTTTATGGTGTGCAAAGCCGCATTCTATTTGCTTTTGGTTTTTGGCACTCATTTTAATATTTGATCTATAATATATGAATAAATTTGAAGCTTTGTGTCCTGCCGGTTCTGTATTCTTGTTCGAGATCTTAGATATAAAAGGGAACATAACATTTGGGTTCCTTAGTAAGGATTTGGGAACTTTTTAAGGTCTATGTAATAAAGAGTATAAGTGGGAAAATATGATCACTCTATGACCCTATCATGACAAAACTAGGCAAAATAAAAATGTTTTATTTGACTGCCTCAGTAAAGCTTTGGGATTATATACAACAAGCGTATTGTATTTGTATTTAATAGGATTATACTGAAAAATGTGTTTGGTTTTACTGATGTTTCTCTTTTTGAGTACCCCTCATACACTTCACCTTTTGAACATGTTCTGATTAGAGAGACACTCTGTTTTGTCCCTGTCATCACATTCCACCCACTATCCATTTGTCCCCCCCAGGGTCAGTATGAACCTATAATGCAAGATCCCCGATACAGCTTATTACACAAAGTTCTTAAAAAATGTTGCCTCGTGATTGTCCAAACTGCCAGATTTACAGGCCTATAGAGAAAGATGTGGTCGAATGAGGAGTGCAGCGTAAAGCTCCTGGCACTGACCTGATTTCATGCTTATTTAGCGCACAGTCTTGTAAATGGAGTGACACACTAGTGAAATTAGTTCTGCTATTTAAAATGCACAAGACAAAAGATATACAGGAGAGTGCAGAGTTATGTTTATTATATGTGGTTATGGAATGACTTTAAGCCTAGCAGCATTTTAATTTCATAAGTGTAACCTTGAATAGACTTCTTGATGGTTTATGGCTTTATTGCCTCCTGCCAACATTCTGTGCCATCTATTAAAGGTACTGCTGCATTCACAGACAAACCTGCTGGTGGCTGTTCTCAAAGCATTACTCATTACAGCTGATATGGCCGTCTGTGCCAGCTCTCCTTAGTCAATTAATGTTAATCTTTATACTGCTCTTCAAAGTGGGCACTCTCGCAAGATGATTTACAAAGCAGATTATGGCACTATAGGATAAAAAAGCAACTTCTACATTAAATATAAATGCATCTGGTAAATTGGTATAATCTGAATATTTTAAAGCAGCCCAAACTCAATTGATTATTAAAATGAAAAACAGTTAGAAAAGGTGGAATTTCAGCCTCACCCTATGCTTAAGAACAGAAGAAGCTTCTCAGACACTTCCAGTAAACAAGAAATTTCTGATGAATGGATGCCACGGAGAAGCCAATATTGGCTTCATGTGGGATAGGCGTAGCACCACAGACAATGTTGGCACCAGAGCCACACACTGGGGACAAACCCGGGGACAGGTACTGTCTACGTGAAGTTTGCATGGGCCTTCTGCAGGGTTCTGTTCAGGGTTAGTCTGCTTTCCATGATTCCAAGATTAGCCCTGCCACTTTCTGACTTTGCACTGACATGTGGAAACATCAATAAATGAAAGGATGCACTAAAAGTGGGATGCTTCCAAGTAGGCCATCCTGTGTGGAGTTTGCACATTCTGCCTATGTTAGGTGAGTTGGTGGCTCTAAACTTGAAGAATTCCCAACCATACAGAAATGCTATGCAAACCACTCTGTACTGCCACTGTGGAGGAGGTTTTGACTTTATGTGACTGATCATCAAAAGACTGGTGATATGGAAATCAATGAAGGATGGAATATTCTAGTTACTTGTCCGATGCTTATTTTTCTGCAGTGTGCCAATATTGTGAAATTGCTTTAAAGAAATACACCACTATTTATGTTACTTATCCCATGTAGTTTATAATGATGGTCTACAAAAAAATTAACCTCATGTTTTCATGCAGAATGGAGATAAAAATCCTGACAGAATTGGGTCTACGGTGACCAACCATGGAGTACAGCCAACAAAGTAAAAAAACATCCATGAACACATCTCACGTTACTTGTTCCACATTATCCACAAGTCAGGCCATACGCTCACAACATCCCAAACACATGAATTTTTATTAAAATTAAGGTTAAATAAACTGCTTCTAGAAAACACTCTCGTGAACAAAAATGAAATACAACCTAACTCAAATAAGCATCTGTTCTAAAGACCCTCGCCATCCACTTCATTGGATATCCAGCCCAGTACCACATTATTCATTAGCTAACATTGTGCTTCACGTAAATATCAACTAAAGATAGCTCAAAATTTACAAAAAAATGTACACAACAAAGATTTAATATGAAATGATAAAGAAAAGCAAGTGGAAAAACATCAGAAAGAGAACATCCCTTGTGATGGCGCATATCTGAGATGCTTCAGAAGCAGAAAGTTCGGTTGACTCGTGAAATTTCACAGCCTGCTGCCAAATGAGCCTGAGGAACTCCAGTTGTGGCTCACCGATGTGAATATAAATGTAACGAAGGATGTGGGTCTACGATTTAAATGCTCGTTTGCGATTGAGTGCGTTCCATTTTTGTTCACAAAAACGTTTTCTGGAAGTGGTTTGTTTTACAATATTTTTGAAAAAAAAAATTACATGCGTTTGGGATGACTTGAGATTTTAAGTAAGGCAAGTACTTAATTAAGTATGCATGTATGTCAAGTAACACGAGATTTTTTTTCATGTTTTTTTTTTTATGTTGTTTGCTGTTGTCCAGCGTTGGTCACCACAGGCACCTAATCTATCAAGAAATTTGTTATCTCCAGTCTGCATGAAAACACAGGATTAAAATCTTTTCTCAGGCATTGCTACAAATTACATGGAGTGAGAAACATATTAACAAAATATCACTTTTGGCTTGAGTATTCCTTTAAGACAGTGGGTGGACATTCCAAAATATGCTCTTAAATGATCACTAATTTTAAAAGTCGACATTTAAAGTATGGTATTCTTCAAGCTGAACTTCTTTCTTTACGAACATGGTATGTATGCATTTGTCACACAAAAATTGCTTTCTAATGTTAAACATTTTCTATAAATTTAAAAACATAAATATCTTCTCTGTACTGGTGCTTTACAATGAATACTAAAGGGCACAGAGGAAAAGGTTGCAAACATGCCAAATGCATCCATTTTTCAAGCATGACAGTTGTCGAGTATTGACAAGTGTCTTGCAATTACGCACACACATACACACACACACACCATAAAAGTTTATACTGTACATGTCATTTTCAACAAAAAAACACCATAATTATGAGATTAATTCATTTTTAAAAAAGACCAGCTGTGGGCGACAGCTCAGCACTTAGTCCTCCTGCGCAACAACCTTTCAACTCCTTGGGTGTGACCAAATCACAGTAAGCTTTTAGTGGTTGGTTTTGTTTTAATTTACTTCCATATTTATGTAAAAACTCACACAAGTGAATAGAAAACGTATCCTTACCACAAGGAATATGCAATAACGTGTGCATTTTCAGATCCCTTTTGTTGCCACAAACATGCATCAGGATCATGGAAGGCAAGTTTTTTTATATTAAAACTTGTGCTGCTTCGTCAGGAAGTTTTTAGTCTTTTATTTTCCTCCATGCCCCATAGCCTCCATTGTAAAGGCAAGATATTTTTTCAAATTTATAGAAAACACTTAACTTTGGGTGGCACGGTGGCGGTGATCCTAAATGGTCCCTAGTGTGTGCTTGGTGTGTGTGTCCTGCTGGCACCCTGCTCGGGATTTGCTCCTGCCTTGTGCTCTGTGTTGGCTGGGATTGGCTCCAGCAGACCCCCGTGACCCTGTGTTAAGATATAGCGGGTTGGAAAATGACTGACTGATGACACTTAACTTTAGAACAGAATTTTCCATAGCAAATGCACACCGACATATACCATGTTTGTGAAGAAGTAACTTCAGCTTGAAAAATACCAGCTTATCATTTAGTATCACTGCTATTAACTTTATCATGATATGGAATTTTATCAGAAAAGCTAAAAAAAACTGTATCAAACATGGTGTGAATAGTTTTCACAAAGATAAAGTTTCTGCATTTAAAACAATAACAACACATTATGAGAACACAGTAATTCATTGAAATACACAAGGATGCAAAATGACAGGGTTCAAGGAGAGGCTCACTGCAGCTCAAAACTGCGCCTCTTTATTATTAACAGCCCGATTTTAAAAACTATACTTAAAAAACAGACCAGCAAAATTCACAAAAATTACATTAATGCATTTTGTAGATCGTGTGTTATGAAGTACCAAGTTGGTCCTGGTTAAGCCTGAAAACTGAATGAGTGAGCCATGAAAGTCAGCTAGCTACTCATCAAGTGCCTCTTGCGATGGAAGCTCCCCAGCAGCGAGAGTAAGCATCTCTGGCACATCCCATTATGTGACAGGCCTTACAAGAAACACTCCAGCAGCCCATCCCAGCCAGGCAGGCCCCTTGCAGGGCCATGTGAGGTGCCTCAGCATGTTTTGATTGTGTGGTATGTGGTGTGTTCTGCGGTTTGGCAGATGATCAGGGGATGACTCAGGCTTAGAAGAGCCTGCTTTCTCTTTTGCTCAGCTCGGAGCGGCACTTAAATAACTCAGGTACCAACCAGGGTTGCTATGGGAACCATGTACTAATTAGAGACCTTCATTGCTTTCCAAGTGGGTGGGAAGGTGCCCCCAGGGCCTAGCTTGGTTTTAATTTGGAGAAGACGTTGAAACTTTGTAATATTTACCACTGAGCTATGATTAGAATTTCCTTTCTTCAGACGAGGCAGTAAACTCCTGGTCGGAAGCGTCTCTTGTCCCAGCTGCAGAAACACTTCTGTGTCTGCCAGCGTTATCTCTGCATTGCATAGAAAGCACACGACACAATCAGCCAAAATACAGTTAGGCAAGGCACACGAGAAGCACAAAACTATGAAGCTGTATGCTGGGTGCAGCCTTCACTACCATCTGAATTCATCCAACAGTACAACAGTACATGCAAAAAACTGTAGGATCGTAAGGCCAGAACATGGAACACTAGCTTAAACTCGGTTGACTGAAACACACAGCCACTTCTTTTGTAGGCTTGTTGCTGTCTAGAGTCTGGTAAATTCCTCACTCATCTGCAGTGTGGACAGAAGGTGTCGTCAGAATGTTATTCATCGGTATGTCTCATCTGCTACCTCAGAATCAGTCAGAATTACAAACTGGACAAGTCATCTTTTTAAGATTACGATTTTCTAGATGCATTTGCATTGCACAAATTATTTATAATCGTTTAGCTTCTCCATAAAAATTGCATATAAAACATATGTGACCGATTATTAATTCTGGAGAATAGGTATGCATAGGTGTCAAGGCATGTTATTCAGAACCTGTAAAGCGTCTGCAAAACACAGTATTTATGCAAGCCTTGCAGAAGAAACATCAGTGCCAATTTTGTTAATGAAAACAACTGATTTGCATTACAGGGAAAGCAGAAGTGAAAGCCACATTGTAAGTCTAATGATTTTAACATTTGAGCATCACTAATGAGAACTCTAGCTTTTCCAAAGGAAAACTTCACTTTGTTTGAGCTGGAGTGGTAGGAAACATCCTGTTAAGCGTAGCACAGCTGCCAACTGCAAATGTATTCCTCCACATATTCATGTTACATTAATTACCATTTTATTTGCGCTATCCATCTATCCTTTTCCCAGTTCTGAGTCTCAGGAGGTCTAAGCCTATCCTTATCAGACACACATCAGGAGCCGACCCTAAACAGGACTTCTGGTCATCACACTCTCATATACTTTCTCCCTTAGTCAGTCCAAGCCAATTTACAGACACTAATTGATCCGATGTATCCGTCTTTGGTATATGTCTAGAACATGGAGTGCTTTGCGGAACCCCAAACACACACTGAAAGAACACCCAAAACTAGCACAAAGTGGCCAAACCAGTGATG
Organism: Erpetoichthys calabaricus; assembly: GCF_900747795.2. Lineage (NCBI taxonomy): Eukaryota > Metazoa > Chordata > Cladistia > Polypteriformes > Polypteridae > Erpetoichthys > Erpetoichthys calabaricus. The sequence continues at coordinate 73,709,438 of NC_041407.2, forward strand.
CAACCCCGGAGGCCGGACTGCTGGGGCAGACTCTTTAAAGTACTATGTCAACCTCATTTATGGTACTGAATTGTGTTATGTTTTCTCAGCTTTGCCAAACAGTAAAAGTGAAAATTGGCAGTGGAAAGGGGAATTTTTGTGGGATCAAAACTGCCATTCTCAAACACTATCTAAACACTCTGCGGAAGACAGAAGGATGTAAACGTGTCTGGAGGGTTAGTGAATACTGCTCATTATTCAACAAAACAAAAAAGGTGCATATGCTTGAACTACAAATGGCCTTTTAAAAACTGTCCAGAGACAATTAATGTAAAGGCCACTTGCATATGCCATCTGTTTTCTCAAGCTAACCCAAGTCTGGGTCACATGGGCAGCAACCTAAGCAAAGACACCCTCTTCCCTGCCACCTACTCCGGGGGGATACGGAGGTGCTCCCAGGTCAGCTGGGAGATATCATTGCCCTAGTGTGTCCTGGGTCTGTTCAAATACAGTACCTCCTGCCTGAAAAAACTCCACAGGGAAGTGTCTAGGAAGGATCTTAATAACTGCCTGAACCACCTCAACTGGCTTGTGTCAAGACAGAACATCTGCACTCCTCACCCCAACTCGAAGGCTGAGCCAGGACACCCCACAAAGGAAGTTCATTTCTGCTGGTGGTATCTGTGATCTAGTTTTTTCAGTCACTACCCAAAGCTCCTGGTAGTAGGTAAGGGTAAGAACACAGATTGGACGGTAAATCAAGGGATTTGCCTTTCAGCTCAACCTTCTCTTTACCGTGATCGACGCAGTACAATGTCGACATAAATGCCGACGCCACGAAGACCTGCCTGTCAATCTCTCAGTCCCTTCTTCCCTCACTCATAAACAAGACCCAGAGATACTTAAACTTCTCCACTTGAGAAAGCCACTCCTCCCCAACCTGGAGAGGCCACTCCACCTTCTTCCAGGCGAGTACCATGACCTCAGACTTGGACATGTTGATCCTCCTCCCAACCAATTCACATGCAGCTACAAACCTGAGGTCATCAGTGTGCACCTAAAGACGTCACCTGATAAAGCCAACAGGACGATATCATCTGCAAAATGCAGTTTTGAACTGGACCCCTCCAACCTTTCATTGCATTTTAAAAAACACTCTGTCCATAATAGTCACAAAGAGGATCGGTAACAAAGGGCAACCCTGGTGGAGTCTCACACCCATTAAAAAGAAGTCCGACTTATTGCTGGCAGTGCGATTGAAGATCTCGCTCCAGCTGTATAAGGACCAAATAGCCAGTTTCAGCAGGTACAGTGGTGTGAAAAACTATTTGCCCCCTTCCTGATATCTTATTCTTTTGCATGTTTTTCACACAAAATGTTTCTGATCATCAAACACATTTAACCATTAGTCAAATATAACACAAGTAAAAACAAAATGCAGTTTTTAAATGATGGTTTTTATTATTTAGGGAGAAAAAAAATCCATACCTACATGGCCCTGTGTGAAAAAGTAATTGCCCCCTTGTTAAAAAATAACCTAACTGTGGTGTATCACACCTGAGTTCAATTTCCATAGCCACCCCCAGGCCTGATTACTGCCACACCTGTTTCAATCAAGAAATCACTTAAATAGGAGCTGCCTGACACAGAGAAGTAGACCAAAAGCACCTCAAAAGCTAGACATCATGCCAAGATCCAAAGAAATTCAGGAACAAATGAGAACAGAAGTAACTGAGATCTATCAGTCTGGTAAAGGTTACAAAGCCATTTCTAAAGCTTTGGGACTCCAGCGAACCACAGTGAGAGCCATTATTCACAAATGGCAAAAACATGGAACAGTGGTGAACCTTCCCAGGAGTGGCCAGCCGACCAAAATTACCCCAAGAGCGCAGAGACGACTCATCCGAGAGGTCACAAAAGACCCCAGGACAACGTCTAAAGAACTGCAGGCCTCACTTGCCTCAATTAAGGTCAGTGTTCACGACTCCACCATAAGAAAGAGACTGGGCAAAAACGGCCTGCATGGCAGATTTCCAAGACGCAATCCACTGTTAAGCAAAAAGAACATTAGGGCTCATCTCAATTTTGCTAAGAAACATCTCAATGATTGCCAAGACTTTTGGGAAAATACCTTGTGGACTGATGAGACAAAAGTTGAACTTTTTGGAAGGCAAATGTCCCGTTACATCTGGCGTAAAAGGAACACAGCATTTCAGAAAAAGAACATCATACCAACAGTAAAATATGGTGGTGGTAGTGTGATGGTCTGGGGTTGTTTTGCTGCTTCAGGACCTGGAAGGCTTGCTGTGATAGATGGAACCATGAATTCTACTGTCTACCAAAAAATCCTGAAGGAGAATGTCCGGCCATCTGTTCGTCAACTCAAGCTGAAGCGATCTTGGGTGCTGCAACAGGACAATGACCCAAAACACACTAGCAAATCCACCTCTGAATGGCTGAAGAAAAACAAAATGAAGACTTTGGAGTGGCCTAGTCAAAGTCCTGACCTGAATCCAATTGAGATGCTATGGCATGACCTTAAAAAGGCGGTTCATGCTAGAAAACCCTCAAATAAAGCTGAATTACAACAATTTTGCAAAGATGAGTGGGCCAAAATTCCTCCAGAGCGCTGTAATAGACTCATTGCAAGTTATCGCAAACGCTTGATTGCAGTTATTGCTGCTAAGGGTGGCCCAACCAGTTATTAGGTTCAGGGGGCAATTACTTTTTCACACAGGGCCATGTAGGTTTGGATTTTTTTTTCTCCCTAAATAATAAAAACCACCATTTACAAACTGCATTTTGTGTTTACTTGTGTTATATTTGACTAATGGTTAAATGTGTTTGATGATCAGAAACATTTTGTGTGACAAACATGCAAAAGAATAAGAAATCAGGAAGGGGGCAAATAGTTTTTCACACCACTGTATGTGGTGGTATGCCTTTTTTGAAGTCCACTAAACACAGACTGGCTGCGCATGCCCCCATGAACCCTCTAGAATTCTCACGTGATAAAGAGCTACACTCACATTTGCACTTTGGCTTAACAAGTTGCACATACAAATTTTAGAAAACAGCTTAAATTCACACATGAAATGAAACTTTCATTCCTGATAGAATTTCTCACAAATTCTTAAGAGAAACTCACATCTGACTGTCTACCCATTACACTTAAGACGTAGGAGGTTACAGTTCAAGTTTCACTCAGTCTGATGACTCCTCTGAGACATGTGGGATTCTGACATTTCTTTGTTGAATCAAAACACCAATTTTAGCACTCTGCTGACAGATCCTGTCCGGGTGAGGGGGTGGTACTTACAGCATGGGAGCCAGATATGACGAAAACTTCATCTGCAAATTATTTTAAAAAATGGTTCTCACTTCCCGTGCTGGAAAGACACAACACATGCAGGCTCAGATTCGGACAGCAATCCATTCTAATTCACTCACCGATTGAGTATTTTGCTAATTTTGGCTAAATGTTAATAAATAAAAAAAAAAAAAAGGATAAACACATTTTGCAATATCTGAATGCCAGAAGAGCAGGCAGTTTTAAAGTGGAAAACAATGTTATTCATTACATTGCTGCCTTCTTCTGAATTTACTTCACTTTCAAATATCATTTAGTCACCAGACTTTTATTCCCTTTTTTATTTAAACAAGAAAAGAGCAATATTTAGCGCAATAAAATCTAATTAAGGAAACAGTTCAATAAAACACAGGAATCGACAATGCAATTTAACTTTATTCATCCCAGTGGAGCAATACGGTTAGAACTGCAATTAAAATCCATAGACAATGCAGTCATCTAGCTATTGTTATGCCACACTTGCTTATAAGAAGCTGGTTTGACTCTTAATTAAACAGTTTAATTGTGAATGTCAATATTATCGAACCATTCTATTTAAGCATCACACAAATAAGACTCCAGCTATGTTTGGATCCTAACACACTGCCCAGAATGCCGTCATCCTCTGTTCAAATCCATTACAGGACAATGCTTTAAAAATGCTTAGCTTTAACAGATATGTTTTTTTCTTTTTACATATGGAATATATTTATAAGAAGTCTATCTAACCCAGTAAATCAGTTCACACTGCTCTTGTTATGGACTGCAAAAGCTTGTTTTAAAAAAAAAAAAATGAAATAAAATAAATTTTTTGAACCGATTAAGTAAAACTTGCATTCAGTTCATTGCATTTTCTAAATTCAGCTTTAATTACAATCAATACATATGAATACATATGGTTGTTTATCAAGACTTTTTTTCCTAAACAAAACCTTTATTATTTGAAGATTAAGCCATTTTTAAATTTTATTGTGGTGTTCATGTCAGCAGTTAAAATTAATCCTATGGTTTCAGCAGCTGTTAACGGTAGCAACAATAGTAAACCTTGAAAAATCCGGACAGATGGCAATGTTGACTTCCTTATATAGAAGTTACTTTTTTTTATTCAAATATTCTTTTCTACCACGACTCTCACCACCAAAGTTTCGAACTCTATGAATCTTTTGTAGCTGGGTTTCAATTGTTTTCATGATATTTACTTCGTCTGGGATATGCACATATCGGACATTTCTACCAGTCACAAAAAAGTCGTCCAGTTTCGTCTCCTTGCCACGTGGGTCTGTGTAGACAACTTCTGTTAGCCGAATGTTCATGAATGCATCCACATTGATAATGCGACCTTTGACCACACTCTCATTTTTTAAATCTATGGTGGTGACAAGCCCATGAATTCCTTGCAGCAGAATGATGAGGCTATTTTCTGCTATGGTTCGTTCACGAACTGAGTGGCTCACCTCCATGATATTCGGATAGAGAACCTACACAAGAATGCAAAACTGTTAGCATACTTAATGTTGGTATGGATAAAATAAAACAAATCCTTTTACCACAATCCTATGGTCTTGACTGGACTTATTTTAAAACTCAGTGGTTATACAGTATGTTGAACTTGCCAGAATACATAGATGTAAGGATGAGGGGGGGGGGGGGGGGGGGGAGAAAAGAAAAAAAAAAGTACTTTGTGGGCTCTACTTTAAACCTTGAGCAACACTGGGAAATGACATCACGCCAAAATAATTATTGCTGTGATGCCTAATTGGCTACACTTATCTTCTAATATTATTGCCACTAATGATATTAATACAGAAAAAAAAGAAATCACAGAAATTCAACTAACTCCCTTAGCAGAGTGAAAACTTCAACACATGCTACAATAATTGCAAGCTACAACATTTTCTATTAAAAAAAATAAATAATGCCATGCATTGTACATTATGTTAAAGTAAATTCTTCGAATCTTCCTCAGGGTACAATACCAGCACCCACCTACATACCAAATGCGGGTTTATTTTAAATGAAAGGAAACTTTACATTTTACATGCTTTTACATGTGACAAGTTTGGTCTAGTTGTTCCCCTAGGTTGTCCAAATTGAGTTTCGATTCAGTCCAGTAAGTGTTTAGTTAATATTAATGCTTAACTTTTCAAAGGAACATTTTCAATTGGACAGATATCTTTTCCTGATAACATTTTAACTGTATGGTTTTAATCAGTGCACATGAGATGTGTCCCTGAATTAGCATGTTATGAGCAATATTTAATAAGAGTAAAATCTGATTTGTTAGACAGGCATAATGCACACAATGATCAAGTTAACACATCTCTAACCCACAGGTCACTGGCAAAATACAATAAAGAAGTCACCCATGAAAAAGGATAATTTTTCAGACACGGATAATAAGCTATAAATGAAAATACTAGGGATGCACCGATACCACTTTTTTGGAAAACGAGTATGAGTACTTGCATTTCAGTACTCGCCGATACCGAGTACTTGCCGATACCGAGTACTTAATAAAAACATGATTTAAATTTACAGGTAACAGCTTTAGTCATATAACTTAACAAAAAAAAAACAAGAAACTCTCGTCTATCCACTGGGAGGTTAGGCTAATTAGCGACACGGGGCTAACACTGCTTGTCCAAATATCCGTGGTGAAACTAAACGCAGAGGAGGCTTGCAGTAGGCTGTGGATATGTTTTTTCACGGAGTTGTGTAGTTTAGGCAGCTCCGTATCAGTCATGTAGCGGCGGCTTGGGACATCATATCTGGGCTCCAGAACATGGAGGAGACGCAGGAATCCCACATTTTCTACCTCCGAGAGTGGCTGGTCACTCAATGCAATGTACTCGATAATTGCCTGTGTTATTTTCACAGCACGTGGATTGTCTCTGGACATTTTCTCTCGTCTTGCAAGAGTTTGCTGCAGCGTGGGTTGTGTTGGTTTAGAAGCGTGGGTAAATTCTTTGTACTCGTTGTCGTGTTGGGATTTTGGGTGCTTGATTAAATTACTTGTGTTAAATGCGCTACCTTTTGAGCCTCCTCTGGACAATTTCGCTGAGCACAATTTGCAGTCCGCCTTTGTTTCGTCGTCTTCATTCACTTTGAAATAGTTCCACACGGCTGACATCTCTCGCCTCGCCTTCTCCCCGCTCTGAGCTGCAGCTGGGGCCTGGGGGCGGGCACTCGGCGCCTGTGATTAACCCCTTACACGCCGCTCAAACATAGACATTTCTCAGACCGTGGTATCGGTCCCCGGTATCGGGGGACTTTTAACGAGTACTTTAGAAAATGTGGTATCGAGGCCGATACCAGATACCCGTTTCGGTATCGGTGCATCCCTAGAAAATACAGACTAAAACATTATTATGATGCATAAATCCCTATTACACTTTAATGGTTCATTTAAGTTTTACAATTAACAAGGAAAAGATTTTGGTAATTAGAAACCAAAATGAAATGGTAATAAGTAACAAAATGCTTTTTTAGGAGTTCATGCATCAGAGACCAAAGATTAGAACAAAGCAAAGTGTAAGAGATTGGCTCCATATAGACAGTAGGGTTGAGCAAGTGCAAACTTTAGAATACAAGATATGAGAATAAACATGTGGAATGGGAGCTAGACACATACTGTAGCCAATTAATAGATCCTGCTTGCTTGCAATCTGCATTATGGTGTCACACAGAAAAATGTGTGGGGTGTCAATAAATTGCACTTAGAAGGGTTGGAGGCCGACAAATACTAGCTGTTCACTTGGGTTGCAGAATTTCACCAACCATAATATCCACCTTTACATGGTGTCTGCTTAATATTTACTTCAAACAATTCAACTTTGGTATTACACACAAATGTGAAGTCCCCAGGACAAAGAACCAGAGTAGGCAGTTATAATGGACAGAAAATTATATAGCACAATAAAAAGCATTTTACAGACCATGTGGACAATAACCTGGCATAAATGCCTATAAACCGAAAGGGCTTACAGGAGTAGCTTTTTGGCTTGAAGACCCACCTTTCCACATCATTTCTTGGTCAAGAGTAGTGTCAATTCAATAAGTCTCTCCCAGGACTCAGTGGGTTTTATGTTTATGTACGTGCAGATAATTCAGGAAGTAACAATAGACATCTATTTTATTAAAGAAGCATTGATTTTGCATGCTTTGAGGAAGTGTCCGAATTATATAACATGAGTAATGGAAGAAAAAAATCCCACCTCTTCCCCATGAACATTTTTTACATGTTAACAAGCAATCAGCTTGCTTGCTCATTAAACCCTACAACTCATGGCTTTACAGTGGCGTGCATCCGCACCCCATACTCGCTTCACTAGAGTATGTTAGGTTAACTGGTGACTATAATCTGGTTCTGTGTGGGTGTGTGCATAAGTGAGCCCTGCAATGGACACTCTAGTTGTTGGAAGAAGGAAGAAAACAAAGAAAAGTTACTGCATTGTAATGTTGCATCGATACTAACATTTTCACTTCAGTAGCAGTAACAAAATGATAAAGAAAATAACAAACAATTTCCCCAAACTAGCTCCTAGCTACTTCATCTCCCTGATTGGCACACATGCGTGTCACTTGGCTCTGCGTGTCTGGGGTCAGAGGCCACCCAACTGCCACACTATCCTCTGGTTCCATCCAAGGCTTGCCGACTGCCATGCTCTCTGGCCAATAGGCTTCAGCAACAGGGAGAAGCCTAATACAGGGCTTCATACAGTGCCAGATCTGCAACCTCCTCTGCTGTCCAAGGCTTCCTCCCACACAGATACACTTCAGAATTTCGAGTGCGTGGTTATACTCATATTATAGCGAATTGCCCCCCTTGAAGTTTTGAGCGTCTGATATACCATTACTGTAGACGTGTCCCCCTTTTTGTGTTTAGCACAAGCTAAAATACAATTATTGCTTTGAAGTGCATTAAAACAGAAAGATGCCAGTATGGTTTACTTCAAGACCTAATAGTATGATTACCAAACTTTGCATAATTCTGGTATAGCACGGTTTTAAAAAACTGGGTAGTTTGGAACTTTTTTAGTACCGGTATACCTTGCAATACTACAGCATTTTTTTTACTGGAATAATTTTTAGAATGACATTTAAATAAACAATACAAAATTAACAGGTTTGAGATTTTTTTTTTTGTTAAATTCCTTACTTACTTACTTGTGCCCTAATAATGACTATTAGTGAGTGGCACAGACACCTGAGTAAATGACATGGAATGAAAAGCCATGCACCATAAATTTCAAAATGGAGTTTACTACATTTTATTGTTTATTGGAATGCATCAGGCGACTATGTGTGTTACAGAAAGATAATTGTGCTTTCCACCTTGTTTTTTGAAGATGTTCATCATCATCCTTATTTTAATTCTGCTTTTCTACTTGTCCTGATTGTTTATTATTATAGGCATTAGTGTCTATAGAATTGGCAGCTTACACAACTGCTAAACTGCATACTGCATCTAGTAAAACAGCATGGCTTCATAGTAGGAGAGTCAGGGTGCTGAACTCACCTGCCTGTAGTCCAGACGTTCATCATGAAACATAACATACGCCAAAGAAAACCCAGGACTGTTGAGCAGTTAGAATCCTACACTGTGGTAAACATGGCATTGTCCCAACTTTTTTGAGACTGTAGCTGCCATGAAATTCAAAATAATCTTATTCTTTTCATAAAATGGTACATTTTCTCAGTTTAAACATGTGATATGTTTTCTGTGTTCTATTATCAATGAAATATAAGTTTATGAGATTTGCAAATCATTGCATTTTGCTTTTATTTACATTTTACAAAAAGTGTTCCAACTTTTTTGGAATTGGGGTTGTATTTAGGGGTAAAAGCAACTCTTACGACAAAAAATCTAAACACCCCAAAATCTAAAAAATGTTTTGATGGATTTCATTTTTCAACCCTACCTGTGTTATTTTATTTGCCAATAATAATATGTTAACAAGTAAGCTATTGTAAAGTTCCATGTCCCTTTTCTGGCTGAATTTCAAGAAGGAATTGCACAGAGAAATGGGGATTTCCTGTTTTTGCAAATTAAGGCAGCTAGCAGAAGTTTAGTGAATAACAGTACTCGCTATTCTGTCAGAATATCCTTATTTCTCATGACGTGGAAAAAAATACAAATTTAAGCCAGGGGAGCTTTGTCCTCCATGGATTGTTGATTGTGCTAATATACATATACTGTACTTCAAAGAACAGATTTCCACCTTAATGGTTTACTACTTGCAGTACTGCAGAAAACTGGGGTGTGCCCTTGGAGATCAGACTGCAACGTGCCTCTACAGTACACTCCGGTTCCCATGGCAGAAACAGTTAAATGCCACACAGTGAATTAGTGCAGTCTGTAAACATCTATGCTGTATGTAACAAGTTAAAGGAAACCATGATTTAGTGTATACCAGCAAACCCCCGATTCTCGAAAGATTCGCAAATCCAAGAATGGCAATCACTTTCTGTTCCCTCCGATCTTTGGAGGGATGAAAAATCATGGAGGGTGGGTGTGTCCCGTGAAAGTTTTCATTTAATTAAATAAATATATTTGTACTAAAGCGGTTTCTTTTTGGAGCCGTGACTCCTTTGGTTATGGTGTTTCAGAAACGCATTGTAGGCACCTTCGTTCATTGTTTTTATCCATGCTGTCTTGTTTTTGTTTTTCTATGGCTGTGTCGTTAGCTAGAAGTCGTTTGCTGATGGCGGCGGATTCGCGTGCTGAAGTGACCATGGCGGCGGATCCAGGCTTGGAGATCTACATTACTAAACGAAGGTTGTATATGCGTTCATGCACAATACAACCGCCGCCCGGCTTGCTTCTGGCCTCTAGCATTCGTGCATATACAGTATACAGCCTAGCGTGCATGCTTTACCTCAAGTTTAGTTTACAGGTTGTGTTGTTTGGGCGCCACCTACTGACTCTGGGAAGCCGCTGGGTTTGACTTTGGGGCGCTGTACGCATGTGCTTTCGGCACGGCTTGCTTCTGGCATCCGTGCAGATAGATAGATAGATAGATAGGATACTTTATTAATCTCAAGGGGAAATTCACATACTCCAGCAGCACCTTACTGATACAAAAAACAATATTAAAGATTGATAATAATGCTGGTAAAAACAGACAATAACTTTATATAATGTTTACGTTTATATACAACCTTCGTTTAGTAATATAGATAGCTTTTGATCTAAACCTTTAGATCTACCCGTTTGAATTAAAAAAAAAGTTTCTCCAAAGACCATCATCAAAAAAATCAAGGTTAGACTATAAGAAACACACAAATTGAGCAGGAATGTTTTACCAATGGGCAATTTGTATGTATCATTTTGAAAATTAAGAAGCTCCAGTGTAAACTAATAATTTTAGCAGGTTAGCTTCAGGTTGGGGAGCATTGCCGCACCCACCACTCGTCAAAACAGTTCCGGATCCTGGTTAGCAAAAAAATACAGAAAAGTACTTCAAGAGTTACATAGTACTTCTGATACATCTGATTAACCAATTGCACTATAACTGAGGCCCATTGTTCTTTGGTAATTTTCCAGGCTCAGCTGGGAAACACAGCTAGTTATTTTTAAGAAAAGGTAATTAAATGTTACATAGTTACTTTTTATAAAATGTAATGCTTTACAAACTGCATTACTTTTTTATTGTATGAAAATGTGCATAGTTTCCTGACCAGCATTTTGTTATTAAATCCTTAACCTATGGACACATTCAAGAAACTGACTAGAAAGCCACACAAATGTTATTTTCTTTTAAAAGTACTGTAGCGCCCCGGTTCCGGACCGGAGAGGGACGCGCTCTTCAGGTGGCCGAGTCCCACCTGAGGGGGTATTGAAATACCTGGAGAAGCCAGCTATAAATGGCAGCCCCCTGAGCAGTAGAGTGGGGCGCAGGCTGCTAAAACCCATCCATTTCATCCTTTACACTCAGTGCTGCTATAATGATTACGCTTTCCCTGGGACCCTAAACTAGTAAAGTAGCAACGTTTGTCTATTTAAGTAACACAGGTATTTTTACTTTAATATCTATTACGTTACTTGTTGCTTTAAAAAGTAATCTACTATCTCCCAGCATCGACTACTGACATCGCTCTGTCCTATTAAAACACTTACACCTCTGTTACATTTGTATACAACAATGCTAATCTGTTAATACACATCCATTCATGGAAATGGATTGTTTTTCCAAGCGTAAAAAACGCAGCTCTAAACAGAACTGTTCAGCATGCAGCGAATGCCGCTTTTCGGCACACATGCTCCACTGCTCAGTGTACATAAAGAGTTCTTGTGTGGGCCATTCACACTAATTTGACTAATCTGGAAGTATTTTTATTTGGGTGTATTTGGACTGTTAGTGAACGAGGATTAAAGTTGTCATGACACTGCATATTTATATACTGTACATTATTAACTTATGTTTGCTTTACGAAAACAAATTCCATCAGTCCCACTTGTGACATTTAAAACACACTACGCTTCTTCCAAACATGACGGTTACTTACTGCTAACGAAGACGTTCATGAACTTACCGATTATTGGAGAAAGCACGCGAGCAATTCAGGGGTATTTGCCGTAGCGTAACGCTGCTCGATTCGGACAAGAACACGTAGCGTCCATAAAAAAAACTCGAAAGGCAGTATCTGCTTTAAAAAATATGAACAAAAACGATTTTGCTCATTCGGGAGAACCTATTTTCTTCACCGTAATACCTAATGAAAAAGGCAGAAATGCTAAGTCCGTTTAATAATCAAAATACCAAATCTGTACTAATGTAACTCACTAAGAAAGCCCTTCACTTCATTATTGCTCCACTAATTATACGTGATTAACTTTTGCTAGTAATTAAACCTAACGCTCCTCCCAATTCTACGAGCTCCATTAAGAAATTCTTCATTCACAATACTCACGTTTTTAACTCCATAGAGAATGCGCGGCAGCGACTTCCTGCCAGTCGCTTTTTAAAGACGTCACAACGGGACACGGTATCTTAGCGCCATCTCATGGCTGTCACCTGTTACTTCTATCTGAGACGATTCAAGACGAGGCAATTCTATGGGGTGAAGTGAGTGAACCTGCGTTCCCTTTTTTTATATACTTTATTAATCACTGAGGGGAAATGGACTTATCGATGAATCCTTTCAACATATGATTAAGTTTATTTTATTCAGTTATAATAGTTTCTATCCAGGTAAACGTTTGTAAAAAGTGTATTATGGCGTTACATTTGATAGCATAGTAAAGTGGGTATGGAAACAACTCACATTGCGACTGACTGCGTCAAAAGTGTAGTTAGAAATATCATTTTAGTGAGCGTAAACGGGTGGTTACGAGACACTAAGACACCCAGCAACCCGCGTCTCTCTCCAAAAGGGCGAGGTGAGATCAAGGCTAAACTGTTAAAGCTTCTGCAGCTGGGAATAATGGGCACCGAGCGTTTACCCAGCCCAAAAAAGTTAACGGGGGCACCAGAAACACTAGACTGGACATGATGTAATAAAGTCCGTAAAATCCAGCAAGTAACGGCATACCCAACACTAGGGCTGGTATGTTAAATAATGCCATCTGAGAAAAGGTGTTCTTTTTTTTTTTTTTGCAGCCAATTTGCCCGATCCCCTAAATATCATTACCTGACTTCAAATGTTACACTTTATTCACATACAATACGTACAGTATTAATGTACAGTGCATAGGGTGCATTCCATTAACGACAGACAAAAAACAATCAATAGCTAATATATCTTTTGGAAAAATAATGAAATTAAATTCCTCACTCGTGCAGCATTATTAGTAACAAATGTCAACAAAGAAAAGAGACAGCAGTTGGCTCATTTTCTTTTTGTCTGTAATGTCACCAAATTTAAAACCAGTCAAATCATTTTTCAGGTTTTGGGGTGTTTAGTTTTTCTGTTGGGGGTGTTAATGTAAATATTAATATTTTTAATTTTTTTTTAAATTTTATTGTAATCATTCCATACAAATAGGTCAATTTTTACAAAAATTAGGATTGAAAACAAATCAACACCCACCCCTGAGAAAGAGAGCATGGCCAATGGAGTAAAACTTAAAGCTAGTAAAAATAAATAAATTGATGAGTTTAATAGGTGGATAAAGATAAATGGAGAAGAAAAAGAAATGGGAAGAGAAAACTGCTTCCTCAGTGCTTGAAGAGCTTATTCTAAAATATTATTGATTAGATCCTGCCAGGTTTTGAAAAAGTTCTGCACAGATCCTCTAAGTGAGAATTTGATTTTTTCCAATTTCAAATCATATAAAACATCAGGTTCCCACTGACTTAAAAGAGGAGAGTTAGGATTCTTCCAGTTGAGCAGGATAAGTCTGCGTGCCAATAGTGTAGTAAAGACAACCACAGTTTGTTTGTCCTTCTCCACTTTAAGCCCATCTGGGAGTACAACAAACACAGCTGTTAATGGATTAGGAGGGATTGTGACACCAAGGCTGTCTGAAAGGCACTTAAAGATTTTTGTCCAGAATGATGTTAATTTGCCGCAGGCCCAGAACATGTGACCCAGTGAGGCTGGAACTTGATTGCAGCGTTCGCAGGTTGGATCTTACCCTGGAAACAATTTTAGACAGTTTTAAGTTAGACAGATGTGCTCGATATATAATTTTGAGTTGAATAATTGTATGCTTAGCGCATATGGAGCTCCAGTGAATTCTCTGCGTTGCTACCTTCCACTTCTTTTCTGATATGTTGAGTGAGAGATCCTTTTCCTATTGTCCTCTTAGATCTTTGAAAGGGAGGGACTGTAAAATAATTTTATATATTGCAGAAATGCTGTCTGAGTGCTTGAAACTGAGCAATATTTTTTCCAGCATAGAGGAAGGTGGGAGATGAGGAAAATCGGGCAGGTTCTGTTTAACAGAGTTTCTAATTTGAGGATAGTGAAAGAAACGTGTTGCTGGAAAGTTAAATTTGGAATGTAATTGTTCATAGGATGCAAAGATGTTGTCTATATATAGATCTCTAAGTAATTTAATCCCAAATGTTTTCCAGATATTAAAAACTGCATATGTTTGCGAGGGTGGAAAAAGGTGGTTCTCATGCAGAGGTGCCACAGATAAAAGATTCTCCATCTTAAAATGCTTTCTACATTAGTTCCATATTCTGAGTGAGTGAAGCACAATTGGGTTATTAGTATATTGGCGATAACTTGCATTAATAGGGGCACAAAGCAGGGAATATAAAGAAGTACTGCAGGATTTTATTTCTACTGCGCACAAAGCCTGTGTATGTTCATCTATTTATGTCCAGGTTTTTATAGCTTGTATGTTTGCTGCCCAGTAATAAAATTCAAAGTTAGGTACAGCCATGCCACCTTCTGCCTTAGGTCTTTGTAGGGTCATTGTTTGAATACGTGGATGTTTTAAGTTATATATAAGAAATATCCTTTTATTAGTAGCTACATACTGCCCTAGATGTAACTTCCTATGAAATTTCAGCTTTTTAACTAATCTGGAAATAGTGTTTTTGCTGATGAATGAGTGAGTCAGTCAGTCAACTTTAGTTTATATGTACAGGTGTATATATATATATATATATATATATATATATATATATATATATATATATATATATATATATTGTAGCAGTTGAGGCTCGTGTCCACCTCTCGAACCCTCAGGTACCACTCTGATGACCAGGTGAAAGTATAAATTATATTTATTTTATAATTATACGGTGCACAAAGCACTCTCCACACCACACTCATATACTAATAAACAATTCTGTCAATAAACAATCCTCCACTCCCAGACACGTCGCCACCCTACCTCCCAGCTCAGCTCAGTGTTCTGGGCTTCCCAGAGTTCTTTTATAGCCCCTGACCCGGAAGTGGCTCCAAGCCAAACCCACAAGTCCGTTTTCCTTCCGGGTCAGGGCAAAGTCCTTTTCTTCATCCCGGGAGCACATCGCTTCTTCCAGTCACGTGACTGGGATGCACTCCCGGGTTATAGGGCATGCCAGAGCCCACTAGCCCCCCTACAGCGACTCCTGGCGGCCCCCAAGGTATCCAGCAGGGCTGTGTCAAAACACTACAAAGTCCATGAGGCCCTGCTGGAACTCGGGGCACAAATATGCTGTCCGGAGGGTTCCTCCTAGCGGCCTGGGGGTGACGACCAGAGTCCATAGCCGGTCGTCTGTCACAATATATATATATATATATATATATATATAATATACACATACATACATACATACTTATATACACACACATGCACCCCCCCGGCCTGCACTATGCACCAGCCACTTTGCATCTCTGCCGCTCACGTATGTGGATTTCACTTTCACCAAACATCAAATCTTTTAATTCTCGCGGATACGCCTCTTCATTGGGAAGAAACACTACTTTTGCCTGATGGTGACACGAATAAGACAATCTACAAGTCTCTGACTTATTAAATCTGAACAATAATTCAATCTCTTTTTGCTGTTCCGTTATTTCACAGAGTAATCATTTCTGTTTGCTTGCACTGAGATATTTACTATCATTTTGTTTTAAACTTTTGAATTTTAGTACTTTCATTATCTCTAACCTGCTCTGCATGTGTATCACGCCAATGTTTTTGAATTCTTTATGATGTTCTACTTTGTCATCTACTCTTTGTCTTTTATTTTCGGCCCTGGGCATGGTTAAATCTCTTGGCACAAAGTTTCATCTTGCGGAACGTGAAAGTATCTCTCTGAAAAAGTCACATCTCATCCCAGGCTAAAAAGTCTCGTCTCATCCCAGGATTTTTTTATTATAAGAGAGAGATATATGTACATGAATCTCAGTCTGATTTATTTAGGTGGTTACCTACCAGGTAATGCTTGGTAATGCCAGTCAGCAAACATCCACCATGTCCTCTCAGTTGTGAGAAGCAGCTCATAGATAAGTAATACAGTAGCTGCCAAATCATACAAAAAGTATGCAACATGTGTTTCACCCCTTATTGGGGCTTGTCAGGTATACACAGTTTTGTATCCCCTAAGGACAAAACACATGTCTTGTACTGTATCACACGCACACACACACACACACACGCATATATTTATTTACTTATTTATTTATATAATATATACATATATATAAATATATATAATATATAACTGCTCAAAAAATTAAAGGAACACTTAGAAAAATCATCGGACCTCAATGGGGAAAAAAATCCTACTTGATATCTATACTGATATGGTGTTCTATTGGATTTAGGTCAGACGAGTGAGCGTGGGGTCCAGTCAATGGTATCAATTCCTTCATCCTCCAGGAACTGCCTGCATACTCTCGCCACATGAGGCTGGGCTTTGTTGTGTACCAGGAGGAACCCAGGACCCACTGCACCAGCATAGGATCTGACAATGGGTCCAAGGATTTCATCCCGATACCTAATGGCAGTCAAGGTGCTGTTGTCTAGCCTGTAGAGGTCTATGCGTCCCTCCAATGATATGCCTCCTCAGACCATCACTGACCCACCACCAAACCAGTCATGCTGAATGATGTCACAGGCAGCATAACGTTCTCCACGGCTTCTCCAGACCCTTTCACGTCTGTCACATGTGCTCAGGGTGAACCTGCTCTTATCTGTGAAAAACACAGGGCGCCAGTGGTGGACCTGCCAATTCTGGCATTCTGTGGCAAATGCCAATCGAGCTCCACTGTGCCGGGCAGTGAGCACAGAGCCCACTAGAGGACGTCGGGCCCTCAGGCCACCCTCATGAAGTCTGTTTTTGATTGTTTGGTCAGAGACATTCACACCAGTGGCCAGCTGGAGGTGATTTTGTAGGGCTCTGGCAGTGCTCATCCTGTTCCTCCCTTCCCAAAGGAGCAGATACCTGCTGGTGGGTTAAGGATCTTCTACGGCCCTGTCCACCTCTCCTGGAGTAACTGCCTGTCTCCTGGAACCTCCTCCATGCCCTTGAGACTGTGCTGTGAGACACAGTAAATCTTCTGGCAATGGCACCTATTGATGTGCAACCTCTGTAGGGTTCAGGTATCGCTTCACACTACCAGTAGTGACACTGACCAAGAAACTCCAAGAAAACAATGTTACATTCTTTGTCACAGTTATTCATTATTAATACAAGCAGTCTAGCAACACAATGCTAAAATAATAGATTATAAGACATGATCTAAATGAAGAGATTAATGGAAAATCCCTAATATCTAGGATTGAATTATTTTGGAATCATTGTGTACTAAGTGTGTGAGAGAAGCGTTTTTCTCTCACTTCCGGCCACTTGGATTCTACTGCTCACAGTTACACTTACATGACTGTTCCTTTTCTGTTTGACTTCTCCTTGAAGTTTCAGCCCACCACCATATGCAGTATGTAAATTGATAAGTAAAGGTAAAGCCACAATTGGGAAACATGTTTAAATAGGAGGTTTGCTAGAACAGTAAAAACACAAAAGTCTCCATACACAGATGTAAAAACAACTACGGAATTCTATTCAAGCACAGTAATAAAAACTAAACATTTTTGAGCTATAGGGAGAGCCAGCAGTTATGGCAGATTTAAAAAGTGGGGCTCTGGCGTTTCCTTCAGGAACTGGCAAATAGTGACATCCAGTGTTCATATCATGTCATTGTGGAGGCCAAGGCTTTACAATTAAAAAAAAAAAACACACACACACAATGTTACAACTACATGTTGCATGTGTTGTATCCTAAAGAACAAGGAACCACAGAGCCACATTAAAGTCATTTATCCCACTAGTGAGCCACTGTTGATTACAGCACAATTGGTTACACTGGAAATTCGCCAGTGTTAAATGATTTATTCATTTATTGATATACCAAACCTGCTTGTTCCAATAGAGTGTCACCAGAGAACTGAAATTACTTTAGCACCTCCTATACTGTGAAAAAACAAACAGACAAATTCCTCTATCCATCAGTCAATTTACTGATCTTGCCGTTAGATCACAGGAAGCCAGAAATTATTTCAGTAGCATCAGCACAAAAGGAACTTGTCCTGAATGGAATGGCATTCATTCCATTGCAAGACACGGTGTTAAAGTATTAATCCATTTTTGCAACCCTAACTCCATTTCTGATTTGAGGGGAGTTGATCCTGTCAACAGGGGGCACAATACATTTGACAAATGAGAGGAGGCCATTCAGTCCATCATGGTAGTTTGTTTAGTAAAGAACCAACCTTGGATATGGTGCTAGTCCATTTTGAAGCAATGTTTTACACACACACACACACTTTTCCTGGGCCAATTAGTCTACAACCAACATCTCTGAATGTAGGTAATAAACTGAGGTGCCTAGAGGAAAAAGACGAAACTCCCCACTTTGAACTCAGGACAGTGAGATCATCAAGACATCAGCATCACTTTGACAGCCAGATAGTTTGCTTATCACATGTTAATTAAACAAGGAGATTCTTTTGTTTAAGCCCACACCTTGTTGCAGTAGATAGCACAGCTGCCTCCTCACTGAACCCTGCTCAGTCATTGTCTGCATTGAGTCTCCAGTTCTGAATTGCTTCTTAAATTACTCACAATCCGAATTCATAAGTTTGAGATTTTCTTTGGAATGCTAGATGGTTCTGGACATGCAAGTCCACAGACCTGATGCTAAAGGGACTGAATGACCTTTCAGAAAAAAAGCAAAAGCAATTTTTATTATGGAAAATTTGAGTTGCCAGGACAAAGAATAAGTAGTCTGATTACCTCCCTGCCTTATTATCTCTCTTTGTCCTACTGGAAATCGGCTACCAGAGGACTCGCAGCAGGCAGGTGTTGCCCAGCAACAAAGCACACATGGAAATGAAGGCATAAAAGTTATTATTAACACTGCTTAAATAGAAAATGCACACTCAATTCCTCCTGTAGTACACAATATCACTTAATATCATTATTTCATTCTGGGCATCACTAGGTGTCCTCTGATCATTAGGAATGACATAAACATACAGAAATGAAAAATGAAGTGGGCAGTCATGTTAAGTGTAGCATCTACTTACTGGGTCAGCTGATACAGCCTTAGCTACAAAGGAGTCATAGTTTGGTTGTTTCAAGATGTATCCACAAAAGACAAAAAAAATTATATTTAATATAACACTGAAACACAAATAAAAACTTATAGCCAGTATGTCATAGTTATTAAGCATTCATTAGGTTAGTATGTTATGAAATGCAGAATGAAGATATAATGGTAAGGAAAATAGAAGGAACTAAGTTAGAGAAACTACATTAGATTTAAGGTTAAAGTGGTTGTGAAGGGTGGCCATGTGTGATGAAGGAGGGTATGATTAGTCAGTTATTTTATGTTTAGCTGAAAGAGTTTAGCTAATGTAGCTTTTACTTCATGGGTGTCACCGAATACAATAAAAACAGACAGCTTAAATGTGCTGTGGTGGTTTTAGAGAGGTCTTTGATCCCGAGACTGAAAGCTCTGTGGCAGCCACATACAGTATGGGGGAAAAACCTTGTGGAGAGTTTAAAGAACACTGCATGCCACAGAGTCTGTTCATCTCGCATGTGTGCCAGACGTATATTAACCAAGAGACTTCCCTTAATGTACAATACTTCAAAAAGGCGCAGGGATTACTCCTCCCAGGAAGAACAAGAGGGATCACCTCTTCAGGTCTTGCAAAGATAAATATACAAGGAGGACACAATCACAGAATCACGCGTTCCTTCTGAGAACCAAAGGTGCAGGAACTGTATTAGACAGAATGTTCTAGTCACTCCAAGTCAAGAAATGTAGTAGCAACAACCAGACTGTAGACTGAGTCACAACTGAAAGTCGGTTGATGAAAATGTAGACATTAATACATCCAGTGCAGTATACCAAGAAAAGTAATGAGAGTAAACACATAGCTTCATTTATTGGTGTTTTGAAGGTACAAGCCCTAGCAATCACAATATGCATACGTCTCTTTTTACAGTTTTGCAGTGTGTTTTTGTGGAATAAGGCAATATGGTGGCATAGCAGTAAATGTTACCTCAGACATTCAGCTTGTGCACTGGAACCTCATATCAAATTGTTGTCTATGTGAAGTTAGCTGGTTCTTCCCATGTTTGGTCTACGTCCTCATCCCCAAAGACACACGTTTGGTTAACTAGTGTCTGTTAATGTAGGCTTCACATGAGATTGAATGTGTGCCTGAATGTGCCCTGCAATGCACTTTCATCCAGTCCAGGGCTGTTTCCTGTCATTCTCCAGATGTTGTAAGGACAAGCTCTGGCTTCCCACAGAATTGGATCAAGAAGGTTTGAGAAATGTTTTAACTTTGTGTTTCACTGCATTTTTATTGTTGTTTTCTATTTATTTAATTGTATTTGTAAATCTGTAGAAGGCTCTGAGCTTGTAATTGGGAAGAGCAATATTAAAGAAAAAGTTGAAACCAACTGAATACAATAACTGAGAGGGGTTGTGGGATATGCAATGCACACAGGTCTTCACTACAAATGGCTCAACTACACGTGTCTCTTGCTATTGCCTGTGGAAAAAAAAGATCCTTTTTAACTAATGCTACCGTAAAGGATTAATAACTTAAATATTAGATCAAGTAAATTTAATGTTCTGCTGACTGTACAGTTTTCAAACATAGTTTACATCAGTTACAGTATATCAGTGCATTTACATAAAAAGAAACAAATAAATAAAGAGGGACAACACTTTGGTGAGCTCCATTACCAAAGGCATGTTCTCTGTTATTAATACACATAAGGTACAGTATATACACGACGAAATATCTGAGCCCATTTTAAAACTTGTGTCATGGCAATGTTCAGTACATTACTGTGTCTTTAAATATGTGCTTTAAATATACAGAATATACAAAAGAGCAGCAATTTAAGCAATCTATCCAAAACTTTCACACAAAAGCACACTCTCACACAAATTGACATGTATAATTTGTGAAGCTTCTGTATGGTTCTTTTCAACAGGCTCCAGTGACACAATCTGTGGCTAATCACTTCACTCATTGATGTTTTAATCGTCAAAGGCCAAGTCCTCCATTCAAAGACTTAATATTCTCATCATTCAAGTCCATCCATCATGGCCAGCAAGTCATCACCTTTGCTAAGCATACTCTGGCTGGCCTGACCTTCTTCCTTAAATTCTCCCATTATACGAGCCAGCATATCATTTGTTTGTTGGTCCTAACAATAAAAATGAAACAGGCATTGGAAAAAATATAAGAGAAATCCTAATATCATCAGAAACAGTCAGTGCTTTAGTGTGTTTTTAAAAAAAATGCTTACCTGTGTAGCCTGAATATTGACAACTTGATATGAAAGTTCTGGGGGCCTGAGAACTGCTGCTTCTCTGAAAAAAAGAAAAAAATGTAATAAAGAATCTATGTTCTCACAAAACCAAATACTATGTTTCCTTAGATATGGACTTAAAAGAATATGCTTGTTAGCACAAAAAGGGATCTGGATTAGTACTGTAGTTAAACAGTCCTGATCTGGACCAAAATATTCCTACTTATAATACCAATTCATCAATCTCAGTTGGCAGTGTAAACATTCAATTTCCATTATGGCTCACAAACACCCAGAAGCATTCACAGAACTACTGTGTTTCTCCTAACTTGTCAAAGTATAAATGTGCTAATGAGTAAGCAAAGAAACAGAATTTGAGAATGGACTGAATCTACTTGATTTTTAAATTGAACATTTTTTATGAATTATTCAAACATCTGTAACCTCAGATTATTTACATTTTTTAATAATTATGTCTTCTTCATATTTTGAGATTGAGTGTCTGGAGAAACTACCAAAAGTGAGTATCTGTAGACAAATGTCTACACTTGAATCCAATTACACTTTCCACTGCAAAGTGAAAAACAAACAAAAAAAAATGTTAGTGTTCCTTCACTTCCACTTGATGAGAGCTTTCTTTCTGGGCTCCAAGGAGCAGGTAAGCATTGGAATCTGATTCTGGTGGGGAATATCTTAAAGCTGGAGTGTTGTAGTGCCTTGAAAGCATATTTAGCCTCGGGACGTTTTCATAGCCTGTGATTTTCATTTGTTAACACTGGGATATTTTATTTTTCAGGGAAGTGTTCTTCTTTGTAGATAAAGAGAATAGCAAAAGTATAAAAGTGTAAAAAACTCTTTTTTGTCATTATCATTTAGGTATGCATGTTCCTAGGTCAGTGCCTTGCTGAACCATGCGAGTAAGCCGTAACAGCCAGCTGTCTTTATGAATGTGTTTTTATTAACTTGACACATTTTTTTATGAAACCCACCACTATTCATAAAACTGCTTTAGTTGTGTTAAGGTACCTGGAGAAGTTTAAAGGCCAGCAATTTATGGTTTTCTGATGTATTTTCAATAGCATTAAGGTTATGACTCACTTGTGTCTATATAGTTAATTTGAAGTCACTGTAAAGTTGCTCCAACGGTATGCATTAGTTCACTGTCTTGTTGAAGCACAAAGTCTTTCCCTTGTTTCTTTATTCCACAGGAGGGGACCAGACTACTAGACAGAATTTATCTGCACTGCCCCAAATTAATGCTTGCATAAATCTAATAAAGAATCCCTACAACATAAAACCACCACTGCCATAATTTGCAATAAACATGGTGCTACCTGGCTGGTGTACAGTTTTTCATTTGCACCACACATATCACTTTGCATTCCATGTCAAGTTCCACTTTAGTCAGGTCAGAATGCAAGACTGTTAAACATGGAAATCACCTATAGTAAGTAACTTATTCAGAGTCATAACCTATTTTGCAGTAGCATCCTCAATTATTGCTCTTGCTGTCATGTCTCTGTGTTTAGAGAACAATGTGATGATACTTTGGTATTTTTTTACACATCTGTACAACAGATTGCACTAAATTTCAAGGGATGTTTACTACTTTTAAAATGGTTTTGCATTTTCCCTAAAACCAGTCCTCTTTTGCAATCAGGTCAGATGTTTTAGAATGACCTCCCCACTTCATTTTGAAACGTTGCTTCAAATGTCTTTCCAATAATGTGAGGTCTTACAGACAGACGAGAGAAAGGGAGGAAAGGTGTCTCAATAATTTAAGTGCAGATGGTCCACTAAATTCCTACAGAGGTTGAAATCATCAAACATTGTTTGCCTTGTTGAATTAATATATTGTATCTTAGGAACTTTAGGACACCAGTTCATCACAGGCCAAGTGTACAACGCATGATTCTTAAAGCTTTCAAAATAGCTGGCATAGCCTTCTCATCATCAGACTTTTTAAATGCAGTAAATTTGTAAGTACTAAAACATTACACCTTAAGAATGCCTTCTTGCGTTCAACCTGTGCAATTGTGTTTTATGGCAGATATCTATGGTAGGTGTATAATTTTGTTAGTTACTTAAGATATAATGTCAGATTTGTACAACACTACTTTGTTTAAATAAATTTGCTCCAACTTATTATTTGTTCAAATTCTTTGCCTTTGTATAATTAAGTCTATGCACTGTCAAACATGATGATATAGAACAAAAGGTAGAAAATGTACCTAATCTTTGCAAATGCAAATGTACAATGGTGTTTAATAACTAACAGTTCCTAACATTACAAAGAATCTAAGAGTTATTTTTTCAGTATGGTTAAATGACTCACTGCTCTTCTTCATCTGTAGCAAAAAGATTTACTCTGAATCCAGGGTCAACATCAACAGGTTTCTTTATGTCGAGACCTCCAAGCAGACGAGCCAATAGGTTTAATTCTTCTTTTGCCAGCGGGTTAGGTGATGCATTTTCCTAATTATTTGCAAATAACAAGTATTTCACATTGTCAGAAGGACAAAGTTATATTCAGAAATTACATCTTTAATATTAAAAGCAATAAAACATTTTAAATAAAACAAAGAAAAATTTTAAGTTAATATCCCCTAAAAGATATTATATATATATATATATATATATATTTTTTTTTTTTTTTTTTTTTTTTTTACCTTAGTGTGTGAAGCAGAATTCTTAGATGTCCCTGACATGTGTGTTTCAACTGGACGACTGACACTGTACCTGTACAAAGGTAAGCCAAAAAAGGAACAGACAAAGTGTTGTCATACCAGTGAAATGAAACATAGATTCTAGGTTAAAAGACAAATAACTGAAAAAGAAAAAAGCATTACAAAATAACAAGTACTGTATAGGAAACATAAAATAAATACTTACATGTTTGTTCCTAGTTTTATTACTCTGTCTCCATATAAATCAAAAGATCCTTCTCGAAGGGAGCTAGTGTAGTGTCCACCACTTGGAAACTCTGTTCTTTTCAATTCCTCTCCATTGCAGTTAAAAATTCTAATTATTAAAAACAGTTGAAAAAATTATTTCATCAGACCATATCAAATGTTGACATTTTTGGAATATTTACATTTTCTAGGCAGAAGGCTAATTGGATACAAAAATAATTCAATAAACAATAATAGCACAGATTTCGTTTTGACTGTATGATTTTCAGGTTTTCATGGTCCAGATCAATGTTTTTCTGTATCAACATAAGAACTCCATTTAAGTAGCAAACACAGGCAATTCAATGTCAACTTGAAAGTAAGAATTTACACCACATTACTCATTTACTGTAAATAAAAAACAAAGGTTCAATAAAACCATCAACATGTATTCTTATTAGTAAATTTGAAGCTGTCTTGCACGTTTTCCTTTGTAATGCTTATTCACTGACAAACTAACTGTAAGGTGTAATGAAGCAGTTCTTACATTCAACCCTGGGAACTCTGTCTCCAGTTTCTTTTTTATTCTAACAAACTCCTGCTTTAAACTGGACTACTACCATATTTAAGTATTATGCTTCTGTTTCTACTATTTTGGTGTCAGTCCCAAAGTTCTGCTTTTACAGGAATGTGCATTTGTGTGCTACACTGGGTGAATTTATTTTCTTTATCTTTCTATTTAACATGTTGCTAACTTACAGTATATGTCTTTATTTTCTGGTTACTAATGAGCACACTTAAGATAGCTTCTCCCCTTTAGAATTCAGTGTTATTCTGCAACTCTATCTGCTCCTCACTTTAATTGTCAATAAAAAGAAGAAAATCACAAAAGAATTTTTAAGTACAGTAATTAAAACCTTGTAAGAAACAGAAAACTCTTTAAACTCTGTATTAATGTGTTGTGCTTTTCTGAATAAAAATATGAGCATAAAAAGGCCAGTTAATAAAAAATGAAATCAATTTTAAGGAAGAATGACTCACTGACTATGAAAATGATTAAAAGCCTAAAACCACAGGGGGTTCTAAACAGAGCCTGTACTTCTTGACTTGCATCTTGTTGATGTACACCCTGTGCCTGCGTTCAAATCCAGGCCCAACTACTGGATATGGATAATTTAGTTTCCTCCCATATGCTACAGACATGATGGCTAGGTTGAATTGACATCTATAAATTGACCTAGCACGAGTAGTGTTGGGAGAGTGTGTGTGTGAGTGCACCCTACAATTAAATGGCACCCCATCTAGGGTTACATTGCACATTTTGTCACTGTCTAAACGGGTAGTCTCAGGATCCCTGTGATCCCTCAATAGAAAAAGTGTTTTCCATTATTTGACTGCTGGTTGATTTCCTTTTTTATTGAAAATTGTTGACACTGAGTGTTTGCAGGTCTTCAGCTACAACAAGCAAGCAAATAACGACTGGTTATGACACTGTTAGCTTCAATGACTACAACAAAAAATCTCCTATAATTCAATATCAGTCTTTCATATTGCAGTGGATAAATTTCAACCCACCCTTCCTTGGACAGCTACTTTAATTCAGAAATATTTCCAAGTATTCAGCATGAACTGCTTATTTTACATCCTGGTGTAGCATCTCTGTGGTCTGGATATTGACTAGGCCAATCCAAAATTTTAATTTTTTCTCTTCTAGCCATTTTTATGTAAACATGATTTTGTGCTTTGGACCATTTAAAGAGTTGATAAATTCTTCCTAAAAATTTGACGATAAAGACATTTTAAAGCTTTATGTTAACATTTCAAAAATATGATTTAATGTATATTTTCCCCAAACATACAGGAGATCTTGCAATTTTTATTATGCAAACAATGGAAAACCACAATACTGGTTTGTTTAGCTGAGGAAGTTACAGTGGTGTGAAAAACTATTTGCCCCCTTCCTGATTTCTTATTCTTTTGCATGTTTGTCACACAAAATGTTTCTGATCATCAAACACATTTAACCATTGGTCAAATATAACACAAGTAAACACAAAATGCAGTTTTTAAATGATGGTTTTTATTATTTAGGGAGAAAAAAAATCCAAACCTACATGGCCCTGTGTGAAAAAGTAATTGCCCCCTGAACCTAATAACTGGTTGGGCCACCCTTAGCAGCAATAACTGCAATCAAGCGTTTGCGATAACTTGCAATGAGTCTATTACAGCGCTCTGGAGGAATTTTGGCCCACTCATCTTTGCAAAATTGTTGTAATTCAGCTTTATTTGAGGGTTTTCTAGCATGAACCGCCTTTTTAAGGTCATGCCATAGCATCTCAATTGGATTCAGGTCAGGACTTTGACTAGGCCACTCCAAAGTCTTCATTTTGTTTTTCTTCAGCCATTCAGAGGTGGATTTGCTAGTGTGTTTTGGGTCATTGTCCTGTTGCAGCACCCAAGATCGCTTCAGCTTGAGTTGATGAACAGATGGCCGGACATTCTCCTTCAGGATTTTTTGGTAGACAGTAGAATTCATGGTTCCATCTATCACAGCAAGCCTTCCAGGTCCTGAAGCAGCAAAACAACCCCAGACCATCACACTACCACCACCATATTTTACTGTTGGTATGATGTTCTTTTTCTGAAATGCTGTGTTCCTTTTACGCCAGATGTAACGGGACATTTGCCTTCCAAAAAGTTCAACTTTTGTCTCATTAGTCCACAAGGTATTTTCCCAAAAGTCTTGGCAATCATTGAGATGTTTCTTAGCAAAATTGAGATGAGCCCTAATGTTCTTTTTGCTTAACAGTGGATTGTGTCTTGGAAATCTGCCATGCAGGCCGTTTTTGCCCAGTCTCTTTCTTATGGTGAGTCGTGAACACTGACCTTAATTGAGGCAAGTGAGGCCTGCAGTTCTTTAGACGTTGTCCTGGGGTCTTTTGTTAAAAAATAACCTAACTGTGGTGTATCACACCTGAGTTCAATTTCCGTAGCCACCCCCAGGCCTGATTACTGCCACACCTGTTTCAATCAAGAAATCACTTAAATAGGAGCTGCCTGACACAGAGAAGTAGACCAAAAGCACCTCAAAAGCTAGACATCATGCCAAGATCCAAAGAAATTCAGGAACAAATGAGAACAGAAGTAATTGAGATCTATCAGTCTGGTAAAGGTTATAAAGCCATTTCTAAAGCTTTGGGATTCCAGCGAACCACAGTGAGAGCCATTATCCACAAATGGCAAAAACATGGAACAGTGGTGAACCTTCCCAGGAGTGGCCGGCCAACCAAAATTACCCCAAGAGCGCAGAGACGACTCATCCGAGAGGTCACAAAAGACCCCAGGACAACGTCTAAAGAACTGCAGGCCTCACTTGCCTCAATTAAGGTCAGTGTTCACGACTCCACCATAAGAAAGAGACTGGGCAAAAACAGCCTGCATGGCAGATGTCCAAGACGCAAACCACTGTTAAGCAAAAAGAACATTAGGGCTCGTCTCAATTTTGCTAAGAAACATCTCAATGATTGCCAAGACTTTTGGGAAAATACCTTGTGGACTGATGAGACAAAAGTTGAACTTTTTGGAAGGCAAATGTCCCGTTACATCTGGCGTAAAAGGAACACAGCATTTCAGAAAAAGAACATCATACCAACAGTAAAATATGGTGGTGGTAGTGTGATGGTCTGGGGTTGTTTTGCTGCTTCAGGACCTGGAAGACTTGCTGTGATAGATGGAACCATGAATTCTACTGTCTACCAAAAAATCCTGAAGGAGAATGTCCGGCCATCTGTTCGTCAACTCAAGCTGAAGCGATCTTGGGTGCTGCAACAGGACAATGACCCAAAACACACCAGCAAATCCACCTCTGAATGGCTGAAGAAAAACAAAATGAAGACTTTGGAGTGGCCTAGTCAAAGTCCTGACCTGAATCCAATTGAGATGCTATGGCATGACCTTAAAAAGGCGGTTCATGCTAGAAAACCCTCAAATAAAGCTGAATTACAACAATTTTGCAAAGATGAGTGGGCCAAAATTCCTCCAGAGCGCTGTAAAAGACTCATTGCAAGTTATCGCAAACGCTTGATTGCAGTTATTGCTGCTAAGGATGGCCCAATCAGTTATTAGGTTCAGGGGGCAATTACTTTTTCACACAGGGCCATGTAGGTTTGGATTTTTTTTTTCTCCCTAAATAATAAAAACCACCATTTACAAACTGCATTTTGTGTTTACTTGTGTTATATTTGACTAATGGTTAAATGTGTTTGATGATCAGAAACATTTTGTGTGACAAACATGCAAAAGAATAAGAAATCAGGAAGGGGGCAAATAGTTTTTCACACCACTGTAATAGTTTTAAATGCAGGATTTTTTAAAGCAGTCTTAACCAAGTCTAAGAAGTATTGCTTTGTAACTGATTAAAAAATGATGCAAGTTCTTCTTTTTTAATATTTAGGAAATCAAAAAACATTTTTGAACTTCTTATTTCATTAACTTTCTAAATGTGCTCTGTCCAATTTTAAGGCTAAAAAAAAGCTGCAGACTATTCAAGCATTAATAAGCTCCTGGATGGGCTGCCAGTGTATGATAGGGCTCACTCACACATACGCAATTGCACTAGGCAAATTACCACCTAACTCAACTAAATGTCTTTGAGCTGTGTGGAAAATGGAGTCTATAGTACTTTGGACTATGTATGTTAATAAAAATTTTAAATAGGCTACACAATGATTTGGGTTTTATATAATAAAACAAATACCTTTTAAAAATACCTTTTCCATAAATGTATGAAACACTGTTTAAGAAAAATGTACAACAAAATGTGTGTGGACGCTTGGCCATCACACCTAATATGAACTTGTTGGACATCCTGTTCAAAAGCATGGGGATCAATATGGAGATGTTCCTCTTTGCGACTATAACAGCTCCCACTCTTCTAGGAAGGCTTTCCACAAGATGTTTGAGTTTGTCTGTGGGAATTTGTGCCTATTCAGCCAAAAGAATATTTATGAGGTCAGGTACTAATATTGGAAGAGAAGACCTGGCTTTCAATTTGTGTTTCAATTTATCCCAAAGATGTTCAATAGGTTTGAAGCCCTATGCAGGCTGCTTGAGTTCCTTCACAACAAACTCATCAGATTATATCTGTATAGACCTGGCTATGTGCACGGGGACCAGTCATGCTGAAACAGACAAGGCCCTTCCCAAAACTGTTGCTATGAGGTTGGAAGCGCTCCATAGTCTAAAATACGTTTATATGCCGTAGCATTAACAGTAACCTTCACTGGAAACAAAGGGCCTATCCCAAACCCTGAAAAACAGCCCCAGACCAATATCCTTCCTCCACCAAAATTTTTGGTAGGTATTATGCAGTCTGAAGGCTAGCATTCTCCTGGCATCTGCTAAACCCAGACATGTTGATCAGACTGCCAGATAGTAAAGCATGATTTGTCACTACAGGGAACATGTTTCAACTATTCCAAAATCCAATAGCAGCAGGCATTACACTACTCCAGCCAACTTGGCATTACGCATAGTGATCTTAGAATTGTGTGAATCAGCATGGCCATGGATACCCATTTCATGATGTTTTTGTTGCATAGTTCTTGTGCTGATGTTGCTTTCAAAGGTAGTTTGGAACTCTGTTGTGAGTGAGGCAACAAAGACAATTTTTATGCAGTATGTGCTTCAGCACTCCATGACCCTAATCTGTGAGTTTATGTGGTCTACTATTTTGTCACTGAGCTGTTCTTGCTCATTAATGCTTCTACTTCACAATAATATCACTTATAGTTGACAGGTTTAGATCTAGCTGACCAGAAATTTAATGTACTGACTTGTGATGAAAGTGTCATCCTATGACAGTGCATGGTTTAAAGTTACTGAGCTCTTTAGCATGACTCATTCTACTGCCAATGTTTGTCAGTGGAGATTGCATGGCTATGTGCATGATTTTCTGCATCTGTTAACAATGGGCGAGGCTGAAACACACAACTATTCAGAGGAGTGTCAACATACTTTTGGCCATATTTTGTAAATATGTCAGTTAATCACAAAAAATAAGACTTGCTTGTTTTCTGCTGAAAGGAAGGCACTCATGATTAATAATGTCAAAAGCTGATTAACTTTTTTAAGATACAAATACTTTTTTCAACAAACATCTAAAAAATGATGATCATCATCATCACCAGATTAACCTCTAACCCAGGTTAGCCAGTTACCCTTGTCACACACATGCAAGTAGGAGAACATTGTATGGACCAAGCAAAGTTAATTCCACGCCAGGCCAGGGGGTGCTGGGGTGCACTAAACCTTCTCCTGTTATCTCTACAGACCAGCCTCGGGTAAACCTGTCTGATTCAGAGCTGATGACGTCACTTCCAGTTCCGCTGCCCAGAAGAATGTCACTTCTGGTGCACAGACTGACGTCGGAAGAACATCACTTCTGGTCTGATCCCTTAAAGCCGCCATCTTTGCAAACCTTCAGCAGTTCTGTTTTGGACTCAGTATTGTGAACATCTCTGTGATATTCAAAACCCTTTTGCAGCCAGGAATATTATACGGATGGCTGCCCCAAACCTTTTTAAGTGTGTTAAGTCTGTTCATTTTAACACCTTTAAAAAGGCGCTATATATGTGCCCAACCCGACACTGACTGGCACATGTATGAAATAAATACATATTCTTCAGCTGGAGGGCACATCTTCCCCGTGTCCCCCGGCCACAACACAGTCCCAAAGCACCAATACAGCAATATCAAACAGCGCTCTCTCTCTGCACCACCACTCCTCCCAGGCAACTTTGTCCTCCTCCACCCGACTCTGGCCGTTGAGTGGTAGTTGCTGGCCCCTTTTATTGGGCACCCGGGTGTGGTGAAACTAGTGCCCAGAAGAGTCCAGCAGCTCCTGCTGCAGCACCTGCGGAACCCAACAGGGATGCACAGAACTCCAACCCCCATGAAGCCCTGGGGGAGTCCGAGGCACCGCTGCAACCTAGGGAGGCTGCCATCTAGCGTCCAGGGGGAGATACTGGGCCTCCCATCCTTGCTCCCCCGGAAGATATGCTGCAGGGGTGCCTACCACACACCCTATACCACGCACCCTTTTTCACTCTCCATGGTCCTGGGCATACTTTGGCACTTGACCCCAGATTCTTTTCTCTAGCACTTCCTCAGTCACCTACACTACCTGCTCCTAAAGAATGATTGCACAATATGATCCATAAACCAATTAAGCACCCTTTCCTTTGTATACTGGAATTAGCACTCTTTTTCCCAGTCTTCAGGAATCCTCTCTTGACACACAATCATGTTGCATAGGTGTTTCAAATATTCAACTCCAGAACCTTCTAATGCCTTCAACACTACTACTTTACCTATCTTCATCACTTTTGCAACCTCCTATTTAGAAAATTTACAGCCCAGTTATTCCGATTACATACAATAACCATCATTATTCTAACTGTCCACCTTATACAGCAACTTCTCCACACAGTTCTTCCCTAATCCCATTACTATTCATCATGATGTTCTCTTTAGCATTTTTATTGCCATCTGCTTTGCGATCCTGAACACATTTCTGTTTCTTTCCTGCCTCCATCAGCTCATTTTCACACTCTGATTTCTTAGGTTCTTACACTCACTCATTTGCTCTTGATACCAGTCTTTCGGCAAATTTAATTCACATACTCTCTTCCTTCAATGTCCAGACCTTCAGCCTCAGTAAATATTTCCTCTTACTTTTCCCCGTGCTTTCGGACATCAAAGCAGTGTTGTGAGGCACAACATTTTCCAGAAATATAATAAAAATAGTAAAAGAAAAATAATAGGATAATTAGCTAAGCTTGAAATATCACTCCTTCCAACCCTTACTACACAAAACACAAACAAAATCCAACTTTTATGTACTTTGCTCTGTACTTTCAGTACTCTGTACTACAACCATTATGCCGTTTTAACAGACCACAGTCTCATTTAGTTATCATGGCTTAAAACACATTTGACTGCTTTTACAATGATAAACACATCAAAGCATTGTCACATAAAAAACACATTATTGGGTTGACAATCATGAAAATTAATTTATTGTGAGTTTGATTCATTGTGAGTTATTTAAGGTTTGGCAAGATGACCACTGCTGTTTCACAACTCTTGTCTCCTAGGCTGTGCCCACACTAATATGTTTCCATTTAAAAACACAGACATTAGTCTCCATTTTCGCATTTCATCCACACTACCCTGGTGTTTTTATCCCCAAAAAAGGAGGACTTTTGAAAAAGCATTCCAGATTCGCATACTTCTAAAAACACAGGCTTAGATTTTTAATGTGGATGGGTGAAAATGTAGACTTTTAAATATTCTGACTCAGACTTAGTCTGAGACTGAGTTGATTGGATCCTGCTTATTACAACATCTTTCCCTGATTCATTGCCCATCATAGAATAATATCATATTCCAGCATAGGGGACAAAGAGGAATACCTGTATGCACCTAAATTGCATTTAGTACAGTTTTAATGCTGCATACATGAACCAATGGCAAATAATTTGCAGCTAAATACAATTTTCAGATTACAGTAAATCCTGTGGACGATTGCATTACCATCCACTTTTTGGGATTTTTCCGTTGATGCATGCATGCATGCCTGCCCAGTGTAGGTAAACATCAATGTCATATGCATTTTTGGTTGTTTTAGTGTTGATGGAGATACTTTCACAAAGAATGTGAAAACACCAACGTGGAAAGTGACACAGGACATAGCCCTAGATTCAAACCTTATACTAATAAATAAGTGAAGTTTGCATGTTGTCCTCACATTCTCAAGGACTTTCTTCAGGTATGCCATTCCTCTTGCACATTAGTTCCATACTAATGTGCGTGCATATATGTTTACTGGGGTGTATTGGACATCCCACCTAGGGTTGGTTCATGGCATATGACAGATGCTGTACCTCCCTGAAGCCCTGGAATGGAAAATGTGGGTTCTGAAAATGGATAGGTAATTGACTTAGTTTTAAAAAACAACAGGCACCATGATCAGGCAGTGGTTCAATGGACAGTCCCCGGGTAGGGTACATGCTGTGTAGGGTTTAGATTTCTCCGCATATTTGTGTGGGCTTCAACCATTTCCTTCTACACAAACATGGAGGTGACTGGCATCTCTAAACTACCCTCATATGGCAAAGCTGTGCTTAATACTGATGAGCTGGTAGTCCAACCTGGAAAGATTCCCACTATGTTCCAGTACCGCAGAGTTTAGTACTGGCTGCCAGTGATCTAAAGTGGATCTTACTGGCTAAGAAATTGAATCCATGGATTGAGTGACAATAAAAATGCTAAAGGAAAGGAATGTAAAAGTCTGTTATAAAATAAACATTTTTTTCTTTTTCAGAAATTGAGACTTATACAAATAAAGTGTATTGTCATATACTTAAATTCTAAAACACTTAGAGTGCGGAGTAAGTTATGAAATAACAAACACTTTGTGAATTTGAACTAGATAATAAGGGTAGGGAATAGATGGATAGATAATATGAATAAACTGAATGTTGCCTTTAAAACTCTCCACTTGCATTGAACCTACCTCAACAAAAAGTAACAGAATGCAAAAGAAAACTTACTTTCTTCAGATACAGGCAACATGGCCTCATGGTAGTATTCATCACTTTTGTCTCTAAAAACTACAATTAGGAGCCACTTTAAGGAAGAGAATTATGAGACTTTGTGATACCATAGGGATATTGTCTGCTGTGTATTGTTTATGAAATTGGAGGCAGTGTGAAATTATTGTTTGGGGATTTGCTTGTTGTAACACTAGCACTGCGCCATGACTAAAAATAACTAGGCATGTCAAAGAGTTCAAAATGGTTTAATTTCATTTGTCGGTGTTTTTATCTTTTTACTTTTTTTTTCTGGGTGCTGTGGTCATTGGAGTCTATTTCAACATATCATCAATTAGTGAGATAATACAGCACATATTAAACTTTTAACATTTCATAAAGGAACCCAATGACCTCCTGTAAATAAAGATGTGTTTTTTGCCAGTATTAAAATTATTCTTTTACAGCACAGTATCAAACAGAACATTTTCCTAAGCATGCTCTAAGCACTCTGCTCTTACCTGATAAGCCCTGGGATCTCTGTACCACATGGAACTGGACCTGAAGTTGGCAAGACAAAGCGTCCATTTGAATTCTGTACTTTATCCTTAAGAAATATTGATACCTAAGAAAAGATAAAGCATTTGTATCGAATAATATATATTTTAAAACAGTGAAACTTTTATAAGAAAGAATATGTGGCAAATGGCACAAAACTTTTCTTCCTTCCTATATTACAACCTGTGTTGGCTGGGATTGGCTCCAGCAGACCCCTGTGACCCTGTGTTAGGGTATAGCGGGTTGCATAATGAATGACTGACTGACTGACATGACTATATTACAAATTTTATAACTACAATTTCAGGATTTTTAGGAAAAACATTCAATTTCTGAAGAATACTTATGCACAATTAGCTTTAATTACATGGTCATAAAAATGGAAAAGGAGTGTCAGGAAGCATTCTCAGAAATACCTGCTTATTAGTGAAATACAAGATTTTAATAAAGTAATTGTTCATGCTGTGTAACAAACAGCAACTTACTCTTATGTGCATATCCTGAAAAAAGATGAGCAAAGTTTGTCTAATGAGCTGAAACTCTCCCGCTGGCAAACAGCTATAGATCTGTATGCAATAAAAACAAAAATAAATAACAAGAAAATCTGTCAAACTAAAACTGATAAGCAAGTGATGTTCAATGTGAATAAAACAGAACAAAATTTCATGTGCCTAAACTCAATCTAATGGTTATCCAAGGAAGACATGCTTCTCAAGTACAAGTAGTTTTTATTTTATAAAAGTTAGGTTTGTAATATTAATAAATTACACAAAGAAATGACAGGAGCAGACTAAAATATTCCTACCTCGATCAGCTGGCGGAATGTTTCATCCACTTGATTAAGTATGCTTGGAGAATCTCTTATAAACTCTTTAATTGCATCCATGTGATTAAATGAGACCAATAAAATGTCTTTTGGACGAGGGCAGAGGAGCACTTGATACTTAAATGCCATTGTCATCAGATCATATAGCTGTAAATAAAGATTAAAAGTTTCTATCCCATGCAAATGATAGTTAAGAAAAACAAGATGAAATATAGAGACGCTGTTGCCTTGATTGTGGGCCCTATCACTAGTGGTAGGAAGTCTGTCCTTTCTCTCAATCAGTGCATTTACATGCACACATAAAACCGGGATAAACTGAAAACCTGGTTTCTTAAAAACCTCTGTTTACATGTGCAAGTACACTCCTTTGGCAAAATGCTAAGATACCATTAAACTGCACAAAAAAAAGTTAAACGTCATCATCCGAAGACAAGCATGAAGCCTGTGATAATTTTCTTGTGTTTTATAAATAGGTTTAGTCCTTCATGTGCTTTGAAGCAAATAATATCTAACTCCTTTTTATATCCCTTAACCACCGATGATTCATATTTTGAACACTGGCCACTGCATCATCCAATCACACTGTTTCAACATGTCTACAGCAAATAGCTGGATTAAAACTACACTGGCACTATTATTATGCTTCTGTTTCCGGATTGCGCATAGCACCCTCTCTTCTGCTTGGCAGTGCTGTTATATGTGCTTCTTCCCTTACACCCAATGCTGCTGGGATAATAATAACAGAGGTATTTTTACTTCACTAAAATGAGTATTATGTCAGGTTACTCATTATTTTAAAAAGTAATTAAGACTACATAACACTGTGTCCTGAGATTGTGCTACTGAGTTTTGAACTATACGCTCAGCTCATCAACATAAATTTAGTGATTTTTGAAAGACTGAGACAGATTATTTCAACCAGGAGAAGGAACAATGTAATCGCCTCAGTATCTGCCTCAGTAAATTTATCTTGTGGACGCTTCTACCTGTGACTGCAGAAAGGATGTGTGAAGCTAACAAATATACAAGCAAACAGAGTGCAAAGGACATGCACAAACTACAGAATCCTTAACTGTAACCTGATTA
The DNA here is from genome assembly GCF_900747795.2 of Erpetoichthys calabaricus. Lineage (NCBI taxonomy): Eukaryota > Metazoa > Chordata > Cladistia > Polypteriformes > Polypteridae > Erpetoichthys > Erpetoichthys calabaricus. Next base: position 73,745,953 of record NC_041407.2, read on the forward strand.
AGGGTTTACATGGTCATATATATAACTGGGTTGCTCGCAAAGAAATCTAAGTGTGTTAATCAGTCTTCCCTTACAGGAAAAAAGGGTTTACGTGACATTTTAGAAACAAGGTTTCTGTGTATAAATGGGTTACTGAGGCACACATCAGCACACTCAGTGTCAATGTAGGCTTTATTCTAGTTACTGTGGTTGTTTCCTTACACATTGCAAAAATATACAATTACATTAATTAGCAACTCTAACCTGGCATGGGTTAGAGAGTGAGTGGGATCAAGTGCATTCAAGTACAATCAGTGGATCGGTCTCCCATATAAGTTGGCTTCAGCCTTACACTCTGAACATCTTCTAAAGAACACAGCAGGCTCAAGAATGTACACAGATAAAGGATATAAATAATTGGGTGTTAATTTCCAAATTGCTAAATAAAGACTAAGCAAATTAATTTTGATTGAACCTTCAAAACACTGATTGTAAACAATTGATATTATCTACCAAAAAAGAAAGTGTCAACTGAATTAGGAACGATAATACAAACTTCATTGCAGGTTTTTTAAATAAACATTGTCACAAAAATGCAGCCATCTAAAAGGCGCAGCCCTCATTTTAACTCACATTTAAATCATTCATGAAGAATACAAGGACTACTTCAGTGCTTTTACCTTATCCATGCTGGCTTGATTAAGCCTCATTATAGAGGCATGGGCAAGTCGATCAAATACAGTTCTCAAGGCCTTTTTGGAGTAAAGTTCCTGAGGTTTGAAGAGCTCTTCCATAAACTTCTTATTGAACATTGTTGTAATGATGTCATTCATAACTGAGAAAAGCATAACATGAAGCTCAGTATTGATTTAATTATAGTAATCTAGAAAATTAGATATTCAGATATCTTAGGTCTGAAAAATGAGCTACACAATCGTCTAGAATATTCATGTAAGCTGTGACAAAAATGCAAAATAAATGTCTATATAACTGATCCTTCAATAAATAAATATTTTAACATTATTATGAACTTGATATACTTGTCTACTTTTAGGAATCTTGAGACTTAAACATACATACTATAATAAATAGTGCATCAAAATATTTTAGATTGATAAAGTCATTGGAAATTGGTACCTGCAAATACTGGCTGTCAGAGCTTACAAAAACTTCAACATAAAGCAATCTAACAAATCATACATGAGAAAGAACGGTTCCATTAAACTACAAATCATTCCATCCCAGGTTAAAAAGTGCTGTGTTTTTCATGTAGAATAAATAACAGTGTAACTGATGGAAAATTAGTTCAAAGAAATTAATTTTACTAAACGACACTCTGTGACAAAATAAAATTGCTCCACCCAGAGGCATTGGTCCAATTTGAGTGAAAACCTGCATACACAACAAGTGACCAGGTTGTTTAATATGTAGAAATACAAGTAGCTATGCAATATGGTATGGAGTTACACAGGTATCAGGTAAGTTCCTGTGACACACCCAACCAAGCATTGTTCAGCTGTTTCACCAAGGAGTCAATGGTCCATGGAGGATTTGGAGCAGACTATAGTTGCCTCTTAGAACTTCCCACACATGTTCTGTCAAAGAAGGGTTTGAAAACACAGTCTGTTGGGTCACATAGATATTACCAGAACATGGAGGACGTGTGTTTGGGAAATGTTCTATTGAAAAGTGACACCATACAAAATGCTGTACAATAAGTGATAAGATCTCCTTGATGTATTACCACTGAATCAAATGGTCATAGCACCCCACAGCATGACAACCGCCATTCAAGGTGTAATGTTGCAACTGCACCATTGTCCACACTGTCTCCCTGTGTGAATTTGGTGGCCATCAACCATATGGTTAAACAGAGTTCATCACTAAACATGACCAGACTGTAGTTGAGAGGCTGCACAAGTTCAACACCAGCTATGGCACAGGTTACAAAGATGATCAATCAATGGAAGAAATTGTAAAACACTGTGAGTTGTCAGTCCAGGGCCCAAGGTGTTGCCCAGTGATCTGTGGAGGGCACCACAGCCCCATTTATAATGAAAAACATAGTTATTATATTGCTATTATGGATCCTTCAATAATTGTTCTCCTGAGCCACTAACTGCCTTTCCAACAGATACAAGAGTCATCTTTTAGCCATCAAGTAGTTGTCACATTTACACAGTAAAATTGCCAGTGTTAAATGAACTCTTAGCGCATTAAATAAACCCTTAAAATGTATAAATGGACATGGTGTTATAAATGGTTTATGTGGTTAATTTAACACAGGCTGTTTTGCTGTGCATATATCAAATTTGTGTCAGAGTAAACTGCACTTGCTGACCATCCAGAGTCACAAATACCAAAGATTCATTCTAAATCAAATCTGTTCATTCCCACTGTCAAGGCTTTATTAGTGTGCTGTATTGACAGTACACACTGCCTAAGTTCACAATGACCCATCTCTGTCTCAGTATCACCAATGAGTGTTACACTCTAGTGCTGATTGTGAGTATAATGGACCTTCAAACCTAATCTTTCTTATGCTGGTGTTCATGCAAATTGGATCACAGTCTTGAAAGCACCACTTTTGTGACAGAGTGTACTGTTAGCTTATTTTAATTTTTCTGCTAGAGCAGTCTACTCACATCTTCTGCATATACAGCACAGGTTGTTCCTAAAGTCATTACTGTACCTCTTTTTCTGTCTCCTTCTGTCCAATCAGCTACATGAAGCATTTACAAATGAAACATTTAAGATAAATACTAATATTTAGGTAAAAGTGGTTGTAGATTTCAATGTCATCTCCAAGAATCAGTACTGTCATGTCAGATCTTATCTATCCTTAATAATTCCTTCAATTAATTTACCTGTGATGTACATTAGGCTTACTGGCCAGGAGTTACTTGGATCAACCCGATCACTCTTTTTATAAAACAGAATAACATTTGCTATCTTCTGGTCCTTAGAAATGTGCAGTGACTATCAAAAATTGTGTCAAAGCTTTATAGATTCATTCACTAACCTCCTTAAGCACTTGAGGATAAATGTTATCTGGTCCTGGTAATTTTTCAGATTTCAGCCTATTTAATCAAAGTAGCACTTCTCCCACTACAATTTCCAAATCAATCACTACTTCTTCAGTAGTCCCTGATGCTGCTGGGAAGATATCCACATCCTCACATGTAAAAACTTTAGAAAAATTCAGCTTTAGAGCATTTGCCATTACAGCAATCCCTCTTGTGAGACATATTTTGAGATATCTGAGACTGTCTTTTGCATTATGAACTTTTAAAGGCTGTTTTCTATTTTGAGGCCTAGACAAGCCAGAAGCCTCACAATTTCAGGCTCTCCTAGGGTGAGAAGTATTTTTGGGCAAGCCAGATAAGTATCTGGCATATTTTCTGTGGGCCATTTTGAAGGTCGCATCTATTTTTGCTGTTTCAGTGTCTGAATTATAATGAATTCCACTTTGTTTTTTGGGACAATAGTACAATTAGTACAATTGGACATAGGCATAAATAGATTGAATCAAAATTCTACAAATATCTGTTAATGTATTGAAGGTACAAGGAAAATCTTAAGAGCATATCCTGCCAAATACTGTAGGATGTATTTAGCCGCAGTATTATACTAAAATTTCAATTCTTCACAAACCCCCGTTACTCATTGTACACACACACCTATTAAACAGTTTAGAAGAGCTTGATATTTAATGTGCATTTCTTATAATCAGGCCATGTAATTGCTGAACGCTTTTGGTAATACATCATTTCATTATACACTTTTTCAACTACAATACATAAATGCAAATTTACAATTTCCAGGTCTTTTGAGTTATACCACTCAAAACCAATTATGGAGAATCCACTACATCCATTAAACAGTGTCATCTCCAGACAGAGGAGCAGTTTCAGCGACAGACTGCTGTCACTGTCCTGCTCCACTGACAGACTGAGAAGATCATTCCTCCCCCAAACTATGCGACTCTTCAATTCCACCAGAGGGGGTAAACGTTGAACATTATTCAAGTTATTGTCTGTTTTTTACCTGCATTTTTTATTACTCTTTAATTTAATATTTTTTGCTGCTGGAGTATGTGAATTTCCCCCTGGGATTAATAAAGTATCTATCTATCTATCTATCTATCTATCTATCTATCTATCTATCTATCTATCTATCTATCTATCTATCTATCTATCTATCTATCTATCAAATACATGTAACTGTTAGTCACATGGCACACTTGGCATATTGATGCTAAGTTACTAGTGCCAGCATCTACTGTACTTTTTCATGTACACTTCCATTTGTCCATGACTAAATGCTCTACAAAAACATTCATAAGAAATCTAATGAATGCTACAAAGTATCGACTTTGAGCACCATCACACCTTTTATTTCTTATTTAATAACTAAGAGACTTGCCAATCTGTACACCCAAAACAGTTTACAGTATGTTTTGCACCACAAAATCTTACATGTGATGTATGCGCCAGGACTTGCTCGTATCATATTTCCCTTCATTAGCTCTACTGTTCCAAAACCTTTGTGTAGTTGAACATAGTGACTTCTGGGTACTGTAAAATTTGTGGAATGTGCTTTATGGAATGATCTATTATACAACTAGTTTACATAAAGGATGTATATTATTTAAACTGTACCAAATATGCATATGTTGTTAATCCATCATTCAAATGTTTTACACAATTCATATAGTGTTTTGTTTTTTTTTTACTGATTATAGGCTCAGAGTTCTTATAAAGATTTGCAGGTATAATACCAAAGCAACAGTAAAGTACATACGGATGTTACAAATGCATGTATATGTATCAGAATAAACAGTAAAACAAAAATTTAACATCTTTGGTTCTAACCATGCACCTATAGCTGCTAGGGTATGCTGCAACCCTGAAGAGAATTAAGTAGGTTTGGGAGGGTTATATGTGTTATGTAAATAAGTCATGTTATAGCACCCATTAGACGCTTTACAAAGCAAACTAAATTAGAAAATTATTATCAGAATGAAAATCAATCATTTTTATTCAACTGTACTCATATTTGATTTCCCAAAATCAACCTTCTTCTGGATTGTTTGCTTAATCATCATGAGACTGTTGCTTAACTGATGCCTTGAATGTGAAAAAAAAATCAGTAACAAAGCTGGCCTGCAATGGAAGTTATCTCACCCCAACTGTGCCAACTGAGTCCACCAACTTACAGTGCTAATTAAATTCTCCTCTGGTTCATTCTTAACAAAAATTTGTAAAAGAAATTTGGTGTGTACTGCAGATTCCCTGCCATGGGCTTTATTACGACCCTTTAAGCCAAATCATAGAATTAACCATACAGTAGTAGGTAAAGCACACTTAATTTAAAAGAATTTTGCCAAACACGGCTTTTTATTTACACATATGATCCAAATCTGACTCAGTCAAAGTAATTAGGTTATATGGGGGGTATGGTGGCACACAGGTCAGAACCGCTGTGTGATAAGAGTCAATATCTCAAGTTTGAATTCCATATGGAGTTTGTAAAATATCCGTGTGTCTCTGTGGGTTTTTCTTCCATATCCCAAAGATTTTTAGTTGGGTTTATGTTATTAATTTTTACAATCTGGCTTTGTGTACCTGAGGGTGTGCGCACGAGTGAACGCTGCCTCTTTTGGCAGTGTGTTGGTTCCTGTCTTGCAACAAGATAAGCAACCAAATAAGCTCCAATCCCTTTGATCCTAAAGTGGATTAAGGTGGGGTATGAAATGTTATTTGGGTTTATTGCATAATGTACAGCTGTTGTGATTTCAAATTATTTATGCTGCAATTCTGCTCTTTATAAACTTGTGAACGGCACTTAAAATGAATGCTTACTCAGGATGAATTTCCCTGTTCAAATCTGGTTTCAGCACTTCAGTTGGGCTTTTCTTTTTTATTATACAGTGGCTAGAAAAAGTATGTGAATGCTTTGGAATTACTTGATTTACAGCTATAATTGGTCATAAAATATGAGCTGATCTTCATTAAAGTCACAATTAGAGACAAACATAATATGCTCACCTTACTAACACAAACACAACTATATTTTTTTATTGAAAACACCCATTAAGACATACACAGTGTGCTGTCGAAAAAGTAAGTGAACCCTTGGATTTAATAATTGGTCAAAACTCCTTTGGCAGCAATAACGTCAAACAAGTGCTTCCAGTAGCTGCAGATCAAACTCGCACAACATTCTGGACAAATTTTGGATCATTCTTCATTACAGAATTACTTCACAACATTGGGTTAAGGTCTCGGCTCTGACTGGGCCACTCCAAAAGATGGATTTTCCTTTTATGAAGCTATTCTGTAGTAGATTTACTTTGATGTTTTGACTTGTTGTCCTGCAGCATGAACCAGCTTCTACTGAGCTTCAACTGGTAGATAGCCACACTGACATTACCCTATACCTTGATAAACTTCTGAATTCATTTTCTCCTCAGTTGGCAAGCTGTTCAGGCACCAAGATAGCAAAGCAGCCCCAAATCATAATTCTCCCTCCACTGTACTTCACAGTAGAGGTGATGTTATCATTATGGTAAGCGATATTCCTTTAATACCATACATACTGCTGAAGAGTTTAAACTTAGTTTTATCAGTCCACAAAACACTTTTACAATAGCATTGTGAAGTAGGACAATACTCTTTGCAAACTTCAGTGGTTTCCTCCTTGGTGTCCTGCCATAGACACCATGCCCATTCAATGTTTTATGCATAGTAGACCCATCAACAAAAATGTTAACCTGTTCCAGTGATTCTTTCAAGCCTTTAGCTATTACTCTAGAGTTCTGTTTTATCTCACTGAGAATTCTGCATTGTGCCTATCAAGTCATTTTGGCTGTGTTCCCTCTTCTAGAGTGAGTAGTTACAGTACTAAATCATCTATTTACACACAGTTTGTCTGATATCTAACAAATATCTAAACCAGTGGCATCACTGCGGTTGGTGTCGCCAAAGGCAGGATTATGACCCCACAAGAACCTAGGTGACTTGATGAGTAGAGGTTCTTAACTGAGAATTAATCATGCTTTAAACAATGCAGCATGTGGACACCATTGTATTGAGCAGGGAGGGGGGTGTGTCCCTTGGTGATTTCAGCCCAAAATACAAACATTATTCGGGTGTACCCCCTCTGATGGTGTCTATTAGTATGGTCCACACTTCTGCACCCCCTGGTGCCTCTATTGTCTTTACCCTCTTTGAAATTACTTTGTAACTGTTTCCAGATTTATGCAAATCAACAACTCTTCATCTCAGATCTTCTGAGATATCTTTTTTGGAAGGCATTTTTCACCTCAGCAGATGCTTCTTGTGAATACCAAACTTGTAATGTTTCAGTGTTTTATCATAGGTAAAAGCATCTCTAAATCAAACCTACAATCTCATTTTAATTGATTGGACTCCAGGTTTGCCAACTCCCGACTCCAATCAGCTTTTGTTGAAGTCATCAGCCTAAGGGTTCATCTACTTTTTCCAGCCTACAATTGTGAATGTTTGAAAGATGTATTCAATATGCACAAGAACAATACAATAACTTGTGTGTTATCAGTTAAACCATACCATTCATTTTTGTAACTTAGATGAAGATCAGACCATACTTTAAGACATATTTATGAATACATGTGAACGTAATTCCAAATGTTTCACATACTTTTTCTTGCCACCGGATAATCCCAGATGTGGACACTTAATAGACAACTCTTATACAGTCTGGTTGCCATTCCATCTTTGAATGGTAACAGTGGTACGTCCATTATTCTCCCTGACATGCAGAACCGAATAAAGAGGATTATGAAAATACCAATCATAAATGCACATTATAATCCAGAAACAATTTTTTTTCGATGAACTGGTCACAACAGACGTTGCTGCAGCCTCTCTGTCTGTTCCTCGTACCACGTGGCTCTCTTTTTCTCCAGACGTTACTTTCACTCACTAAAACGTCAGTTACTCTTTCCTGATTTACAACGCACTTCCTGATCACATAGAACGCGAACCGCTTCCTTCCGCACAGCGAGTGGCCAAGCAAACACGTCTAATGAGTCGAGCCGCCTGCTAAACTGCCACTGGCTTGTGTAGCCTTTTGGCAAAAGTCACACACCCACATATCACATGACATCTTTTACCTTTCTTAGCTTTATCGCCTGGAATGTTTTGCGCTCTCAGACGCTGGTCAAGGATATAAAGCATTTCCCCACCAAGATTAATAAAAAGCAATGGTAGCGTCCGCATCGACATTCTGTTCAGGTTGTATATCCAATTTTAAGTAATAAATCCTTTTTGAAGGTATTTCAAAATACTTGATGTGTTCTTTTTATTTTTGCGATGTACCTTCCCTCGTTGCCAACCAAAAGACGAAGGCGTCGTTAAGCCTCTGCTCGGTTGCCAGGTCACGAGGCAAATCCACCAATCAGCGTCCTCCTTACTGAAGTGTCGATTCCTTAGTAGCGCATCTTTGGAGCGTTGAGAAAACTCAGGCACCTGAGAAAAAGAAGAGGCGGGCTATCTGTTGTTGCTAGTGGCGGTTACGCACAGTGGCGCGGAAGTTATTTAAGGTGTCACGGCCGCTGGCCGTATATGCAGTTTCTGTGTGTTGTCAGTATGTGCTTGTGGTCTTGTGGCACGTCCTTGAAGACGTTTGTATTTATTTCACTTGTGAATTAAAACTGACACTGTGTGAGCGTCATGGTGTCCCTGAGTTGCGGCAAGGCAGCCAGGATAGGCTCTGGTCCAGCACAACCTTGAATTGGATTAGGTGGGTTTGAGAATGTTGCGTTATAGCAATACAAATGGCAGAAAGGCTGCACAAAAGGCAGACAGCGTGTAATGATTTTTCTTTTCGGAACAAAAAATAAAAGCGTTTTGAATCACGGTATGTTCACAGTCGACTAGAAATTAGCTTCCGCTTTTGCCAAACCATGTACCAAAGAAACTGATTTTCTATTAATGTTTCTTTGTATTTAAACAGCTGAACAGTATGATTGTGGGTGCAGAATGACCAGGCTGAAGTGGGGGAATTTAGCTAGGACATCAGAAAACACCTTACTCTTTTTTCAAAGATGACCACAGAGATCTTGGACCTTGGTTTTATGTTCCATGAAATGTTTAGACGTTCTAATATTATACTTGAAAATAAACAGACCTCCGGCCATCCCACAATCAAGGTTCCAGCCCTGGAAGTTTGTGAGTTCCATCAGGTTCCATACAGTGGGTGCCAGGCTGTCATTCATCTTCTTCTTCCTTATCACACAACTGGAATATCTTGCTCAGCAGATACCATTGGTCTTCGTTGTCTGTCTGACATGTCACCTTCTCCATCAGTTTGCCTATTCAGTTAACCTTAAGAAAGACATGAACCCCAATAACTTTGTGAGGGTACCTGCCAGCCACTTATCATCTCAAAAGCTTTTGATTAAACCAATATCCTAGTGGTTTGTGGGTAACTGTGTGACAATAGCGTGGCAGACAGACACAACACTTAGCATTTTATATGTATAGATATGGCATTATATACAGTATGTTATTTTTCCCAAAAAAATTGTAACATGCCCTGTAAGAAACTAATCAAGCAAATGCTATGGAGATGTGGGGCACAGTGGGCAGACGAGTGCTGAATTAGTCTAAGTGCAGAAAGTTGTTTTTTTTTTCTAAATTTGGAGATGACATCGGTGGGGTCATTGCGCTTACAGTTTTGTCCAAATCCACCTGTTCTGTCATGGAGATGCATTAGTATGTTTTGGCCACAAAGTAGGTAGCAACCCTGGATGGGATCAAACTTAACAGGTGAAATACTGACTTTCTCAAGACAACATGCATGTCTTTGGCAAGTGGGTGGAAACTGGAGTGCCAGCAAAAAAGCAAACATATACTGGATGAGAGTCCCTGTTTCACACAGAGAGTGACTGAGCTAGAAATCAAATCAATGACTCTGGAGTTGGCACCATGCTGTTATTTTGGAAATTATAAAACATAAAAACAAATGAGATTGTTATGTTTGTTGACAGTTTTTTAACGAGGCAGATGGTGTGGAGGCATCTATATTTTTACAAAGTTCAATTCAAGACCCATATAGGGCAAGTAAAGTTTAATGTAACAACATGTGAAGTGCAAGATATAGGAAGTATGAGTATTATGTGTTTGTGAAGAACCATGGAATAAGATCTCCTTAAAAGTGTAATTGTGTACAAGTTTAAATGATAAATGTTGCTTCCTTTACCAGATGTAAATAGAGCAACTTTCTTTCTTTCCCTCCACTCCTCCCAAGCGAGCTTTGTACTTTTCCACCTGACTCCAACTTCCCTCTCTTTTCTACCGGACCCAAGAGCACTCCCAGTGCCACCACGCTGCATCCAGAAAGCACTTCCGGGTCAGGCAGAACCTCCATAAACTGAGGACATCTTCTCCCAAGAGATCCCCCTGGCGGCACCCGCACAACTGCCCATTGGGACTACAGCTCCAATACAGCCCTGTAGATGTGGACATGGAAGACCCGCCAGAGAGTCGTTGCCACCTGTTTTGCTGGGGAAACACATTACCCCAGGGGTAAAACTCGTCCCACCTTTCCATTATCAAATCCTCTAGGCCAGATAATATACTTTTCATTTCCGTCGAGATGCCTGCCAACCTGTGTATATGACATATTACTATATTTTTACTTTCAATGTAATGTAGAGCTATAATGTAGAACAATAAAGTAGCATTAATGAGGAATACTTGGCAGTCCATCACTCAATATCAATGATAAAGATAGCAGATATAATGAAATTTTATGCAACATGAAGCTAAGAAATCAAGAGATGCTCTAGTTAAGATTTATTGGACACTAGTGTGGCAACATCTGGAATGTTGTGTACTGTTTGGAACACCAACATATCAGCATTAGACAAAATCCAGAGGGGAGTCCTTATATGGAAAGTTCAGAGGAATAAAGGATAGAGACGTGACTGAAGTATTTGCAATTATGATGAAAAAGATGAAGGTAGGTACTTAGAATTACATTTAGATTATTTTTTCATTATGAAGATGGGGTGGCAGATGGAAGTTGATAATAAGTAAATTCCAAACAAATGATAGACATTATAACACAGAGAAGTAACGACGTGGTGAACATTACTAAACAATGTACTTTAAAGTGGCACATTGTGGACTTTCACATCATGTTTCAGCATTACTTTGGACGTATCAGGGGAAAAGAAACCAAGGGTTGTGTTAGGAAGAAAAGCCCATCTTTGTGCCGTTATGACTGTAGACACATATGAATAAAAATTTTATTACATGTTGCTGATCACTTGTACGATTTTTTGCTTTCCTACAACTCCTTAAATGCAGGCATGGGTGTATAAGACATCGGCTTTTAAACCACAATGTTGCAGGTTCATTTCCTGCTTGCGTCTGTGTGACACTGAGTGAGTCACTTAACCTTTGTACACAGTTGCAATGTACCCTAAACATGTATTTCACCTTGGACAAAGATTTTAACCAAATATAAAAAAACAGTCTTCATCTTCTTTCATAGCTATTCCCTTTTTCATATGGGATCTCCATTTTTTGTGCCTAAACTTCTTCAATTGAGGTTTCAGCCTGATTTTTTTTTACAGCAGAGTGCCTTTAGTAAAAGAACAAAAAGGAAACCAGTAGAAAAATAATTGGTCATTACAAATGGAATCTTCATAAGCGTTCCCAAACATAAACAACAACATGTTCACCAAAGAGTTGCAAATTATTATATGAAACTTTATTGCATAACAAAGGGATGGCTATTTAAAGGTAGTTATTTTGTTTTTTGTAAGCTACACAAACACACTAGTTTTGTACAAACAGAGAAAAGAAATCAATGGTTAATTTATGTTTGTCTTGTCAAGTCTGATGGTTCTTCATGCCGAATCTAATAGCTGATGAGTTAACTATTCACAAGGATGTGATTTTCACTCTGAAAGAAAACAAAATTTTTCAAAAATAAAAATACACAAATTGGCAAGTGACAAAAAACAGATTCACATAAATGTGTACCAATCAATATGAAAAAAGCATTGAATGCTAATAGGTGACATGACACTGTAATAGGTGCTGCTGCCATCTTCCAGGGTTGTGATCCCATGCTAAGAATGAGTTTAGAATGACATTATCTTAAAGTTAGCTTATTTTACATTTTTTTCCACCTTGTTTTTCTGCACTTTTCAAATTTCTCCCATATTGCATGGATAGTGACCTACGGTTAATGCCCAAATGTGTGTTCTTTGTGAGGTACCACCAAGGCCTTCTTAAGTCAAACCTTGGACAAGCTTGCATTCCACTGACTCCAGATGGTATAATGTGATAGGGAGAAATGAATGAATGGATCACGACTGACCTTTCTAAATAAATACCATTATTATACTGATATATGCCATATAATAGGTAAAATTTGGCAAAGTTTATTGAATTTATGCAAATCAGTGAGCAATGAACAGCCCCAGTATTAGGACCTAGAGTTATTAAATTTCAGGTTTTGCAAAAAAATAAATTATCAGTTTATTCATTCAAGGTGTAAGTCTGTAGCTGATCCAGCTTACATTTCAGATAGCAGAAAAGGCTACCACAGACATTATATAGTTGGTGTGTTGCTATGGTGTCTGTGTAGTGGCAATGCAATGTAAAGTTAGTGAAAAACTCTAAGGATGTACCACACTCCTCCATCTTCTTTCAATCAGTGCCATAGTAAGCTGGAGCTAATTCTGGAGTCTTCAGACAAAAAGCAAGAATATGTGAACACTGCCACACACCCTCACTGTATGAGGCCTTGACTTTTTGTCTTGGAAATGAGATGTCATCTTGATATAGAATACTAGAGACCACCGAGCCGAGGCTGCCATACGTGGAGCCATTATTCAGCAAGGCAGTCAAGCTTTGAATTAAGGCAGTTTTACAAGTGATATGAGGTTACAATGAATATCCTGTATGACCCTAGATATAACTCATATTAATAATAAAATTGGTTTCCATTATTAATTATTGTTAAACTGAAACATGAGATAATGCTAATGTGTACTACTTCTACTGCTACAAATAGAAGATATACTGGTACTGTTTAAACTATTTAAGTGGTTACAAAGTGGAATTATGTTATTTCATAAAGGAAACAATTCATCCATTTTCCAACATGAGACTGTAGAAGATTGTGGGTTCGCTTCCCGGTTCCTCCCTGTGTGGATAGCGCTTTGAGTACTGAGAAAAGCGCCATATAAATGTAATGAATTATTATTATTATTGAGCTTAGAGCCTCATAGGACAGAGGATATACAAGTAACAATAAGTCCAAAGTGGGAGCAAACCCATAAGCTGACAATTCATCGTAGGACACATTAATGCACAGATCTACATGAGTCAATTTAGGATCTCCAATCAACTCAACGTGCACATCTTTGGGATGTGGGAGGTAATCCCACACAGACACGGGCAGAACATGCAAACTTCACATTGGTAGGGCCCAGACTCAGGGTTCTGTGAGGCAGCAGCACTATGGTCAACATTTTTTTTTTTTTTAATTAAGTTTGTTCTCAGAAATTGCTAAGGTTAAAAACAGCTCACATATACTGTATAACCATTTTGCTGACTATTAATTGTATTCCTTCTCATTTCAACTCTTTAAAAAGTATTATGCGATTAATAAGGATGTGGGTAAACCAAACAGATCCAACTTAAAGGCCGTCAAACTAAGCATCAGTTCAAATGTACGATCTGCTACTGTTAGTCCTACTGCTCTACTCTAGCAGACTCTGCTACTTTCATCAATACTTGCACACATGTCCTCCCCAGACGGTGGTTTGGGATTTTCACTCAACATCTTTGTTACAAAACTCATTATAATGTAAACTCAGATGCTACTTCCCTAACCTTGGATTTAACTGATTGTACATATTTTTAGTTTATGTGCAAGATACAGTGTCTTCAGAAATGTTTCAGGCCCCTTCACTTTTTTCACATTCTTTATTTTGCAGCACAGGGCTAAAATATTTTTTTATCTCATCAAACTATACTCAGTATGCCAGAATGATAACACAATAACAGGATTTTAGAAATTTTAGCAAATTTATTAAAAATAAAAAAATGCAACATCACAGTGACACAAATAGTCAGATCGTTTGCTATGGCATTTGAAATCTGACTCGGGTGCATCCTAGCTTATTGATCACCACAGAGTTTGAATCTGTGGTCATTTCAATTTATTGGACATAATTAGTAAAGGCAAACAACCTGTCTATAGAAGGTCCCACAGCCGAGCAAAAACCAAATCATGGCGTCAAAGGAATTACCTGCAGAGCTTAGCAACTGCTTTGATTCAAAGTCACTGTCCGTTTCCATATTCTCTTATCTATGTCAGTTTCCTCCAACATCAGAAAGTCAGATCTGAAAGGGTAGCTGGGAACTCAAAATTAGTCTGATACAGGTTGCACATGCAGATCCTGCTCAGTGCTCCTGGAACAGTGTGCATGTGGCAACTTCACTGCTGTTTTCTTGTCCGGACAGATATCAACCCTGCACATGAGTCTCATTTTGTCCACATTATTGCGATTTGGGGAAGTCTACAGAAACAACACTGCAGCATTGAAGATTCTCAAGAGCACAGCAGCCTATAAAATTCTTAAATGGAATTAGTTTGAAGGAGCCAAGACTCTTCCTAGAGCTAGCTGCCTGGCTAAAATGAACAATTGTGGAAGATGAGCAATGATAACAGAGGTGACTAAGAAATCCAATGATTTGACTTAAAATATAATCATCGTGTCTGGAGTAAATCAGGAACCACTTATCACCTGGGCAATACCATACCAACAGTAAAGCATGGTGGTGGCAGCACCATGCTGTGGATTTGTTTTTCAGCGACAGGGACTTGAAGACTAGACAGGGTTGAGGGAAAGCTGAATGGAGCAAAGTACACAGGTATTCCTAATAAAAACCCTGGTCCAGAGCTCTCTGGACATCAGACTGGGCTGAAGGTTCACTTTCCAACAGGCCTATGACCCTAAACACATGAATGGTTTAGCAGCAACTCTGAATGTCCTTGAGTGGCCCAGACTTTACAGACATGTAAACAGATATTCACTGTTGGTCTCTTTCCAACTCGACTGAGCTTGAGAGTATCTGCAGAAAAATCCTCAAATTCAGGTGCATGAAGCTTGCCAGGTCATACCCAGGAAGACTCCAAGCTGGAATCATTGCCAAAGGTGCTTCAACTGAGTACTGAGTAAAAGGTCTGAATATTTGTGTCAATGGGATAGTGCAGTTTTTTTTATTTTTAATAAATTTGCAAAAATGTGTAATATCTTTTTTTTTCACTTTAGCATTCTGGAGTACTGAGTGTTGCTTGATGAGGAAAAAATGAATTTATATGATTTTGTTATATAACAAAATGTACAAAAAAATAAAGGGATCTGAATACTTTCTGAAGGCCCTTGAAAGTAAGAAAGCAGTGCAGGGGTATCAGTAACAATTACCTGTTTTAAAAATCACACATCTCCTTTACGAATCCGAACTTCTCGAGCCATTCTGCAGTTCTCAAAGAAACCACAACAGCAAGTCATCAAGGCATCATTGCATATTGTCCCCTGTAATTGACAAAAGAGAACATTTAATGAAAATGTGCAGAGACTATTTATACTTTATTAACAAAATTTTGAATAGAGCAATAAAAAAATTGCAAAGCAGTGGGCGCCAGTTGCTAGTTTGATCTAAGGCCTAGCTCTTATTGTACAAAACATGCGCTTCGGCAAAACTACACATTACTAGTTAGGATAATTTACTGATGTACTCATTATTGATCTATTTGATCACCGACTCTGTATGTAGATGGAGAGTGGTCTTGTGCTATAAGCACTGGACATACTCAGGACAGTGTTTTAGATACTATTCTATTCTGTCTGTTTCCATACTCTCTTATCTATGTCAGTTTCCTCCAACATCAGAAAGTCAGATCTGAAAGGGTAGCTGGGAACTCAAAATTAGTCTGATACAGGTTGCACATGCAGATCCTGCTCAGTGCTCCTGGAACAGTGTGCATGTGGCAACTTCACTGCTGTTTTCTTGTCTAGACAGATATCAACCCTGCACATGAGTCTCATTTTGTCCACATTATTCATGATCTCATTGTTTTGGTCACTACTAAAAGTTCATTACAGAAGGTGAGGTTGGCGATGCAAAGTGAGCAGTAAGTTGCGAGCTTTGTCACTGGAGTCAGCTTCTGCTTTTACAACCACTTTCATGAAATTGCTGTACCAGTTCATTCATCAATCCTCCTGTTGAACTCTCACTCATGAGCAAAGACCCTGAAGTATCTGAATTCCTCCACTTGGGGAAGCCACCCACTCCATAACTGTGGAGAACATGACATTCTTTTTTTGGGAGAGTCCAATGACCTTGGATTTAGAAGTTTTCATTCTCATTCCAACTGCATTAGACGTAGCTATGAAATGTTCCCCTGGATATGAGAGTCTGATGAAGCTAATAGGATAACATCCTCTCAAAGTGGCAGAAATATAACCCCTAGGACCTTGAACTGGATACCCTCCAAACCTTAGCTGTTCCTTGATGTTCTGTACACAAAAATCAAAAAAGGGAAGAGGAGACAAGGTGCACATTTGGAGTAGTCTAACATTCATGCCAAATTTACTAACCTAAGTCTGTCTCCAAAAATAAAAAAAAGCCAAAAGGCGCAAAACAATAACTCCAGAAGTCCATCATCTTGTAGAAACTTCAACAAGGAAACATGGATGCACATACTTTTTCCTAGTCCAAAAAGAACATTTAAGCATGATTGGCAAACCCTCATGATCCCTCAAGTACTCAAGAAAGGAGGAAGAGTTTGTCCAGTGTTCTGTAAATAGGATAGAATCCACATTTTGGCATTTGAATCAGAGGTTTCACGATAATGTGGAGTCTCTCTTTCAGTTCTACAGCCTCATCTTTCCAGGAAAAATGTAGTCCTTCTGTGTCTGAGTCATACTCTCTTGCCCCCCTTTTAATAATGGAATTCATCAATCTTGTCTGTCTGTTCCAGTCAGCTGCTACACCTTTTACACAACCTTTGAAGGGGCAAGTTAGCCAAAAACCTCCACTATATTCACTTTTTGAGCACCACTGCAGTTGTACTGCTATGGAGTTTTTTAATCACCCCAGCAAGCTCAGCCACAGAGAAGGGCCCAACCCCAATCAATGCGTATGGCACTGTCTCCTCAAAGAATGCATACCTCTAGGTTTAGGAGTTCCTCAAAGTGCTCTTTCCAAATCTTCTTGCAGCTGAGGCTGTTGGTTTACCTCACTCCTTTCCACACTTTCACAATTTCCTTCTTACAAAACTTTCAGCTCTGTTTCCTCACTAAGCAATATTGTCCCACTTGTTCTTCTTACTCAACAGCTTCTACATGTTCTTCTTCCACGCTTTCCTACTTATACTGCACTCACACACAATGTTTTTCAAAGAAATTACACCCACTACATTGAGTTTTCTTTTTCTACCTGCTTTGCGATTTCAGACTTTTTTCAGTTTCCTCCATCAGTGTTTACCTTTCTTGAGTTCTCTAGTCTTCTTCTGCCTTTACAACTGCTATCTAGCATATTATGTATTACAACACCAAATTGTTAAGCATATGCCCGGACTGTATCCTCCATGGGGCTGATACCACTCTCAAGACTGGTCTTCTACTGTATACTAATAGTGCATTTTATTCTGTGCTATTGCTCTCTGCAATCAAGCAAAACATTTAAAGAGTACAAATGAACTTGTGTAAAATGTGGTCCAAGGAAATTAACATAAAGTGACTAATTCAGTTAAACCCTTCTCAGATCCAGAGTTAAAATAGTTAGCATACAGTGAACAAAGTCCTTAGCAAGTCCACATGCCAACCTAAGTAAATGAGTTAAATCAGTAGCTCTATGAAGAGCCCACAAGGACTTACTGCACTGAGCAATCAGTGAGCATCCAGAATTAGTAATCAGAAATGTACAGAATTAAAATTTAAAAAACACAATAAAAGATGTAAAATGTTGGAATAAACAGGTTGGTTTCTTCATGAAAGGTCCAAATAACTGACATTTATGCTATAGTCCATGTCTGCTTAGCGTGGTTCGAAAGGCTACTGGTGTTATGATCTGAGCTGTCATTAAGTGATCAGCAGAAGAAAAGTACTAATGGGAGAATGCAGAAGCAAAGTCAGCAGCAGGTTAGGTTCAGAGCACTGGCTGAAGTCAAAATATTGTTTGCCAAGTGCAACAGCAAGAATAGTGTTCTAAAAAGAAAACGAAAAGGTCCTGAAACTAATAAGTTTTAATTACCCTTAATTATCTAAGAATGAAATGTGTATTTTGAAGCGAATCCACTGTTTTATACAGACGGGACAAAATTACCTAATATGTGAGTTTCACATCATGTGACTGCCAATGGGGATAGCAATAATTAAGAATATGGCTGTGACTTGAACGCAAAACTGTAAGAAACAAAAAACTGGCAATATATTTTTAATCCCTTTTGTTAAAAATGTACAAACATAAAATGCACAAAAAAGATGTCCTAAGAGTTCATCAACCCAGATTAGAACCACTGGGACCATAACCATGTCTGTATGATAGGCTATGCAACCTGTACAATTAGTCGTCATTAGATCATTAGAAAAATTTTGACAAGGACATGCCATTTAGCCCAACAAAGCTCATCAATTCTATCCACCTAGTTTCTCCATAACAAGATAAGTCAAGCTTTGAAGGTCCCTAAAGTTCTACTGTCTACCACACTACTTGGTAACTTATTCCATGTGTCTGTGGTTCTCTGTGTGAAGAAAAACTTCCTAATGTTTGTGCGAAGTTTACCCATAACAAGTTTACAGCTGTGTCCCCGTGTTCTTGTTGAACTCATTTTAAAGAAACAAACTCAATCCACTGTACTAACTCCTTACATAATTTTATAAACTTCAAGATCACCTTTTAATCTGGAATCAGCCTAGTCAATCTTCTCTGTATTTTTCTAGTGCTGTTGTGTCTTTTCTGTAGCCCAGAGACCAAAACTGCACAGAGTAGTCCAGGTGCAGCCTCACCAGTGCGTTATAAAGCTTGAAAATAACATCCTTGGACTTGTTCTTTACACATCATGATATATAAACTAACATTCTGTTAGCCTTCTTAATGGCTTCTGAACACTGTCTGGAAGTTGATAGTGACAAGTCCTAAGTCCTTCTTGTAAGCAATACTTTCAAGTTTCAGACCTCCCATTATACTTTCAAATGTACCATTTTTACTTCTTATGTGTAATACTTAATGTTTACTTATATTAAATTTCATTGGCCACAAATCTGCCCAAGCCTCTATGCTGTCCAAGTCCCTCTGTAATGATTCAGCAGATGCTAGATTATCTGCCAATCCATCTAGCCTGGTATCATCTGCAAACGTATCCAGCATATTATTTATATTCCTGTCCAAATCATTTATATACAGTATATTAAAAATAGCAGCGGCCCTAGCACTAACTCCAGTGGCACACCACTCTTGACACCACCTAATTTTGATAAGGTTCCTTGCACCATAACCCTTTGCTTCCTGTGTTTTAGCTAATTCTGCACATTTCTACATGCTACGCCCTGAAATCCCACTTCTTTTAGTCTGACACCCAACCTCTCATGTGGGACCTTATCAAATGCTTTCTAAAAATCAAAATAACAACAACAACAACAACAACATTTATTTATATAGCACATTTTCATACAAAAAGTAGCTCAAAGTGCTTTACATAATGAAGAAAAGAAGAATAAAAGACAAATAAGAAATTAAAATAAGACAACCTTAGTTAACATAAAAAGGAGTAAGGTCCGATGGCCAGGGTGGACAGAAAAAACAAAAAAAAACTCCAGCAGGCTGGAGAAAAAAATAAAATCTGTAGGGGTTCCAGGCCACGAGACCGCCCAGTCCCCTTTGGGCATTCTACCTAACATAAATGAAATAGTCCTCTTTGTAGTTAGGGTTCTCACGGAGTCACTTGATGCTGATGGTTATACAGACTTCTGGCTTTTAATCCATCCATCATTGTTGGAACATCATGGTGCTTTGGGTAGATGGTGGTGGCACAAGCCACAATAAATAATATCATAAGCTCCTCTCTGATTGTATCATTTTGTTGCTTTCTCATAGAATGGAAGCATGTAGAACATGACCTCCCTCATCTGAACCCCTGCTGACTGTTCTCTAAAACTCCTGTTCTTGCCATGTTCTTCTGCTTCATAATTCCTTTCATTAGTTTACCCATGATGCATGTTAAGCTTATTGGCCTATAGTAACTTGGATTTGCCTGATGACCCTTTTTATATAATCGGATAATATTTGGCATTTTCCAATCCATCAGAATCTCACATTATGGTGGCTAACAACAGTCAAGCAATGCCAAAATAAAAAAAAGGATATAAATAAAAGAAAATAAGTAAATTGCATATCAAAAGCAAGAACTGTACCCTGTTGGCTGACCTATTTAGCACCTAAAGGACATGTGAAGTAGGAAAGAGGCAAAAACTTTACTTTCACAGCAATTTAATTTTCACAGCGTGAAAAAAAAAATTGGAAAAAAAGACTGTTGAAAATAATTTATCATTATTGACCACATTGGTGGAAGTTAGTGTGAAGAGCACATTATCTGAAATTTCAAGTTACTGGTATGGATATATAATGAAAAATTCTTTAAGCTACCTATTCCGGGTCACAGAGTATCCCATCCTGACAGTGTCCAGTGCAAGACAAATCACCAGTCCATTGCAGGGCCCACCACACAAACTCATGCTAGCACAGGGCCAGTTTAAAATCACCAATTAAAGTGACTTAATTAACATTGGGGGACTTGGGAGGAAAACTGGAGCTTACGGAGAAAATCCCACACAGACACAGGGAGAGTGTGCACGTTCCACATGGCACTAACCACTGTGCCACCCTTTAATATTGCTTGTTTGGATGTTTAAGATTTTAAATTGCACAGATTACTTATTCTTATGTTTTATACCTGTAAACAAGATTTTTACTTATTTATTTATTTTTTATTAGTGGACAGGTTTGTAGCAAATAGAGAAATCAAAGCAGGGGGAACTGAGAGTGCTGGAAGAAAAAGAGAACTGAAAGCATCGTGAAGTGAAGGTAGGCTTGGAGTGCATTGCTCCTCATTTAAATCCTCAAAACTCCTATCTTACCCTCACAGCAGCACACGCCTGTTTATAATGTGGATATTCTTGCCTCCAGACTGATCTGTGTTATGTTCTCTCTGTAACAAGTGACCCCACATCTTGACCTCTTACAAGAATTCTTGAGACAAGTGAGATGCTAAGGGATTAGCGATGTTTTTACAAGGCTGGTATGACAGGTGCCGTTGGTCAAAGCAGTTTTACTTACTGTAGTTCATCTCGCAGTTGAAGTAAGGGGGATTCAGAAGTAAGGTGGGGAGTTATATTTTGAAGATCTTTTTCATTACCATCTTTAAATGATTAGAATGAATTATATTTGTTAAGTACTACCATGACTGAACTTTCATCGTGATAACAAAAACCACAGGGTGTTTTTGTACATACTGTATTCTACGCTTTCATGCAAAGCTGCTGGGGCTGAGCTAATTATAATGGTATTGTGGTGTGAACCATCAAAGTAAAACATTTAGACTGACATGATGCAATGGGGTAGAGCATAATCATAAACTGATCTTGGAAACAAAAACAGGTTTCTACAGTATTTTGTTAATGTCCTAACAGTATCAATTGCATGGAATTTGATTTTGGTAGAAATAACCATCATTTCCTAGCAGCTCTCAAAAACATGCAGTTTAACAAAACAATTAGACATTAATCAAGATATTAAGTTTGTGTTTGTGACTAAGTACCATTGTGAAATATTTCTTCATGAAAGTATACAGCATTTAATTGTTTGTTATGGTCTAACACAGCGGTTCTCAGCCTTTAAGTATTTGCAACCCGAGTTTTCGTAACAAGTTTTAATCGCGCCCCCCTAACGTTTTTTTTGAAAGGAGCTCACTAATACCAATTTGTTCTTTTTTAATTAATGATATAGATGCATATTTTATTATACCTACTTAACTTTTATCGACATTTATCAAACTCTATATTTATTCTTCTAGTATCAGAGTGTAGTTTAAGTTAATTTGTTTTGGTTTCAATAGATGTATTTTTCATATTTTCGATTCTTGTTTTCTTTTTTTCCACATCTTCGCGCCCCCCCCAGGGGGAACCGCCCCACAGTTTGAGAACCACTGGTCTAACAATTAAGGTGGCATGGCAAGGCGGTGGTACTGCTGCTGCCTCACAACAAGGAGGCCAGCATTCACATCTCAGGTGCCCCATGTGTGGAGTTTGCATTTTCTCCCTGTGTCCATATGAGTTTTCTGAGGTAACTGGTTTCCTCCAACAGTCTAAAGACATGCAGGTAGGTGACTTTATGCTTTTAAATGGGCTGTAGTGTTTGTGTGTGTGTTTTCACCCTGTGATGGACTCTGCCCAGGGTTGGTTCTGCCTTGCGACCCTGCTAAAGAAATGGATGTTCTACCATTTAAGAGAAAATAAAACATATTGATGTCATTTCAGAATGAAAAATAGCTAAAAATCAAAAATTTCAGTAACGTGTTTTAGTCTTAAAATGAAGCATATTAATCTGAGAGCAGTGCTTGTATTGTGAATGGTGAGTGGTTTGTTTCACTTGACATAAAGTTCAAGCAGAAAACAACCTAAGCCTCACTTGCAAAGCGCATTGGCCAGTTTTAGCTCAAAGATATTGCGGAGTTAAAGCAATGTTCATTTTTAGTTTGTGAAGATGAAAGTATGTCTGTAGCCATGCAACACAAGATAGAAAGTGCAACCAACCAATTTTGAACACAGCATTGCCTGCTATTATAATGACCTTTAAATCCTATAAAGTACATGAAATAAATACAGTACATCCGGAAAGTATTCACAGCGCATCACTTTTTCCACATTTTGTTATGTTACAGCCTTATTCCAAAATGGATTAAATTCATTTTTTTCCCTCAGAATTCTACACACCACACCCCATAATGAAATCTGAAAAAAGTTTACTTGAGATTTTTGCAAATTTATTAAAAATAAAAAAATTGAGAAAGCACATGTACACAAGTCTTCAGAGCCTTTGCCATGAAGGGTGAAACTGAGCTCAGGTGCATCCTGTTTTCCTGATCATCCTTGAGATGTTTCTGCAGCTTAATTGGAGTCCACCTGTGGTAAATTCAGTTGATTGGACATGATTTGAAAAGGCACACACCTGTCTATATAAGGTCCCACAGTTGACAGTTCATGTCAGAGCACAAACCAAGCATGAAGTCAAAGGAACTGTCTGTAGACCTCCGAGACAGGATTGTCTTGAGGCACAAATCTGGGGAAGGTTACAGAACAATTTCTGCTGCTTTGAAGGTCCCAATGAGCACAGTGGCCTCCATCATCCGTAAGTGGAAGAAGTTCGAAACCACCAGGACTCTTCCTACAGCTGGCCGGCCATCTAAACTGAGCGATCAGGGGAGAAGGGCCTTAGTCAGGGAGGTGACCAAGAACCCGATGGTCACTCTGTCAGAGCTCCAGAGGTCCTCTGTGGAGAGAGGAGAACCTTCCAGATGGACAACCAACTCTGCAGCAAACCACCAATCAGGCCTGTATAGTAGAGTGGCCAGACGGAAGCCACTCCTTAGTAAAAGGCACATGGCAGCCCGCCTGGAGTTTGCCAAAAGGCACCTGAAGGACTCTCAGACCATGAGAAAGAAAATTCTCTGGTCTGATGAGACAAAGATTGAACTCTTTGGTGTGAATGCCAGGCGTCACGTTTGGAGGAAACCTGGCACCATCCCTACAGTGAAGCATGGTGGTGGCAGCATCATTTTCAGCGGCAGGAACTGGGAGACTAGTCAGGATAAAGGGAAAGATGACTGCAGCAATGTACAGAGACATCCTGGATGAAAACCTACTCCAGAGTGCTCTTGACCTCAGACTGGGGTGACAGTTTATCTTTCAGCAGGACAACGACCCTAAGCACACAGCCAAGATATCAAAGGAGTGGCTTCAGGACAACTCTGTGAATGTCCTTGAGTGGCCCAGCCAGAGCCCAGACTTGAATCCGATTGAACATCTCTGGAGAGATCTTAAAATGGCTGTTCACCGACGCTTCCCATCCAACCTGATGGAGCTTGAGAGGTGCTGCAAAGAGGAATGGGCGAAACTGGCCAAGGATAGGTGTGCCAAACTTGTGGCATCATATTCAAAAAGACTTGAGGCTGTAATTGCTGCCAAAGGTGCATCGACAAAGTTTTGAGCAAAGGCTGTGAATACTTATGTACATGTGATTTCTCAGTTTTTTTATTTTTAATAAATTTGCAAAAACCTCAAGTAAACTTTTTTCACGTTGTCATTATGGGGTGTTGTGTGTAGAATTCTAGGAAAAAAATGAATTTAATCCATTTTGGAATAAGGCTGTAACATAACAAAATATGGAAAAAGTGGTGCGCTGTGAATACTTTCCGGATGCACTGTATATATATATATATATATATATATATATATTAATATCAAGTATTAAAGGAATATAATGTGCATAAAGTGTAAACATTCTATCAACAATAGATATGTTACAATATACAAATAAAGTCCTATAAAGGCCAACAAATATGCAAATAGTAATTCCTTGTTTTGCAGTTTCATGATTGATCGTCTAGCAGCATGAATGAACAGACCTGTATCCCATAGGTCAGCCTCATATGGGTCCTCAAAGCTGCCATGCCTCCCGGCATGAATCCCAGGCAGCAGTTTTCTCCATAAAGGTTTGCAGTATAGCAAGAGAGTGCTATTGGGCAGCATAATCCACACAAACCTATTACAAAAAAACACATACATACACCAATTAAAGCATATACTTTGTTTTTGCCGATTTCTCCAACACACTTAAATATTACATACGTACACTAAACAAATACATCATGACCCTCTACTTAAATGGCATGTTATTCATCTTGCTTTTTTCCTCCCAATGTTTTTCGGACTTAAATTTTAGAATCTGACAAGTTTTAAATATACATTTTTAGGTCCTACTTGTGTCTTAGGAATGCAGCATAAGCTCCAGTCATGAGTTTCAGCCAGCACAATGCATTACATGGTGCAGAGTTAAAAACTGAGAACATCTAAGCAGGTTCTCATAACATTATCCAGATTTTTTTAAGCAACAATAAATGTGCTAGTGAGGGTCAGTTTCACTACAGGGCATATCTGATAGAGTGGCAAAAATTTTACATATATTGTTAAGTTCACACAACTTACTTTCAAGAATGCAATGCTAATTGTAATTCAAATTAAGTTAACTAGAGTACATTTATAAATGTAAAACCACAACATTACGAAACCAATTACTAATGTCAAGACACAAAAATGCATTTATTGATGCATATACAAGCCCTGCTTAATATAATACAAAGTGACAGGGAGCCGGAGTCTACCCTGACCTACATTATACCAAGGCAGGAACCTCCTCTCCCACGCATGGGCCACGTTCACAAACATCCACCTTCACTAATATTGAGTCAGCAAGGAATCTAATGTGTTCGTCTTTGGGGTGTGGGAGGAAACCAACATACCCTGAAAAGAACTTTAAGAAGATTGTGCAAAGTACACACAGATAGATAGTGGCTGGCCATGAATATCAACCCCGGGTCCTTGGAGCTGTGAGACAGCAGTGTTCACCACCATACTGCCCATCACAGTTACATGTCAACATGAAGTGAGCTTGTAGTAAATCTGTGCCTGTAGTCAGCTATGGATTACAGCATAAAAAAAGAAGTTTGTTTTTGGAAATTCTAAAACTGTGAAAGTACCCGGTCACATTTTTATTAATCTCAAAAATGAATGTATTCCAAGCCAAAAAGCTCAAAATGCTTGCAAATGGCTGCATTGACTTGACTTGGCCAATCCACTTTGCCATAGGTAATTAGCACATTCTTTACATTTTTCTAAAAGTAAAGTTAAAAATGTGTTAGGGTTATTTGCCTGTTTCTATAATAGCTGTTTTTTTTTTCCTTCCGTAGAAGCCATAAAAATCTACGTACTATCTGATTAACAGCAAGAGTACTCTACCATGACTATTTAGGATGACAGTTTAATACTTACAGACAAAAATATCACTGAAGCAAGAACAAAGCCCCGTACTCCATTGTTCAGTCTGGACATTTGTACCATAGGGTCCTGTAATTGGCTGCTGAGTAACAACAGGGTTCGACATGCCTGAAACTTTAAAAGGCGACCTGTAAAAACAGTGGTGCAACACAGCAGAGCAACAGATGAGCCGAATGAGCAAAGCTGAAACTGTTAAAGACCACGTCTCTTGAAGCCAGGAGTTTGCGGAACTTGCAGTTAGGTCTTCAGAAGGAAATTCACAATTCACTTCTGCGTGTTAGATACGTTATTTTTGCTGAAATCTAAAGGTGTTATAAAAGAGTGCATCTGAAGAGTACTGTGACAGTGTTCGCTTCCAAACTGAGAGACACTTGTCTTTGAATCAGAAAGTAAAAAGGAAATAACGCTGCAAAAAAAAAAAAAAAAAAAAAAAAAATCAGCCCCCACAATATTTAGCAATCCGCTGACTGCAATGCACTTCCTCTGAGTTTGGATCAAAAAGTAGCTGTTAATCTCTCTCTTTCTGCTCTACTTTGACTTTATTAAATTAGATATGTAACACTGCGGTGGGCTGGCACCCTGCCCGGGGTTCGTTTCCTGCCTTGCGCCCTGTGTTGGCTGGGATTGGCTCCAGCAGACCCCCGTGACCCTGTAGTTAGGATATAGTGGGTTGGATAATGGATGGATGGATATTTAACAATCGACATGGTAACACAGCGATTACTTTGCCATATCTTGTCAGTCTTCACATTCGCTTCCAAGTTCAAGCTGAAGCTCAGATGTATTTATGTGCGCAGAGCACTTCTCACTTGCAAGTCCCACACAGAAATGCCAACAGAAGACATTGATTACAAACATAGGGAGTGCAGCCCCATGCATTGAATGCAACTTCAGAAGATAACACAGTCGTCTTTGTGTCTGCATGTGGACTTCAAAGACATTCAGTTAAGCTGATCACAGTGTCTAAATTGAATTGCTTTCTGGTGGGCTGGTGCCACCTCCTTGCACCCATTCATGCCAAGACGTACTGTGCCTGTTTGTGACACTATAGTGGTAGATAGTTTTCTAACTGAACTGAATGGTCTCCTTAATGTTTGAACACAAATGAAAAGATTTCACTTGAAGAAACTCCATTCATCTGTTTTATGAATCTGTCTATCCTGACAGGTAACCCTAGACGAGATGCCAGTCCAGCACTCTTGTATAACATCCTCACTGCATCAGTTAAAAGTCTCAGATTGGCTCGACAGGAATGTCTGTAGCCTGGGGAAGAAAAATGGAACGATCTCATGAAAACTCAAGTAGGACATACAAAATCGACTAGACAGTGACCCGGGTGGCACCCAGCTTGCCGTACCACTTAAGGAAACTGCACTTTCAAATACATAAATAATTCTACTCCACTGAATCATCTTGGATGGGCAGATCTTATCACCTCTGCTATCCGTTTGTACAATTAATGCGCACAACCACGTTTTAAGAGAATAAAATAAGCAGGAAGAACATGAGTGACGCCATATCTGTTACTCAGACACTATCTCTGCTGTGTGAACTAAAAATGAAAATAATGGCATAAGCATAACTGCTGTGGTTATTATCATATGCTGCTGAAACCTGTGGTTTTTGACTGATGGTAAAAACATCAGTACAAGATTAAACACAATTTCTCTTCTCAAAGAGCTTAATAAAGATGTTCTACTCATTTTAGTAGCAACTAGTAGCCAGCACTTTGTTCAAAGCATGGAATCTAGAAACATTTAATTTGTTATACTGAAGTACTCCCAAAAAAGCACAGTTTTGCATATTTATATATATATATATATATATATATATATATATATAATACATAGTTGGCACAGTGATCATGCGGTGGATGCTGATGCTTCACAGCTCCTGGAACCGAAGTCCAACTGCTGTCCTTAGTCAGGGGACCATGTAGGTTTTATGTTGGTGTCCTTCCACACTTCAAATATGTACGTGTTATAATAACTGGCATCTCTAAACTGGCATGGTGTGACTCAGTGGAGGTCTGTGTGTGTGAGTGAGTGTACTTTGTGATGAAATGATAGCCCATCCACAGCTTTGCTCCCATTCCTCCCAGGACTGGCTTCAGATCCCTGCAGCTCTAACTGGGGGAAAGAAAAGATGCAGAAAATTGCTTTATGGATGGATTCATGGGTGTATGCGAGTGTGGAAATATAAACTACACCACTACATATAGCCTCTATGGGACAAAGTAAAAAAAAAAAAAAAAATGAATGGTTATATGAACACTCACAATATAAAAACAAATCTAAATTCTGAAGGATTCTAAACACGTGTTTTCAGCAGGAAGTACTGTGTAGCAAACATGACGTGGCTCTAGCAGAGTCTCACAGCAGTCAGCTAATGAGGAAGAGAGCCCTACTATGGTGGACTGTTACACCACAGGGAGTGAAGCCAAGAAGAATTAAAAGTCTTGCGTCTTTAAAGATTCATAAGGCAGCATCCACTTAACTTTACTTAATTCACATTCTGCATTATTGGAGTAGGAATAAACAACTGCAGGACCCTGATAACGGACTCTTAGGGCTTTAAACTATTGAAGCCAATAACAAATGGGGTCATACAGTATCACAAAGTAATAGTAAGAAGTATTAACAATAAAATGTACTTACCTGACAAATTTAAACACTTCTGTAAACATGCAGACTGCTATTATAATGTCTTTTTTTTTATATAAGATATTACAATTTGTGCACTAACATTGATTCAGAGAAGAGCAACTAATGAAAGGGTTTAGATGGGCCTAAGAGCACTTGTGGATAATTTATTATTGTACAATGGAGTGTTTTGCAACCTGCTCATCTATGTGGAGGTTGTGGAATCTGGTGCCTATCCTGACAGCATGGAATATAGGGTAGGAAGCAGCCCTGGATGCGGTGCCAATCGCACAGTTTAAAGTAACCGATCTAGCAGGCAACGCTTTGCAAAAGCTGAGACTATTGTTTGTGATCTTTACTGTAAAACAAGAAGCTGTTTATAGTGTGTAAAGTTTTTAGATTTTTGAATCCACAAAGGCAGCTGCCGTACAAATACCGTACATCATAATAGGGAAATGACAACTGCACAGCATAATATACAGCATTTGGTGTGTGGGTGTGTTTGTCCTGCGATGGACTGGCATCCTGTCCAGGTTTTGTTCCTGCCTTGCACTATATGCAAGCTGGGATAAGCTCCACCCCCACGACCTTGGACTGGATTAAGCTGGTTAGAAATGACGTGACAATATACAGAAGAACAAAGAAAGTCCACTTTCCGCAAGCAGTCGCTACAGAACTTCACTGTGGATGCTACAGGAATCTGAACAACTTATAATGTAGTTCATATTTCAGAATTTGTACTTTTATAAATTGGTATAAGGCCAGGTTTATACTTCACGCGATGCATGCTCCAGCCACGCATGCGGTTTACTGTTTATACTTGTGTGTGTACTTTACGTAAACCTGGAAGAATCCACCAGGTGGCAGTATGAGATATTATCACGGTGAGAACAGGTTCGGCTTCTCTGTGTTGTGAATTGCCTGGAACACCCATTAAATTCTGATGACCTTACCACAATATCTCTGAAAAGGATGTTTAATGATTAAATCCATCAATCCAGGGATGTGTCCATTCCAGCAAGCATTGGGCACGAGGCAAAAACAATCCCTGAATGGGGCATCAGCTCATCACAAGGTGAATACAAGCACTCACATACACTGGCGTGACTCCCTGCAAGACGGCGGTGCTACCACTATGCCACCGTGTCACCCCCATGTGTGTAATTATTAACAGTATTCATTATTTAAATAAAATTAACGATTTATCTGAAAAATGTAACATACATACTTTAATGCATTTCATCATGAAAGTGATATCAAGTATAAATCTAAGGATCCTAAATGTGCAGAGAGTTGGAATATCATATATTTAATGTGTTCTGTGTGGTAAACTATTATTGTTTGCCGCTGCGGTCAGGTCAGGAGGAAGCCCCAGGAAGAAAAAGATGGCACAGAAGGCAGTATGTGAGACTTTTAAAATGTATCGTGTCATTACGATCGAGAATATGCGACGCTTGAATTTAAAAGCACCACGAATGCATTTGTATGTCGGCATTTTGCTTCACCACATTGAACCATTCATCAAACATCGAAGCACGCACATTGATCCTGTAGGATCCGCATAGCGGCTTTCTGACACATGTAGATAGTAAACAGAGAATCTGACGTCACATTCCAACTTTTGGCACACTGCGCCCCCAACTTTTTGCTGGTACTGCAACTCGCGCACGCGTAACGTTAATTTCTGAGGACCTGCTCAGAGGACGCGTCAAATGAACGCTGGGAACGCGTGGCAGCCATGATACGGACGTGTCCACATTCTGAGCATGAAGTATAATCAAGCCCTAAAGATGCAAGCTTTGCATTAACTTGCATTAACTGTGCACTTAAGGTCACGGATTAGTGATATGTTGAGGACCTTGTACTTCTGAATGGCTGCTGTAGTTATGGATCAAGTGCTCAGCAATTGCATGACTTACAGTATTGAATCCCATCTTTTTTTATTATCTTGTATTAGCATTTTTCTATTGAATTTGAATATTCCAGTGAAATAGCATCAATCAATATTTTAGTGCTGTGTGGTGCATGCCAGATTCTCTGCTTTTTACAAATCAATCTTTGGATTCATTTGTGACTTTGCAGGCTTGCCATTTTTATAGGCTCCCCTGCAGTTAGCTCTTCTTCTGACTTGGAGTTTGAACACTAAAAAGGGTCTTGGAATTCTCCAGAAACTTCTTCCAGAAATGCAGTCTAGGGGGTGGGAGGGTATATGGACAAACCTTTATAAAAACACAGAGTCTTTATCAAAATAAAAAGATTTATTTCCACAAAAATGCTAGTAACAAAAATGAAGGTCTGTGGAGCACAAAAGGCAAACAGGAGTTGCCAAAACAATAAGGTAATGCAAAGCAAATACAGTCTGATGTCCAAAACATCGAAAAAAGCAGAGAGACTGGGTCAAAAGCAGTAAGCATCAAGTCCTTCCGTGAGAACCCTAGACACAAGAGGACTATTTCATTTATGTTAGGTAGAATGCCCAGAGGGGACTGGGCGGTCTCGTGGTCTGGAACCCCTGCAGATTTTATTTTTTTCTAAAGCCATCTGGAGTTTTTTTTTGTTTTTTCTGTCCACCCTGGCCATCGGACCTTACTCTTTTTTTTTTTCTTCATTTTGTTTATGTTAACTAATATTGTCTTATTTTAATTTCTTATGTTGTTATATTTTTTTATTTACTGTTCTTCATTATGTAAAGCACTTTGAGCTACTTTTTTGTATGAAAATGTGCTATACAAATAAATATTATTATTATTATTATTAAGCACAACAAAAGAGGCAAAAACTCACCGATTCCAGAGCTCAATAACAATTAGCCACCACGAACTGCAAGAGACCCTCCGGTTTTATAGGGTGGAGGGCAATCCCTGGTAGTGACTGGCAGGTGCCCTCATTTCTTGAAGGAACCACTCACAAAATCTGTGTAATCTAAGACATGCAGCATACATACCATAGAGAAAATCAAAAATAAATAATGATGCACATAATGAAAATAAATAAAATAATCAGGAATGAACAAAAGAATGAACCTCAGTCAGGGGAAGAATCCCAGCAGACACACAATATCATTTAAGCTTCTTGTTCAAATGATGGAATGCTAGCCCATAGTAGTGGGAACTTATTCCCGACCTGATGCAACTTCTCAGCACCATTACAATATGAAAGTTAAAAGGTAATAAAGTTTCCTGGATGCTCAGATCTGAAGACCCCTGCTAAAGGATTACAAGAGTCCACACCAATTTTATATCTCTATGACATGCAGCAGCTACAGACTAAAAATATCAGTAGTCAGAGCTGTGACTGACTGGGGGTATCAACTAAATGGGCAGAGCTGAGGCCTGTTGACCTAACCCAGATATGCTTCCAGATACAAGTGATGAAGTAAGCCATACCCATGGAAATCATCCAATTTGATGAGACACAGAATTTCACCCTAACAACTGGTTCAGCATCCATCCATCCATCCATTATCCAACCCGCTGAATCCGAACACAGGGTCACGGGGGTCTGCTGGAGCCAATCCCAGCCAACACAGGGCACAAGGCAGGAACCAATCCCAGGCGGGGTGCCAACCCACCGCAGCTGGTTCAGCATTCTGGTGTTAAAGTCAGGAAAACAAAGCAAAATTCCATGCATATGGAGAGAATAGTAGTAGTAGTTGCTGAAGAAGAAGAACAACAACAACCCTACTTTGCCTAAATTCACCACTTAGGCCCTGCATTTTTTCAAAGGTATGGTAAAACTAAAGTGAGAAATAATTGCTTTGCTTCCTAATTGTAAAAATGTAACTGAGATCTGCATACAGAACTTTTCTGTTCATCTGTCCCATTAGAGCCTATCTAAAAGATACACAAGATAAACATTTAGGAAACTGTGGCACATCAAGTTCCTCTGAGTCAAATGATGAGTTGGTGTAATGGACTCAACTGAGATGCCTGTTATAAGGTCATGTAATTTCAGTTTATTTGTGTGTAGTGCAATAAAACGGGGGCTCATATGAATATTGACAGGCAAAGTAACACAAAAGGAGCCACCCTGAGCAAGAACAGAGAAAAAAAAAGCAAATTACACACAATAATAGGAGTTAATATCATACAGTAAATTAGTGACAGCATAATTGTGTTGAACAGCACAGATCACGACAACTTCTAAATGAACAGACAGTGTCTAAGAAGCCAGACAGAGCCGCCTGATCTTTAGGAGTTGAACATCAGGCCATACTGAATCTCATGAGCTGGAAAGAAAGAAGGCACAACGCTGAATGAGCGATTGCCAAGAACTGCTAAGCAGGATTTTGGAAAAATGAGGAGTCCAGCATCAGAAGATCTCAAACGCCCGAACAGTCAATGAGCAACAGGTAGCATAAAAAAATGAAGAGAGGATCAAATCAGGTTTTGACTGCAGCACAGATTTGAGATTCAGAGGCCAGTCTATTGTCAAAATCAACATTTAATGTAAAACAGTTAAGCTTATATCATTGCACAGGTTATCCAAGAAGATAGACATCAGTTTCAGTTGCGTGTTGGGTTGCAGCTCTTATGATCAGGCCCTGAGGTCATTAAAGCAGGCAGTCAGCTACTGGTGGTGGATGCACATCTAGGAGAGATCTTCTGTTAGAGATTGGTGCTGTCAGGTGAAGAGTGAAGCATGAAGCCATACTGGAAAATCAAGTAAGCCACTGGTACTCAGGGAGCATTTAGGAATCTGCTGGAATTTTAGACAACATTCAGTTTTTGACTTTGGTTCACTTGTGCTTTTTTTGTTTTTTCTGTCTTCGTCGCCTTTGATTTATTCAGAAAGTATTCAGACCCCTTCACTTTTTCACATTTTGCTGTATTGCGGCCTTGTGCTCAAATTGTTACAATTTGCTTATCCCATGCAACACTCAATACCCCAAATGATAAAAATAAAAACAAGACTTTAGAATTTTTTGCAAATTTGTTAAAAGTAAAAAAAAAACTGAAATATTCCATTGACAGATGTATTCAGATCCTTTACTCAGAAGACCCTATGGCAGCGATTACAGCATGGAGTCTTCCTGAGTATGACACAACAAAGTTTGCACACCTGGAAGTGGGGATCTTCTGACATTCTTCTCTGCAGATCCTCTCAGGCCCCCTCATGTTGGATAGATTGTTGGGCATTTTACAAGTTCAGGTTCATATTTAGCATAGCATAATGAAACTCTTACACTGACTTCTCTCACAGAGTAGTGAGAGGAGTACAATGACATCGACAGGCTAAAAATACAACGTGATACGTTAAATAAAATATCAGATTCTAGATACATAAACTGCTCATATAGTTTGAATGGCAGAGTAGCCTTATGTGGTCCTAATGCCAACTAACAGAGAGGCATAAAGCTCTTTTTTCTTTTGAAACATTTCTTACATGTTTAATTATTTAGGAGTCCCTTTTTGTATGTGAGCTTCTTATCACAGTGGTACAACCTCTTCAGACAGTGTCCATGTAATGTGCAAGTTTAAGTAAAAACAAAGTTCAGGTGAAAAACAACATTATGGGGGGGGGGGGGGGGCTTACTCTTTAACACTTTTTTTTGTCCAATGCGATGTGTCAGAGAACACAGGCCTAAACTAGACAGAAAGACACAGAGTGGGTGGGAGGTGTGAGTGTAGTGAGATGTGCTCAGCTCCTGTTATTCATTTCTAATTTTTTCCTGTCTTTTTTAAGAGTCTGTCTGTTCTGTTTTGGTTTCTCATTTAAGTCTTAGATGATTATTATTTAATATGATTTTCTAAGAATAACTAAAAGCATGTATCTTTAACTACAAACTGTAAAGAAAAGAATATTTCAAGCCATTTAATGAACTTTATCAGCTACGCTGTCCCAGGAATGAACTGTGACATGAAGTACTGACTCATACCAACACATTTAAAATGATATTGCTTCTTTACTGGAGATCTATTAGCATCTTAGGGATTTATTTTATAACTAGCCGACGTCTGCCGCAGCATACGGCAGTGTAAGCATGGGAATGGAAAATGGTGAGAAAGGAATTCAGAAATCAAGAAGAAATAAATCTCGCAGCCGACACAGCATTTCTCAATTCCTATTCCTGCTCATCTAAACCCTTCTCCACGCTGCCTGAGGCCTCCCATACACCCCCATGCCGCTTTTCTCGATTCCTATTCCTCCTTCGGACTACTGCGTTCCCCGCTCCTCTCTAATGACCCCATTGGTGTGACATCACCACCCTATATCTAGCCTGACCGCGTGACCTTTCACTTCAGCCATGTGTGCGCCTGGGAGTCTTTTCCATAGCCTGCTACAGGAAGGTACTCTGTCGACCGTTGGCATTGGTTACGCTCCTTACTATTTGTTTCGCTCCTTCCTATTTTCGTTATACTGCTGCCGTGTCGGCTGCGTGTGGGCGGGACCAGTTTTGAAGAGGAGCCGCAGGCAGTGTGGGGAAGGGTTTGGAAGAGGACGAATAGCAATCGAGAAATGCCGTGTCGGCTGTGTGTGGGCGGGACTGCTTTTGAAGAGGGAGCAGGATGAACCAGAAGAGAAATATATATAAGAGATGAAGAGTGATGAGTGGGACAGATGTTCCATTTTAATTTACACACCAGGGCTCTGGCAGTAAGAGTAATAATACATACAGTGCATCCGGAAAGTATTCACAGCGCATCACTTTTTCCACATTTTGTTATGTTACAGCCTTATTCCAAAATGGATTAAATTCATTTTTTTCCTCAGAATTCTACACACAACACCCCATAATGGCAACGTGAAAAAAGTTTACTTGAGATTTTTGCAAATTTATTAAAAATAAAAAAATTGAGAAATCACATGTACATAAGTATTCACAGCCTTTGCCATAAAGCTCAAAATTGAGCTCAGGTGCATCCTGTTTCCTCTGATCATCCTTGAGATGTTTCTGCAGCTTAATTGGAGTCCACCTGTGGTAAATTCAGTTGACAGGACATGATTTGGAAAGGCACACACCTGTCTATATAAGGTACCACAGTTGACAGTTCATGTCAGAGCACAAACCAAGCATGAAGTCAAAGGAATTGTCTGTAGACCTCAGAGACAGAACTATCTCGAGGCACAAATCTGGGGAAGGTTACAGAAAAATTTCTGCTGCTTTGAAGGTCCCAATGAGCACATTGGCCTCCATCATCCGTAAGTGAAAGAAGTTCAAAACCACCGGGACTCTTCCTAGAGCTGGCTGGCCATCTAAACTGAGCAATCAGGGGAGAAGGGCCTTAGTCAGGGAGGTGACCAAGAACCCGATGGTCACTCTGTCAGAGCTCCAGAGGTCCTCTGTGGAGAGAGGAGAGCCTTCCAGAAGGACAACCATCTCTGCAGCAATCCACCAATCAGGCCTGTATGGTAGAGTGGCCAGACGGAAGCCACTCCATAGTAAAAGGCACATGGCAGCCCGCCTGGAGTTTGCCAAAAAGCACCTGAAGGACTCTCAGACAATGAGAAAGAAAATTCTCTGGTCTGATGAGACAAAGATTGAACTCTTTGGTGTGAATGCCAGGCATCACGTTTGGAGAAAACCAGGCACCACTCATCACCAGGCCAATACCATCCCTACAGTGAAGCATGGTGGTGGAAGCATCATGCTGTGGGGATGTTTTTCAGCAGCAGGAACTGGGAGATTAGTCAGGATAAAGGGAAAGATGACTGCAGCAATGTACAGAGATATCCTGGATGAAAACCTGCTCCACAGCGCTCTTGAGCTCATACTGGGGCGACGGTTCATCTTTCAGCAGGACAACGACCCTAAGCACACAGCCAAGATATCAAAGGAGTGGCTTCAGGACAACTCTGTGAATGTCCTTGAGTGGCCCAGCCAGAGCCCAGACTTGAATCTCTGGAGAGATCTGAAAATGGCTGTGCACCGACGCTTCCCATCCAACCTGATGGAGCTTGAGAGATGCTGCAAAGAGGAATGGGCAAAACTGGCCAAGGATAGGTGTGCCAAGCTTGTGGCATCATATTCAAAAAGACTTGAGGCTGTAATTGCTGCCAATGGTGCATCAACAAAGTTTTGAGCAAAGGCCGTGAATACTTATGTACATGTGATTTCTCAGTTTTTTTATTTTTAATAAATTTGCAAAAACCTCAAGTAAACTTTTTCATGTTGTCATTATGGGGTGTTGTGTGTAGAATTCTGAGGGAAAAAAAAATTTAATCCATTTTGGAATAAGGCTGTAACATAACAAAATGTGGAAAAAGTGATGCGCTGTGAATACTTTCTGGATGCACTGTATACTTACTGTAATATCTTGTGTAACTGCTAATCTAGCAAAGTACTACATGATAGTACTTAGAAGATTACATCCAGCTCAGCTAATTCTGGCTAATTTATATGCACCCAGTTAGGTCAACAATAATGTTCTTCAGTGGTGGACCTACATTTTTAGTGTTCTGAAGCTTGAGCTGTTATGGGGGCCACTTTGAAACCAGCAACAAGGTCTGGATAACCACTGTTATCTTCTTCAGTGGGGTTGTTCTAAGACAGATTACTAAAATCTTTTAGAAATGTAACTACTACATCTCAGATTTTGATTCAAGTTGCTGTACTGGATTATTTCACATGTCAAAGTCACTAGTGTAAATACAAAATTTCCAGTGCCTTCTAGTTTTCAAGGTAAAGGAGGATGAAAATGAAAGTAATTTCTATGGCCCCTCTGGGATTCGAGGCCCTGAAGCTTAAGCTTCATTAGTTTCAGAGTAGATGTACTCCTGATGCGGTGTCTGTTTTTACCCTTCTCTCCTTAAAAATAGTAGTAACACAGTTCTGTTATTCCATGACTTTTAATTGCTTTCTTAAACCCAGTAATGCATTCCAACTGACTACTCTTTCCTGCATTGTAATTTCAGGGGCATTCATGTCCATACTCCCTTAACACTGGACTGGTTAACCCAGTATGCATGTCTTTGGCGTATGGGAGGAAGACCTGTTCCTACAGAGAAAAGCCCACACAAACAAAGAACGTGCCTGAGATAGCAGCTCTAACCTCTGCACCACCATGCCACCCTGTAGGTTACTAACCTCATTATGAAAATAATGACTGATCAAGAACTATTATGTAAGAATGAAATTAACAAATAAGATATTTGAGAATGATTATGCAATATCATACTCTCCAAAATCTATTACAAGCCATAAAACAGATCCATCAACAGAGCGGATATCACAGCTCTCCATCTGACAACAAATATTTTGGATCTCCACTAACTCTGATGTTGCTGATGGCATGCAGACTTGGATATCTCCAGGTACAAACAGCTAGTCAGCTGAAATTTACAAAAGTCATCAATTTTAAATTATCGCCAGTGATGTTATCAATGTTCCAAGAAGCCTTTGAAAGTGAGATATATAAGTGAAATATATATTTTATGCTGTATTCCATGTACAATATGTATATTGTCACACACATACACTTGGGAGGCAGTCAAAAGGCTTAAATCACAGTAATGATAAGAACCACCAGGGGTTGGCGATAGCACTAATGTCCCTTCTTCTCTTACCACAGACCTCCAGAAGGAAAGTCTACCTAACCATATCACACGTCCACCTCTTTTCCTGACCTCACTTCCAGCTCCTGCTGATGACCTCATTTCATTTCCCATCCTGAAACCATGCCCTTCCTGCCTTCCCGCTATAAAAAGCAACCTGCATCCCAATTCAGTTCAGTCTGTGCATTTCAATGTGTTGGCTCAGTCCTTAGTGATTACTCTTTCAAAAGAAAACTAATTATTACAATATATGGGGTGGATCCCCAACTCTTATTTTGTATTCTTGTCTTTCTACAGTGGCGTAGTCGGCAGTATTGCTTCCAAAGATGACGGAGGAGCAGGACCTGAAAACCCGACCTGAAAAGTTTGCTACCCAGACACCGACAGGGATGTGTCATCCAGCCTGAGACCACACGGCGCAACACGAAGCCTGTTGCCAGGCCTAGCGACAAGCAATTGAACCCCTGGTGCGGTTTCAAGTGCAGGGAGGTGGACCATAGCATCCCAGCCTGTCCTGTACTCAGCAAGCGTATGGACTGCACCTGGGCCAAAGGAGAAAGGTACTGTGCTCTCACTGACCTTTTGTCTTTTCCCTATAAAGAAGTGGACTTAATAAACAGGCATAAGATGACAGCACCGTTTGATTCCAGGAATAACATTTCTATTATTGCTCACTGTTTTGTACTACAGTGACAATGGCTGAAAGGCAAGACCAGTCTAACCTGCATTCACAGCAAAACCTGCTAGTACAGATCTGCCTCATGTGTGATCCACTTCAAAGCCTCTTTAAGGAAGCTCAGTCGTCATCCTGCCTAATCCTCCTTATCTGGTCTGATAGTAAAAGTGGTATGTCAAAATCCAGTCCTAACTCTAGACTGGGCCTAGTAAGGATGGGACTAACATATCTCTGACTGCCTCGATGCCATGTTTACTTCCAGCATCAAGGAGCCATGTGGCCATTCAGTGTGACATGGTTGCTTCTGTGGCATTGTTGCCGGAAACAAGCTCCAAGGACGGAGCGACTGTGAGCATTGAGGTCAGCCCGGATACTCTTTCTACCTTATGCTTTCAATTTAGGCAAATGGCGACCTCTTTTAAACAGGAGCAATGGAACGAAGATTCCTTTAAGTTTGCCAAAAGGAAATTAAGGTAAGGAAGGGGGCTCGTTGACTATTTGGTTAAACACCCCAATTTTTGGCAGAGCAAATGGGTTTATCATGTGAATCTGCTGAAACCGTAAAAGGATATGGAACCAGAACCCTCCTCTGGTCAGCCCCGTTCTCTCTTCATTCAAAAAAACTCTCATAATCTCTGTCCCCAATGTGCTATGTGATAATTGAAAAACTTGGATAGACCTGTCTGATCGAGTATGACATTGTGACAGAGCCAGGGGTAATCATTAGAGTGGGCATCCTTCCTAAAGAGTAGGATGTATCCCGATATCCTGTCTAAATTGTTCACCATCTGGCCCCCTAATCATCCCGTCTCTAATTGGCTCTCTGTCACCCCTTCATCACCTAATAGTTAACGTGTGGAGAGCGTACTGCACAGTAATGGCTGCTGTCGCATCAGTCAGGTGGAAGCTGCACATTAGTGGTGGTTGAAGTGGCTCCCCACTTATTGTGTAAAGCACTTTAAGTAATGAGAAAAGCACATAAATACTCTAAATGTAAAGAATTATCATCACTAGTTAAACAAATGAACCTGTTGGGACTGAATGGTTTCCCCTCGTTTGTCAAATTTCTTATGTTCTAATTCACTCATCCATACTGGGTCTTTCAGACCCATCAATCAACTTAACATGCATTATCACTGGGATATGGGAGGAAAATGAAATTACTGGGAGAAAACCCTGTGCAAACATGAGCAAGAACATGGAAACTGTACAGGAACCCAGAAGTGAACCGTCTCTTAAAACTGTGATGCAAACACATTGATCAATGCACAGCAGTGCCTCTCTATGCAAAAAATAGTTTGTAAAAAGTCTGGCCTTTGCATACTGGTTTTGCTCTGTGGGGACCCCACTTTACTTCTTTTGGTCCTGCCAACCCTGTACTCCTTATGAATAAGTGGAATGCGGTAGTTTTCATTTATTGTTGTCTTTTCTGTAAAACAGTTGAAGAACAACTTTATTTGGTTAGGCTAAACATTTCTAATACTTAGAATATAGTAACACAACAGAAACAAGATGTCACAACAGATCACAACAGTCATCACTAATGTTGATGCCTTTTAAAAGTCTACAGTGTCCTAAAAGTGATGCAGGTTATTCTTTTGAATTTCAAGCCACTGCAAGTTGCTAAACTCCTGGTGATGTTGGTGAAGCTCAGTACAACCGCTGACATGAGAGCGAGTATCCCACTTACATTAGCTCAGTAACGTGTGTGAATATTAGCTCAGAGTCACTTCCCACTTTATGACTTAGTCACAGTTCCTCACTGCCAGTTAGTTTTTCCTACTTCTAATGCAAAATGTCACCCCAAAATTTGAATTACAGTAAAGGCTGCGTGTGAATGTGCGAGTGTATTTGTGTGATAGCAGAAAAAAATGGCATTGAACAGCCACAACAGGAAGCTGTCTGACATTTTCGCTGCATTGCAATTCATTTGCAAAACACAGAACAAGTGCTGAAGAACATGGTAGATAAAACCTGACTGAGCATCTTAATTAAATAATTTAATTGACAAAATGATTGTATTGTATTTAGACTTCATTTATTTTGGCAGTGCTACACAGTCCACCAGTGGATTATGTTTACATTTTAATTGATGGCCTCTCTTGCAATGTAGTTATTTTGCACCTGAAGAAAGAACATCTTCTTATATAATACACTATTGTGGCTGTTTGTTTGTCTGGCCAGGATTGTAAATCAACTGTAGCTCACAAACCGTTTCACCTATTGACCTGAAATTTGGTACACATATACTACGTGATACTTACTATCTGCTTTCGGGGTGATGATTGACCTCCAAGGTTATTCCTTTTATTTTATTGTAGAATGAGCTCTCAGCAGCGGCCAGCAGGGTGGCCGTGCAGCGCATGCATACGGGTGCCGTTCTCATTCCTACCACCTTCGCCATCACTTCCCCTACCTCTTCATATTTTTAATCACTCTTGACGTAGATTGAAAGCTTAAGTGCCGGCTTAATGAAAAATTAAGCAAAAAACGTACTAAGTAATTGCAATACAAACACTGACTTAATCACTTTTAACGCAAAAAAAGTGCCGACGAAAGAGAAGAAGCGGGCCACTAGGGTGGAGAAAAGAAGAGCTGCTCAGGAAGCAGCAAGTGCATCAACCTCTGAGCAAACGAATGCTAAACGTACAAAGAGGATGAAAACTAGGAATGCTCAAGTCAAGTGTATTCACTGCACGATACGTGCAGTGCGCCATTACTGGTTTTCAATATCTTCTGTCTTCTTATATTTTTACAATTTTACAGTGGCAAAAAAAAAAATATGTGAACCCTTTGGAATAACCTCGTATTCTGCAATAATCGGACATGAATGAAAATGAAATTTGATCTTCATCTGAGCCACAAGTATAGACAAATGCAATATTAAGCTAATAATGCAAAAACGTTTAGAAGCTTTCGATGTCTTTGTTGAATACCCCCATCAAACATTCATAGTGTGTTGTAAAACATGAGTGAACCCTCCTTGTGTTTAATAACTGGTCCACCCTTCTTTGGCTGCAGTAACCTCTAACAAGAGCTTCTGGCAGCTGCAAATCAGACCAGCACAATGATCAGGGGGAATTCTGGACCATTCATTACAGAAGCAGAGGGTTATGGTGCGAGGAATCCTATTAGAATTGGATAAAGAGTGGTGTCCCTCAGGGGTTAGTCCTAGGGCAACTGCTATTGTTAATATATATACAGTAAATTATATGGATAGGAATTTAAGTCACAATCTGGTTAAGTTTACAGATGATACCAAGATAGGTGGAGTGGCAGACAATCTTGAATCATCACAGAGGGACTTGGGCAGCATAGAGGCTTGGGCAGACTTGTGACAGATGAAATTCAAAGTCAGAAAATGTGAAGTATTAGACATAGGATTTAGAAATGTTAGGTATGAATACAAAATAGGAGGTCTGAAAATTGAAAGCATGGGAAGAAGTCATATTGGACTTGACACTATACATTGCCAGACAGTGATCGGAAGCCATTACAAAGGCTAACAGGTTATATATTGCCCAGATAGGTAGAGTACAAGTCCAGTGTTAATGTCTGTGATGTACCACCTGTTGGAATGACAAATGCAGTGTATTTTTTATTACTACAAATGTTTGTGAGCGGGTGGCACAATGGTAGTGCTGCTGCCTTGCAGTAAGAAGGCCAAAGGTTGTGTTCTAGGTTCTCCCTTGTGTGGGTTTCTTCAGGGTGCTCCAATTTCCTCCCTCTGCATGTTAGATAAATTGGTGACACTAAACTGGCCCTAGTGTGTAGACGTGTGTGTCTTTGCCCTACGATGGACTGGCACCCTTTCTAGGGTTTCTTCCTGCCTTGTGCCCTAAGCTGGCTGGGATAGGCTCAAACCAACTCCAAAATGACCCTGGTCTGGATTAAGTGAGTTGGAGAATAATAAGACATGTCTGTGACGCACCATCTGTTAAAATGACAGAAAAACAGCAACCAGACAGACACACAGGCACCTTACCCTTTTATTAAAGTGGATACGCTTGCTTTTCACTCTTCTCTTTTGGTAATACTCATTTGAGAAGTATGCTTGAATGGAGACAAAAACATTTACATATTTTTTTTTTATGATATGGCCATTGTTATTTGTCTACTAATAATCATCTTCCTGGGTTCAAGTATGGCACAGATTGTCCTGTTTGGGCCCTCAGATTAAAAAGTTTAAGAACCCCTGGCATGCAAGAATAATAAAATGCTAAAATCAGACTTGAGTGAGTATTCAACAATAGCACGACTTGAACCAACTAAGAACAGGCCGGACAGTCCAGCCGAATTCTCCAGCCTGTGGATCACAATCCAGTGGCCAACAGCATCACAGGTTGGTGTAGAGGCCTTGCAACATGCAGATATCTGCTTTGGTGGATGTT
This sequence comes from Erpetoichthys calabaricus, assembly GCF_900747795.2. NCBI lineage: Eukaryota > Metazoa > Chordata > Cladistia > Polypteriformes > Polypteridae > Erpetoichthys > Erpetoichthys calabaricus. The sequence continues at coordinate 73,789,327 of NC_041407.2, forward strand.
AGATATGGTTTACAGCATGTTCCTGTGCTGCAACTGGGGTAAAAGTGATTGTTTTCATAAAGGTTGTGTTTTTTAAGATAAGACCATTAGGGATTATCAAGTTCTCTAAAATATTTTATAACTGGTCTGTAAAGAACATGATTGGTTTTAAGCATCCTTAGAGCATCATTACAAAATAAAACCTAGTTAGTTCAGGATAAATAACCACAGGAGTCTTAATGCCCACCCTGTAAATGCTCTGTAGCATGTACTCAGTTATACATATTAATACTACAGTATACTGATAACTTCTGAGGAGCTTTAGTCTAAGGATATATAGAAAGCCATCTTACTACCTGCATATTATCTATTTCAGTGCAGGGTTCCTCATAGTCCTAGCTTTCAGTCAATTATTTCCAATGGAAGTCCCAACCAGGATCCCAAGCCTATTCGTCATGTGGTGGGTACAGCAACGAGCTGTACCAATGCAAACTCCCAAACCTGACCTGAAATCTGTTTTACTTAGCATATACTCATTTCATACACAGTATTTTACTTGTAAGATCACAATTTAAAAGATTAAAAAAACACTATCTACAGAATGGATTTACTTGCAACTGTACTGCTGTTTTATCAAGGGGCAGAAAAGTTCAATGACAACCTCTAACCACAAAACTGCGCTAAACAAGAAAAATTCTCAGATCACAGCTACTTTATAAAACACAAAGTGGTTTTCTTTCCTATTTTAAATTGTTGTTACTATGAAAATAAATGTGTAAAAACATGTTGAGAAAAACTAATTCAACACAATTAGCATGTTTGAGCATTACTAGCAATATTTGAATATATGCTGATATAGGAACAGGCCAAAGATTTCAGGAAGCAGTAGTCGGACCACACAGACATCTGCGTTGAAGGGGATGCTGTCAAAAGGGTGAGCAGCTTACAATTTCGAGGAGTGTCTATCATGGATGTGCTGATGTGGACACAACACATTTCAGGTCTTGTCAAATAGACTCACCTGCACCTCTGTTTCCTAAGACAACCGAAGGTGGCTCTCATTTCTCTATCTGTTCTCACACACATCTACAGGTGCACAGTGAAGACCATTGTTATGGCAGTATAACATCCTGGTACAGCATCTGCTCAGCTCACGAATGTAAAGCACTGCAGAGGGTAGTGAACATGCCATGGGATAGTGACAGATTCCCAGCTGCCTTCTGTTCCGGGGATGTGCAGCACTCACTGCCTTAGAAAGGTAAACAGGACAATTAAAAACTTCAGCTATCACACAGTTTCTTTTCTCACTCAGACATTCTAAATATAACATAGTATATCTCCCCAACACTAAGGATCCTCCTAAACCCCAGTACTCCGTTATAAACAAATTAAACTCTTTCACCAGGATAGATTTACCTGATTTGCATAAAATAATTTCTCTGCTGAAGCCCTCCACCTGCACCCTTGACCCAATACCAACAAATTTTTTCAAAGAAGTATCGGACGTGCTAATTGATAATATTCTTGATAGTAAATTCGTCATTAGATACGGGGGTGTTCCCAGACTGTCTCAAGACTGCTGTAGTTAAACCCCTACTTAAGAAAAATAATCTTGAACCCTCTGCTCTTGAAAATTTTAGACCCATCTCTAACCTACCTTTTTTAAGTAAAATTTTAGAGAAGGCAGTCATTATGCAGTTAAATGAGCACCTCAATAAATCTGCTATTCTTGATAAATTTCAGTCAGGTTTTAGAACAAATCACAGTACAGAAACTGCACTCGTTAAAGAAGTAAATGACTTGTGGGTAAATGCAGACAAAGGCCATTTATCTGTTCTCATCCTCTTAGATCTGAGTGCCGCATTTGACACCAATGATCATAATATTCTTAGAAATCGCCTTAGTCAATGGGTGGGCCTCTCTGGCAGTGTCTTAAATTGGTTTGAATCCTACCTGGCAGGGAGAAAATTCTTTGTTAGTTGTGGTAATTACAACTCAAAGACACGATATCCTATATGGTGTTCCACAAGGCTCTATCCTGGGTCCGCTGCTCTTCTCAATCTACATGCTTCCGTTAGGTCAGATTATCTCAGGGCACAACGTGAGCTACCACAGTTATGCTGATGACACACAGCTGTATTTATCAATAGCACCTGATGACCCCGATTCTCTTGATTCACTAACACAATGTCTGACCTGTATTTCTGAATGGATGAATAGTAACTTTCTCAAGCTAAATAAAGAGAAAACTGAAATCTTAGTGATTGGCAATAATGGATACAATGAGGCTATTAGAAATAAACTGGATATATTAGGATTAAAAGTAAAGATGGAGGTAAAAAGCTTAGGGGTAACTGTTGACTGTAATCTGAATTTTAAATCGCATATTAATCAGATCACTAGGACAGCATTTTTTCACTTAAGAAACATAGCAAAAGTTAGACCTCTTATATTATTGAAAGATGCTGAGAAATTAGTTCACGCTTTTGTTTTCAGTAGACTAGATTACTGTAACGCACTCCTCTCAGGAATACCCAAAAAAGACATAAATCGTTTGCAACTAGTGCAGAATGCAGCTGCTAGAATCCTAACCAGGAAAAGAAAATCCGAGCACATTTCTCCAGTTTTGATGTCACTACACTGGTTACCTGTGTCATTCAGGATTGACTTTAAAATTCTGCTTATGGTTTATAAAGCCTTAAATAATCTCGCCCCATCTTATATATCGGAATGTCTGACATCTTATATTCCAAATCGCAACCTCAGATCCTCAAATGAGTGTCTCCTTAGAATTCCAAGAGCAAAACTTAAAAGAAGTGGTGAGGCGGCCTTCTGCTGTTATGCACCTAAAATCTGGAATAGCCTACCAATAGGAATTCGCCAGGCTAATACAGTGGAGCACTTAAAAAAACTGCTGAAAACACATTATTTTAACATGGCCTTCTCATAACTTCACTGTAATTTAATCCTGATACTCTGTATATCCAATTCATTATAATAACTATCCATGGTAGCTCAAAAATCTGTACTAACCCCTATTCTCTCTTCTGTTTCTTTTTCCGGTGTCCTTTTGGTGGTGGCTTTCGCCACCACCATCTACTCAAAGCACCATGATGTTCCAACAGTGAAGAATTAAAAGCCAGAAGTCTGCATGTCCATCATCATCAAGTCCTTTCGTGAGAACCCTAGACACAAGAGGGCTATTTCATTTATGTTAGGTGGAATGCCCAGAGGGGACTGGGCGGTCTCGTGACCTGGAACACCTGCAGATTTTATTTTTTTCTCCAGCCGTCTGGAGTTTTTTTTTTTGTTTTTTCTGTCCACCCTGGCTATCGGACCTTACTCTTTTTTTTGTTAACTAATATTGTCTTATTTTAATTTCTTATGTTGTTATATATATATATATATATATATTTTTTATTTACTGTTCTTCATTATGTAAGGCACTTTGACCTACTTTTTTGTATGAAAATGTGCTATACAAATAAATATTATTATTATTAAATATGATCCACTGTATCAAAGGGAGGGCTGCTGGTGGGATGATGAAGTGTAGGGGAGATATCATGAGTCTTTAAGGAGTGGAAAGTGAGGGATTTAATGGGAGCAGACCAAAGGTACAGAAAGGAGAAGACATGAACACATTTAGACATACTGTATCACCAGAGAGGTAGCAGGAGGAAAACAGCAGGAGGTATCGGGGTGGGTGATGATAAAAGGATGGCAAGCAAATTAGACTCATCAAGACAGCTGACCCTTACCAAAGGGATAGTGCTGTGGAAGAAAAAGCATCAGTGACAACAGAAGCTGTTTGTTCATTATCCACTCCCAGCAACCATTACCATGTCATATTCATTCATGTGAAGAATTCTTATAGTTTCACTGTCTGGGGATTTCACAGTTAAAATGTTTTTATTTCCAATGTTTTTTTGCAAAAAACTAAGGAATAAAAGAAGCACATACACACTGGGACTGACATTTTAAATGTGGCATTTGCCAACAGAACATATAAGTAATAACAGAAAACAAAGATATTCCAAAATATGTTAACACCATACAAACAAAATAAATATAAAGAATTAGATATTTTGTTTATATAGTGAAAAAAAATCAGTTTTACTGTTTTATTTCAGAGCTGTAATATTAAATAAAGTTTTCCTTATCATCCCAGAAATTACCAAAATAAAATCAAGCTATTATTAGAGACTATTCAACGTCTTTTAGAAAATTATTTTGTGAGACAGAGAAAATGCTAGTATATTAAAGTAATTCAGACCATTAACACTATTCATCCTTATCAAGTTGCATTTCCAATTATGTTCCAACTTCATTACACTCACATGCTGCATTATGAAATAAATCAACCTTAGTGGCTGGGGAGAATTCATTAAATGTAGGTGTTGTATTACAACTTACTTCTTTTAAGAAGACTTATTCTTCATTTGCTGTTTATTCAAGATGGTAATCAATCACATTGCCTTGTTGAACTCTTAATATATTTCATGCCATTTTCTCCCAGAGGCTGTTTTACATGAGATGTGTGAAACAGCAGTTGTTTTTTGAATCTCTGCACATTACCCATACAAGTCTGAAATGAAAGTGAATTAATTAAGCCATAACACATGTCAGGTAATAGTAAAAATGGGTTTATTTAATAAGTTACAGGTAAATCAGACTAGTTAGATGGGAGTCCCTTCTTTTAAGACAGAGTTCTCTTTTGGAGAGGATTCATCTAATAGTTTTCGCTTTTCTGCCAGTCTTTTCTGTTTCACCTCATTGAACACCTATGTAAAAACAAAGAAATATATGCATTCAAAATGTAATATATCCACATTTTTGTTTAAAGCAATTCACATTAACACCAAATTGAAAATACACTGAAAACAAATTGGTTGGTAGGTTATCTTCCCTTTCCTATAAAAACTTTCTTTGCCTGTCCATAGCAAAGTAGAAAGATACACAACTGAACCCAATCAGCTACAGAAAAAATTAAAATGAATACAACAGAGGCTGCCTTTAAAAAATGTGGCATTAGAGCATTTGATAAAGTATGACACTTCAAAAACAGGCACACAGTAATGTATTCACTATTCGGGTTTAATAAATTGTTCAAAACTACAATTATTACAAAAAAGTTAATGACCATCTTAATAGTCCAGCTGTCAGAACTCTCCATGGTAAAATGCTGGCTTCAACAGAGGAAAAATTATTCTTCCAGAAATAAATGCAAATGAAGCATTATTAAAAGTCCGAGTATGACACAACCTGCAGACCACCTGACCTATATATAATCAGAAATTTTACCATATAATACCAACTACTGAAAACAGGTCACTAAATAGCAAACTAATTTTACATTAGGTCCAGTGCTGCACTCAGACATGTTATTTCTACACTGAAAACTTACAAACCACTGTATATGGTTCCATGACAAAATCAGATTGGAACACATTATTTATTAATCACCGTAATGCAACTTTACTTCCAGAAACAGTTCTAAGGTTTATAAGAAACCAAAATACATAAAATTGTTTTCAAACATGGAAGATAAGAGTGAATGCAAACCTAAAATGGAATATGCAATCAGGATTGAACTAAAAAAAAAGGACAACAAAGCAATATAATCCTAGCCAAAGGAGGTTGTAGTCTGCCAGTACTAACACACTGCAGAATAACAAGAAAAACACCGGTCTCATGGATTCTGATCACAACTGATCTGACAATGCACACTGGCTCATAGCACTGGTAGAATTAGACCACATGATTACGGGATATCCAGTCTTCAGAAGGAAACTACAATGCTCACGTCACCGCTCTAAAGATATTACTAGTTTTTCAAAAATGAAAGTAATTTTCAATGATTACATTCATTTGATGTGGTTAAGCATGGCAATTGCATAAAGCAAAAAAGACGACAGCACAGACCATGCTACCGAATGAATTGAGGGTATTCCTGTTCAGTTACAATTATTTTATTTCATTTGAAATATAGTAATTTACAGCTTATTTAATGAACTCCGACTAAAGCTCCATTTCATACAAGCAAGCTATGCAAGGCAAATAATGATAAATTACTGGTTTGAAGCCATTAGCAACTGAAAGCTAGAGGTGATGTCTTGGCAAACACAATCCATCAACTTATCAGGCCCACATTTAGTATGTTTCTTGGTAATCTACCTCCTCAAATTATGTGTAAGCTAAGTCAAGAAAACTAAACATTGTTAACTGTTTTATGTAGTTTGCTTATGTCAGTGTGGTTTAGCTACATTCAGGTAAGAGTTTTTACAAGTAAGTGCAGAATTTTACTTTTTATATGCAAGCAAAAAATATTTGTAAATTGGAGACTCCGACATAAGATAACTTATCTAAATCAATGCTGAGGAGAAAACTGTAACAATATTTAAAACAGTAAAAGATGCAACAGTATACAACCAAATTCCATAAGATTTTAAATACATGTGATACAGTAACAAAAGATATGGTCATAAAGTAAAAACTACTGGAATGTCTGTGGGTGCTTGACAAACAAAACAGTATATAAACAACTGAGGGCAAAACAGTAAAAAGAAAGATATGCAAAGTATTAAGTAAATGCAAGACCCAAAATTATACACATAATACAATAATAAGAACAACAACTGGCTAGGGTGAAGATTAACATAATAGGAGGAAACACTATAGAGTCTATTGGCTTCTAGCAAAAATAGTGGTGCCATGGTGGAACAAGATAGAGGCTAAATATGCTCCAGGATAACAAATTATGGAGTGGTTCAGTAAGAGTAATAAGTATGAACTTAACTTGTTGGCAAAGAAATAAGCATTCCCACTTAACTGCCACCACTTACTTTAATACATAGAGCCTTCTTGGCAGCCCAGCGACGAGTCACTCTTCTGTAATACTCAGGTGGAAACGTATAAACAATTCCCAGCTGCTGACAGACATTTTCAAAAGTTTCATAGGAAGTAAGCCGAAGATTCTTTAGCATCTTTTTCCTCCTGTCAACTGCCATAAGCATTCGTCTCTTATTGGACTTGTCCTGCAAAAGGGTTCCCCATATATTCTATAACTAAAGTAGCCTGTGTATTATCATACAGATGTTCACAAGTTTCAAATCTTGTGTACGTATATAGTAAAATCTGTTTATTGCTACCTTTGGGTATTTATGGAGATGCTCCTGAAGATTGCGAATCTTCACAGTTAGAACAGCAACTAAAATTAAATAAACAGAAAAGTTTGTTAGAATAGCTCTTTACACTATTTTTTCTTTTTTGTTTATTACTATACTCCGATTATAACATTTATAATTGCCATAACTACACTATAGAAAAACTGAATATTTCCTATGTATTTTCCCTTTAAGCTCAACATCAGTACACTTGAGTTAGATTTAGACTTATTGAATCAAACCAAACTGTTCAGAATAAATAGTAATGTAAAAAGGAGAATTCTTACTTCTAAAACACAAGGCTGAATGATGACTGATTTTTTTATTAAGAGAATTTACCATGTACATACAGTATATAGCACTGCAATGATGGGCTCACACAAAGCATTAACAGGCTTAAAAAGTGTCCCTGGTCTGTCAGGGCTGGAGCAGCTGACAAAACTAACACAGCAAATCATTGACTTAAGCAGGACTAGCTCTTCATTAGCTTCCATCTTGAATGCTGTCCTTTTCTCCACTCTTGACTGCACTGTATAGATCAGACACAATTATTGGGTACAATGCACTCAAGTAATTAGGACATTCAGTATTTCATGGAAACTGGAACTCTAATCAAAACAAAATCAAAAATTCATAAACTACCAATAGGCCATGCCATGAATAGATATCTGTTCCACGTGATTTTCTATATATCTTTCACAATTGTTTTGTCAGTCAGCCAGCCATAAGTATTAGGTAAAAGGTAGTCTATGAGGACAGATATCTTAGAAAGATATGCAACATCTGTGTGCACTAGTTAAAAGTAATGGCCAACTTGAATGTCACCATCAGCAGTAACAATTCAAAACAGAGGATATTAATCACTCTCCCACATATCACTTTTGCAGTTAACAGCAAGAGTACCAGAAATGAAGTCTTTAAAAGCAATTAACGTATACCTACCAGGAGTGATGCATAAGTGAGCTACACATTTTCCAGTAGCAAAAATAGTAATCTTGCAGTCTCTCTCAGCATACATTTATATGTGTTCATCCCCATCTACTCGGAGAGTCTGACTGCCCACCAGCTCAAAACTTCAGTACTACAAATGCTTTTCTCCTCCTGACTCTCCCTCACTCTCTCTTTATACTATGACTTCTCCTACTCCCTCTAGTTAGTCCTTGCTCCAGCTCATGTTGAGACTCAGAACCTGAAAGAGCCACTCGCTGAAGGAAACTTTAAACCTCTTCCAATGGACCTTCAGTTAAGTCTGTGTATATTCAGGAATGAGATGGGTTTATAGTCTCAAAGTCAACAAGCTTATGTTCTCTGCTAGCCAAAGACCACCGCCTCTATTCGCTTTTTGTCATCTTTAAAAATCAGAATCAGAAATAAAATTACTAACTGGTAAATTTCAAAAATGTATAGATATCTATGCATTTTTTCTATAAAAATATTAGTAAAAGCATTTTCATAATAGTGCAGTACATAAGAACAAATGATACATACTTTGCACTTCACTGGAACTCCGATCATATGGGCTTTTCCTGACTTTGTCTATTAGCTCTTCTCTTTTTACTTCCAGCTTTTCTTTCTAAGAAATCAATGAAAAAAACAAATGCAGCAATTAATTTATTTTTTTTTTTTTTTACAAAATTACTGACCCGATGAATTTGCACAGGTGAGCATATTCCATACTACTAAAAGCCAATTCAAACATTCAAAGAAACAATAACACATTTTTCATCTGTGCAGAGGTTGCACTGGAAAATATAATCACTGAATACAGTCAACATTTTGAAGTGTTGAAGAAATCTGGACCTATACTTTCACATGTTATATATCAGAATTTCACTGTTTTGAAGGAAATAAAAGCTTTTGTGAAAGATACTACTCCAGAATATTTCAACAAGGTAAGTCATGTTGTCCTTGCATTCCATAAGCCATCAGTTAAAAATGTTTAAGGTTAATAATTATTTTGAGACAGTAAAATTTATCACTATGCATGAATTATGTATTCCAATTGAATGGATAGACTATACTTATGAAAAAATGTTTAAGTTGTTTATGGAACTAGAAGCTGGAATATTAAAATCAATTATCTGTTTAATTTACCCAAGCATGTAATGCTCTTGTAACTGTTTTCAGTGAAATAAGATAACCATGACCTAAACCAAACTTAACAAAGAGTTTGTACACTATGGCTTTACTTGCTTTAGGTTTCTGCTCAGTGCTGGATATAAATATAAGCTTTTATCTACTAGTGCTCTGTAGTAAGGTTGTTAATTCTTTTAGCAAAGCTTACCATACGAAAATAGCATCAGGTCACACTCATTTACAAATGCACACACACTCAGCCCAGGTACTTTGAAGTTATCAATTATTTTAACATGTGAGATTTTGGGAGGAAACCCACAGAGACACACTGCACACAGGCAGAGCTTTGGCGAGGACTCTGAACTCCGGAGCTTGTAGACTGGTGCCCCATCCAATACAGACTCCTATACTTCAACAAATGCTGTCAGCAGGCTATAGCCTTTGTGACTCTGAGCAGAATAAAACAGATTTTATCTCAGGATGGGATGCCAAATTATGATAATCTTTGAGGAGCCTTCTTGGTGCATAATACTGGCCTCAAGGTAAAGTCTGTTTATACATAATGACCTGAGAATTTTCACTTTTATTTTTATTTCAAATGCCAGACTCACATTTTATTGACAATTACATACTAAAATTTACACATACATGTTCTGGCTTTTGCGTTAGTATTTCCATTATTTTTAAGTTATGTGCACTAAAAACTAGAAAGCCATGCACTACCTATAGTTTAATTGCCCATGAAGTAACCAAGTTTTACTATACTTAATAAAAAAAAAACGCACAGATTAGACTTACACGACTTGCAAGTTCCAGCGTAAGTAGTTTTTTAACTATACCATCAGTTCTGTGGGGAAAAAAAGCCAAATGTATTACTCATCATATTTTAATGTTGGAGGAAAATATACAAAACCTACACTTAAGGTGTCAGATATTGAATGAAAGATACCCATGGTCATTTATTGTTAGTCTCCTTTGCATTTTAAAAGCATAATGAGTATCAAAATAGCCTCTTCTTCATTTTAGATTATATATGAATAGAGATGAGAGGTACATACAAAAAAAAAAAAAAAAAAAAAAAAACATCTACAGGAAGAGAACCAAAGTTCAAAAGCTATATAGGATTAACCCAAGCAAAAAACTGTTAGAGGAAACAGATTTATAAATTTCGTTTAGCAATCAGCTTACTAGAGGGCAACTACTATATGAAATTTGAAGCACAGAAGTATGCAAGACTGGTACAGAAGTGTGACAGTGGTGAGGTCTGCTGCAGGAATGACGGATGCATTCATGGTAGAGGTGGAATTACATCAGGGATCAGCTCTGAGCCCTTTCTTATTTGCAATGGTGATGGACAAGTAGACACACAATATTAAACAGGAGACCCCATAGACTATGATGCTTGAGAATGACATTGTGATTTGTAGCAAAAATAGGAAGCAGGTCGAGGAGACCCTGGAGAGGTGGAGAAATGCTCTAGTGAGGACAGAAATGAAGGTCAGTAATAACAAGACTGAATATATGTGTGTGAATCAAAGGGAGGTCAGATTAATGGCGAGGATGCAGGGAGTAGAATTGGCAAAGGTGGAGGAGTTTAAATACTTGGAATCAACAGTACAGAGTAATGGGGAGTGTGGAATAGAGGTAAAGAAGAGAGTGGAGGAGAGTGTCAGGAGTGATTTGTGACAGATGGGTACCAGCAGAGTAAAAGGGAAGCTCTACAAGACTGTAGTGAGACCAGCTTTGTTATAGGGGTTGGAGACGGTGGCACTGACCACAAAACAGAAGACAGAGCTGAAGGTGGCAGAATTAAAGATTCTAAGATTTGCATTGGGTACGACGAGGATGAACATGATTAGAAATGAGTACATTAGAGGGTCCTCTCAGGTTGGATGGTTAGGAGACAAAGTCAGAGAGGCGAGATTGTGTTGATTTGAAGATGTGCACAGGAGAGATGCTGGGTATATTGAGAGATGGGTGTTAAGGATGGAGCTGCCAGATAAAAGGAAAAGGGGAAGGCCTAAGAGAAGGTTTATGGATGTGGTAAGAGAAGACATGGAGGTGGTGGGTGTTAACAGAGCAAGATGCGGAGGATAGGAAGAGATGGATAAAGCTGTTATGCTATGGCAACCTTTAACAGGAGCAGCCAAAAGAAGAAGGTACTATTATATCCTACATCCCAAGGTTTTCTGACTAACCTTAATATACAGTATATTACATAAATCCATTCAGCTCTTTCATCATGTTATGCTGTATGTATAAAGAATAACTTACAATTAATCATTCACTATTTGTTATTTACAGTGGTCAATCAACTTAATTTAAGAACACCCACCATGAAGAAGTAAATTGTATTGTGTATGCTACGCACAGCACTGGTAAACCATTCATTTGTTTTATTTTTTGATTTGTATTCAAGACATTTGCAACTTTAAGAAAGGCGGTCTTTAATAAAATGGCAAGGCAGCCGTTAAAGAAATATCTGTGCACATAAAGCATATTACATTTAAAACACCACTGACCAATTTAGATTATGTAAAGTAATTAAATGTTCAGACATACTGTTCAGCAAGTTTAACTGAAACAAACTCTTTTTTCAACATTGTAGGGGTCAAATCATCCAGCTGGCTAGGAACATCTGTTGTGAAGCAAATTTAAAAATACAGATATAAATAAACCATTGCAAATTTTTATTTTTGTATTTTTTCCTTAAATAACTTAACTGTGCCTAATATGCAGTACTATTATGAACATGCTTTTACTAGTATTTTTATAGAACAATATGCAGTAATAATTTTTACCAGTAAAATCAAAGAAAATTAGAATTGAAGAGTAGAGGAATTTAAAAAGGTGTTTGTATATTCCTGAGCTGATTAAGAACACATAAAAAGCATTACTAGTAAAATGCTTTTGAAATATTTCCAAGTGGTCTATTCAGTACATTGAAACACAGCTATGCAAGATACAAAATGCAACTATTTTAATATTTTTGTATGATATACTGCATTTGTTAGAAATATTTACACAAAGGGAAAAGTATTGAAACATCATAATTGATTAAATATAAGTAACTGGTACTCAGGAAGATAATTGGTCACATACACCACATATCAAAAGTAAGGAATGACTAGCGTTATCCTAATAGACCATACAAAAGGATTACAGCCAAATATGAAATTAGTAGAAAATGCATGCTAGTCAGCCCCCAAAGTGTCCACTAGACATTGATTTCTTCTTGTGAACAACACATCATATTTATAATTAAAGCAAGTAAAGACAGATTAACATTAAATATGAAAACATATTAGCTTGAAAATGGCAATTTTGAAATACTAAATATACAAACATGTCTTTATTTTACCTGGCTTCTTTGGAACAGCCTTTCCATAATGCCTGCATGGCTGGAAATGTAAACTTCCATTACCTAAAATATGTAAGCACTAGATGTATTATGTATATTCACATACTACAATTATATTTTAAGAAGCATTGGGCAGTATCTGAAACTGAAACACACAAAACATAGCAAGCAGACAGACCATAAACTAGTGTTTTAAATGAGTGCTTCATTTTAAAATGTTTGGCATTCTCATCCACCGACAGCCTCTTCTACAACAATATAAAATAATTTACTTTGAATATTTGCTCAGTTTATGTTTAAAGGATGTGGCAAGATCTATAACCTGATAAATCTTCTGCTGATTTTCACATCCTGCCTTCTAAAATGATCTAAAAGGGGAATTACTGCAATCAGCTGCTGCAATAATATAACAGTACAAGGATAAAAAACGGTTATTAACAAAATAAGCTTGTCAATACAGATTTGGATTTTGACTAATTTTTTTATTCATTTTTGTATCCTGGAAAACCTTGAAACATATCTGCAAATGAAAATTACAAAAATGTACAGTTTACAAAAAGACCTAAAAAAAGCACCAATAATTACCACTGACAGTTTGGCAGGATTTGCTGTACAGCACAATACATTATTTTTTACAGTTGTAGTTGTTCAAATCAACTTAAACAGCAAGTCCATAAATGGAACAAGACACTGCATTTCTACTGACAATAATCACCATCATCAAAGTGGTTGTCATTTTATAGTAGAGAAAATGGTGTTTTAGATGTGGTTAAAGTCAACCTGTTGATGGTGAAAACATTTTCACATTTACTGATCATTCTACAACTGGATAAATAAATTTCAACTTGTGACATAACAAATAATTTGTATTAAGGTAGTGTGTACATAGCCATATCCAGAAATACTAAAATCATGTACATCCTAACTGATACATAGTGTTGTGAAAAAAGTAAATACATGCACTTTCAATTCTATGGTTTTGAGATTACAGTACTCCAAGGGGGATGTTTTCTGAATTTTACTTTGTCACTTGAAAAAATAAATACTTTTTGATTTGAGTGTGACCTGTAATTAAGGATTAGAGAGACAAGATACCATCAATGTAATTGGAATGTGAATTACAATTTAAAACATTTTCAGATGAAGCTGTGGATAAAAATATAGTTAATAGCACCTACTGTATTGTAGAGGCGAGTATTCTTTATGGAAAAAACACACGGACAAAAGGCCAAATCAACTGCTCCACCGTTATTTGTTTTATTTATGACACTAAAGATATTAAGGGCCCAGAATTTAAAGCAAATAACCTATATTTAAGAAATGGGTAGACTGAATAAATGCCTGCACACTAACAGAATGACTGCAATAACTAATGTTCTTACATAAATCAGAGTGGAAGCAAGTTATGCACAGTAATCATGCTTTGTTTTAATAGCAAAATAAACAACAAAAAACAAACCTACGAAGGAGACTGGTTAGAACAAAAACCTGAAGATTAACACACCAGTAACTGTGGCTTGTGCAGATCTTTACACAATTTTCTACTTAACATCTGCTTTGTTAGTGCATGACACAATGTTATTTCATTCGAATTACAGGTGCTGCTCATAAAATTAGAATATCATGACAAAGTTGATTTATTTCAGTAATTCCATTCAAAAAGTGAAACTTGTATATTAGATTCATTCATTACACACAGACTGATGTCTTTCAAGTGTTTATTTCTTTTAATTTTGATGATTATAACTGACAACTAATGAAAGTCCCAAATTCAGTATCTCGGAAAATTACAATATCGTGAAAAGGTTCAATATTACAGACACCTGGTGCCACACTCTAATCAGCTAATTAACTCAAAACACCTGCAAAAGCCTTTAAATGGTCTCTCAGTCTAGTTCTGTAGGCTACACAATCATGGGGAAGACTGCTGACTTGACAGTTGTCCAAAAGACGACTATTGACACCTTGCACAAGGAGGGCAAGACACAAAAGGTCATTGCTAAAGAGGCTGGCTGTTCACAGAGCTCTGTGTCCAAGCACATTAATAGAGAGGTGAAGGGAAGGACATGATGTGGTAGAAAAAAGTGTACAAGCAATAGGGATAACCGCACCCTGGAGAGGATTGTGAAACAAAACCCATTCAAAAATGTGGGGGAGATTCACAAAGAGTGGACTGCAGCTGGAGTCAGTGCTTCAAGAACCACCACGCACAGACGTATGCAAGACATGGGTTTCAGCTGTCGCATTCCTTGTGTCAAGCCACTCTTGAACAAGAGACGGCGTCAGAAGCGTCTCGCCTGGGCTAAAGACAAAAAGGACTAGACTGCTGCTGAGTGGTCCAAAGTTATGTTCTCTGATGAAAGTAAATTTTGCATTTCCTTTGGAAATCAAGGTCCCAGAGTCTGGAGGAAGAGAGGAGAGGCACAGAAACCACGTTGCGTGAGGTCCAGTGTAAAGTTTCCACAGTCAGTGATGGTTTGGGGTGCAATGTCATCTGCTGGTGTTGGTCCATTGTGTTTTCTGAGGTCCAAAGTCAACGCAGCCGTCTACCAGGAAGTTTTAGAGCACTTCATGCTTCCTGCTGCTGACGAACTTCATGGAGATGAAGATTTCATTTTCCAACAGGACCTGGCACCTGCACACAGTGCCAAAGCTACCAGTACCTGGTTTAAGGACCATGGCTTCCCTGTTCTTGATTGGCCAGCAAACTCGCCTGACCTTAACCCCATAGCAAATCTATGGGGTATTGTGAAGAGGAAGATACAAAACGCCAGACCCAACAATACAGAAGAGCTGAAGGCCACTATCAGAGCAACATGGGCTCTCAGAACACCTGAGCAGTGCCACAGACTGATCGACTCCATGCCACGCCGCATTGCTGCAGTAATCCAGGCCAAAGGAGCCCCAACTAAATATTGAGTGCTGAACATGCTCATACTTTTCATGTTCATACCTTTCAGTTGGCCAACATTTCTAAAAATCCTTTTTTTGCATTGGTCTTAATTGATATTCTAATTTTCTGAGATACTGAATTTGGGACATTCATTAGTTGTCAGTTATAATCATCAACATTAAAAGAAATAAACATTTGAAATACATCAGTCTGTGTGTAATGAATGAATCTAATATACAAGTTTCACTTTTTGAATGGAATTACTGAAATAAATCAACTTTGTCATGATATTCTAATTTTATGACCAGCACCTGTATATGTAATTCTGCTTTAAATGTTTTTTTTATTATTAACTATTTAAATTGAGGCCTGATGTATTTTCACATTTGCTCAATCACAATCAAAGGAATTATCAAACCAGACAATTATCTAAAAACATTATTCTAGTCTTAGTACTTTTAAAGCTGAATGTAAAATGATAAACAGTTATTAATGTTTTCTAATTTTTTTTTCAAAGTCCAGAAGTCACACACTTTGCTATGCTGAGCCCCAATTTAACTTTGCTTAGTCAGAAAGGAGTATTTGATGGTAGTCTGCAGAGACATTTTGCCAAAAAGAAAAAAAGAAAAAAAAGTTTTTCTTTTGCCCTCTTGAATATATTCTGTGCTGATGACAACTATTCAGGACTTAAATTGTTCAAGACTCACTTCTGAGCTCACCAACCTAAAAGGCCCACCAATATTCTCATCAGGCTGATCCTATATTAGGGAAAAAATAAAATCAGATTTCTGGCCTTTTTCTCTATTTGTTCTGAAGCCACAACTGACCTGTTTAAATCAAAACCAAATTCTGGGGCAGGGCTTATTATCGCAAACAGTTGTAATATTTGTGCTTTGATTATGATTTTGTATTTGGTAAGATAGTAGGACATCTTTTTCACATATACAGTATATGTTCCTATAACATTACATAAAAATGTTAAGATGGTTCTATTAATTTCAACCAAATGAGAAGTCAAGCGAAAGGACACCTTTTATTGCCTAACTAAAAAGATTACAATATGCAAGCTTTCGAGGCAACTCAGGCCCCTTCTTCAGGCAAGATGTAATCATTTTAATTTCAACCAGTAATCTTTCATTGTGTGACTTGTACAATAACGGTAATAATTATTAGGTGTCTGACAGAAAAGTGAGGATTCATTTCAGATATATTAAGAATAGCCAGCTTAATGTTGGATAGGATAACACTTTTTATTCTGGATTTATGAGAAAACAACAAAAATATTTTTTCAGCAGTAAAACATTTACTTTAAATGTCAAAAATCTTATGAGAAGTTATATGCCAAACTACTAGCAACAAGCTTTCAGTGTATGATATACAGATGGCTGCTAGAAACAGAAAAAGTAATGGTTTACGGAGAAAAGATCATTTTCTGAATTATGAAAGGGGTCACATGTATCAGTGATGTGCCACTTTTCTGTTCAGATAACATGAATGATTTTGTTTCAAATGTTAACTTTACTGAAGATATTATTAACCCTTTGCACACAAATATTATCTGTAAAATGGCAAAATCAATTGTTTTAAAACTAGTGAAGAGTTTTGTTATTGGGAAGGACCAAGAGAAGATGCAATTCTGAGTATCGACCGAAAAAAGATTGTGGAACTGTTCGTCTTTTATTCTAGCCATTTCTGTTTAATTTAAAGTAAAACACTTACATACTTTGAGTATTAGCATATAAATCAATCACCTTGACCAATGTTGGCTCCACCATCACTTACATTCCTGAAGTAAAGTGGATGGGTGAATGGATGGATGGATAGATAGAGACAGGCAGGCAGATGGCCGGGATGCCCCTGCAGCATATGTTCCGGGGCAGCAAGCATGGGAGACCCAATACCTCCCCCTGGATGCTAGTTGGCAGCCTCTCTAGGTTGCAGCGGTGCCTCACACTCCCACAGGGCTTCATGAGAGTTGGAGTTTGGTGCAGCCCTGTTGGGTTCCGCAGGCTCCGCCAGGGGGTGCTGCAGTGGCAGCTGCTGGGCCCTTGTGGGCAGTAGTTTCGCCACTCCCGGAAGTCGGCAATCAAGCACTTGGAGCACTTCTGGGTGCCTAATAAAAGGAGCCAGCAACCACCACTCAGCAGCCAGAGTCGGGAGGGAGAAGATGAAGCTGCCTAGGAGGAGTGGAGGATATTTTGTATCTTTATTGGTGTTTGCTGTGCTTGGGACTATGTACTGCCTGTGGGACATGGGGAAGACGCGCTGTGCTTGGGACTATGTACTGCCTGTGGGACATGGGGAAGACGTGTGCCCACAGGTGAAGAAAAATAAATAATAGTTTTATTTTTACGTATGCCTCCGTGTCCAGTCTGTGTCGGGTGCCTATATACTGCCTTTCCCAATAGACAGATAGATAAAGCAATTACAGGAGATAAACATAATGCTTAAAAAATAGATTTTTCCTGTTTTTTTCCCCCAAGTCAAATGCAAAACAATGATTACATATGTATTTTGTACATAAAAGAATAAATGAACAGTTTGTCTCTTAGAAAGCCCTGTGGTACCCTGAATAATTCAAACCATCTTGCAATACCTTTAAACATATTTTTTTACCCCACTTATTAACAATTGTCTTTTCAAAAACAGAATCACAAGTGCCCCTAAATGAGAAGAAAGTCCAAACTTAACAATGCGGATGACCATAACATAAAAATGTTATATTGTACAACTAAAAATTGAGCAATTAAAAATAGCCATTTATTTGAAGCCATTTATTTATTTATTTGTATATATAGTGTAGTGAAAGCGTGCACGTGCAACTTTTTCAACAGTTCAACTCCACTCAGAGGTCTTGGACATAACATAAGCAGCACACATACAGTATGAGGGCAGCTAAAGTCATGATGTTTTGAACATTTTAATCTTCATGCGTTATATATATATTTTTTTACCACTATATAAAGACAAACATTCAGATCCTCTTAATACTAATTTGATTTCTCTGCCTAGTGACAAAGCTCTCAGCACTCCAACTACGCTACTGAGCTCAACTCACACCGTTAATGGAACAGAACAAGGACTGAAATATCACGGACTATCAGGTCATTCTAAAATATACTAAAGAAATCTATTCCATGTAAGAACTTTTGATACGGAGACACTGGACTCTGGAATGCCCACTCACTCTGTGCAATGCCAAGTCCATGATGCAGACTTATACTTTTGTGAAAACAGGACAACAGCGCAGACTATTTATAAATTGAGCCTTTGTTATTGATACTAATCTGTCCTGTTCAATTTGGCTGCTCTATGGGCGTATATGTGTCAGTTTAACACACAACCAACTAGTTCGAAATGGGATGCACTGGCAGTAGTTTAAGGAGAAAGGAAGGTGCAGCCAACCTACTGTATGACTAAAAAATGCAACTTTCTTTAGCTTCGTAAGTGTGGTTTGAGAGAACGATAAAACGGCATCCTTTATGCATGTATATACTGGGACATTTTACTTCTCTTATATGCCTTTCAACAATTATCGTAAATTGTGAAATACATTTTCTACTGCACCCATTTATGGCGTATGTGTAAAATGGGAAACAATTTACCTTGTGAATGAGAATAAATAATGTGAATAATGTGAATTTCCCATTGGGATTAATAAAGTATCTATCTATCTATCTATCTAAACAGCAACCTAATACAAATGAATGGCACACTTATACATTTCTTAAATTTTACAACAATCATACTGGAAGTAAGATGCTAATGCTACATTCGTCTAACATTTTACCACACGGTAAGATAGCTTCTTGGAGGAGACAGAAGAAAATACTTACGTTCCTCATACTGCACCTTGCCAGGCGGACGATAGCAACAAACTGTAGGTAAAGGTCGAGATGTCACTCCTTGGGCAACCCTACAGTTTACAACGGATCCCACCTGCTTTAAATACAGTGCTGGATAAAACATCCTCCTTAGCAGCATGGTCAATCATGAGGCGAACGAGATGTTACAGAAAGTGTACTTCAGACAGTAAACGAACTAATACGTATGAAAATACATCACAGATTAACACGCGGTAGCCATGCTTTTTCAGACCCGACTGCCGCACACAGATTACATCGACACGCACGCGCACGCGAATCAGACTCAACTGTGCAGAGAACACGATGAGCGGATGACGTCAGAGACTTGCCTGCGAAAAGGTGGGTGAAGGACGTTAGGCTCCCTTGTCATCTTTGATGATTTTACTTAACTGTATGTAGTTTTAGTGTAGTTATTCTACTTTTATTAATTTAGGAAAATAATTATCCCAGCATAATTATCCCATAAAATATGATATAATTTTTACAATGAAAAAGGATAAATTGCTAATTATAAACAATAAATATGGATTTGAAAGAACAGGCTAAACGAATCTTGCTAAATATTATTTTAAAGCCAATAATGATATAAACAAGTGATTTTATCTATGCATTTTATAAAACTTGTTAACACATAGAGCTTCAAATAGACAGAACTATTGTAGAAAATTAATCAGTAGCCCCGCATCAGCACATCACCTGATAAGCAAAAGCATTGTCAAATTACAATCTTATAGATGTAATAGTTTCATATTTAATTGAAATATAAAACAACAACTGCCAATGCATTGTGTACTGTGTTTGGTCATAACAGTCCAGAAACTATAATTATTTTCACTTGCACAATTTACTGGGTAGCACTGCCACCTCCCAGATCCGATGTGCTCAGTTCATCAGTTCAGATCCCATGCCTGAATGTTGACTGTGCAGAGTTTGTGTATTCTCAGGCTGTCTGAACGGGATTTCTTCTTCCATCATCAAAAGGTATGCATGTTAGGTTAATTTGCGATTTGAAATTGTTCCTGTTAAATGTGAGTGTGGGCATGTGCAAAAGTGACTGGCTGGAACTGGCACCCTGTCCCAGCCTAGTTCCTGCTACCGTTGCTAAGATGGGCTTTGGCCTCCTTACAACCCTGAAATAAATTAAATGGTTTGGGGAATGTTATGTTATTTAGTTTAATACTAGTCTTTTCAGATGAATGGTTTGGTTATCTTCAGTTTTGTTAATATGTTCATTTTTTTCAGGTTAAAGTTGAGTTTACAGGATATTGGCTGTGTGTTACTATCCACTACCCTACCCTACCTTACCCTATCCACTGCGTGTTACTCAGAAAGTAATCTCTAAATATTTTAATGAATTTACATGGCTCTTCCGGTCTCCGGGCCAAGACTGAAGCGTAAAAGGAGAAAGATGAAGCAGAGGTCCAAGTAAATTCATGCCATTCTACCCTGTTTGCAGGGCCTGATTAACCTCTGGTTTTAAAAGCTTATGAAACTCTGACCCTTTGATTTCATTCCTTTACAAAATGTTCAGTCTTTGGGTATTAATTTGATATGCCACAATAAAAATGTATTGTACCAACTCTGAAGGAGGAAAAAACATTTTAATTAATATTTTAGACATTAATTGATTGTCGCAGTCTCACTCCTGAATACCTGCAATTTTTAAGTTTTGCCATTGGTATCAGATTTGCATATTTTAAATTTGGGATGACTGGTTGATGTAAAAAGGTACCAGTTTAGTTATTCTGTTATCATTATAATGTTGCATGTGCAAGATCCTTAATATGATCCTTCATTTTTAAAGGCAAAATGCAGTTTTCCAAAACCTATCCTGGAAGCATCAAACACCACTCACAAAGCAGCCTATTGTCTATTGTGAGGCACTCATGAACAGTGTTTTTATTATTCTTTAGTTTTTCCTAAAAAGTTTAATTTGTATCAACATAGCATTCTCAAACTTGCTGATTTCAATTTAACCTTGTAGATTGCCAGAGCCTATCTTGGTAGCAGTGTGCACAATGCAGGAAAATAGTTAGCATTCTGCAACAGTGTAATAGTCTACAGAGGAGCTGAAATCAAAAGTTATAAGTACTATTTATTGGCAGTAATTTTTTATTGCAGTATATCCTTTCTATGTAATGGTCGCACCTCTTAGTTGTGATATGTTGCAGTGAGAACAAAAACAAATCATACAACCAATATAACTATTAAAATTAGCAAATTGAATGGTCAGCACGGTGGCTGCTGCTGCCTCGCAGTAAGGAGACCTGGGTTCGCTTCCTGGGTACTCCCTGCGTGGAGTTTGCATGTTCTCCCCGTGTCTGCGTGGGTTTCCTTCGGGTGCTCCGGTTTCCTCCCACAGTCCAAAGACATGCAGGTTAGGTGCATTGGCGATCCTAAATTGTCCCTAGTGTGTGCTTGGTGTGTGTGTGCCCTGCGGTGGGCTGGCACCCTGCCCGGGGATTTGTTCCTGCCTTGTGCCCTGTGTTGGCTGGGATTGGGTCGAGCAGACCCCCGTGACCCTGTAGTTAGGATATAGCGGGTTGGAAAATGACTGACTGACTGACTGAAATTGAATGTAATGGCTGACAGTGGGAATATTATATGAAGGATTTTGAAAGTACAGTTGCAGCAGATCTACAGTCTTCACTTTCCCATATGTGTTTACATCTTTCTGGTAGGTCTTTAAATACACTATTTTGTAGTTTGGGCTTGATTTTCAAGTAAGTGTTTAGTTTTCCAATATTATCTTTCTCATTTTACTTACATTAGCTCAAAATTACATTCCTCCCTCAATTCATTATTTAAAAAGCATTTTTTACTTTTAAGACTGCAAACTCTACTGCTGACCTTCCTCTGACTATGTCTAGCAACCACTTAACAGGATTTATAGTTCTATTTCAAAACTGAAAATTATTCCTACCTACTGAACTGAATACAGAGTATTTACCATATTTGCCATTAGACCCATTTATGACTTTGACTTTTAGCTATTTAATATAGTTAAGCGCAATTTGCTTAATTTTATTGTAAATATATCCTCTAGAGAGTAAGATATTTACTCGTCACTATGGACCCATGGATAGTGTACAGTTTTATTATTTTGTAGCTGGATTGCTAGATTTCTATGTTTCAAAATACACTGTCAGTAAGCAACAGGATTATGAAAACTCTTCGTTGTCCCCACTGATTTGACTTCCTGCCCAACAGAGAATCTTCCTCAAGTTTCAGTTACATTCTCACTTAGTTCAAGCTTACCAAATCTATGTGACAGTTGAGGTTTAAGCAATTTTTTAACTTTTCACATTGAATACTCTTTCCATTGTGGACTGTAGAGGGTGCTCATGACCCATCTCAGAATTCTACTAATGCTACAGGAGGCCAAAATACAACAGAAAGAGTAATTACAGTAAGAGAAACTGGAGAACACAAAAGGATAAAATAACAAAGGCCTATGCCCCTAGGTTCACCTACAGGAATAAGTGTCCCTATCCACCCCATAGGGAGGCTGGACCTCTAACTCACTGCATATTCTCACTCTGCCTGCAAACCTTTCCAGAAAAAAAAACAAAAACCACTCTAATCAACTTTACCTTTCAACTCCTAATTCACCAGCCATGTGGAGCCTCTTACCACCTTCAAGGACCTGGATGAGATCACAAAGCTTAGTTCAGTGAGGGTAAAATCCATCTACCGGCATCTGAAGTTTCCTCATCAGGGATATTTTGTGGGAAAGCCTAGATAGGCTGTCACTGACAGTGTCCTCTAGGAAACACAATATTTTATGTTGGAGACACAAAACATGATCTTGTGGCTTGGGGAAACTATCAGAAGTTCCAATATTTAATCTATAGCACCCCATAAGTCGCACCTCTTGTTGACCGGACTGTTACCTGTCTTTACACCACTCATTCAGATTATCATGCCCACTACATGCAATGAAAATCATTTTGATGTGCGTCTAAAACTACAGGCTAAAGAAACATTGCATTGTAAAAAACTGTTCTTCAATCTGATATACTTACTTTCTTTTGATCTTGCTTTTATGTTACACTGCACAACAATTTTTTTGAATAGTCTTGCTTCCTGAAAAGTTTTTGCTGATTGTGACAGGTTCCTACTGGATATGCACCAAAAAAATGTAGTTTTGGTTTTACTGCATCATGTAGGAACTCTGAGAAATAGATATTTATATGTTTACTGACAATAAAGTATTTAGTCACGTTTATGTTTTGCATAATCTATTAAATTCAACAGAATTAAAAGTGTTTTGCTCCTGATTTTCTTTTGTATTGAATGTCTGGTGCGGCGGCACGGTGGCACTGTGGGTAGCGCTGCTGCCTTGCAGTTAAGAGACCTGGGTTCGCTTCCTGGGTCTTGCCTGCGTGGAGTTTGCAAGTTTTCCCCGTGTCTGTGTGGATTTCCTCCAGGTACTCCGGTTTCCTCCCACAGTCCAAAGACATGCAGGTTAGGTGCATTGGCGATTCTAAATTGTCCCTAGTATGTGTGTCTGTCCTGTGGTGGGCTGTCCTGCCTTGCACCCTGTGTTGGCTGGGATTGGCTCCTGCAGACCCCTGTGACCTTGTAGTTAGGATATAGCGGGTTGGATAATGGATGGGTGTCTGGTGCATTACGTTGCAGTGTCCAACAGTAGTCAGCAAGCATTGACGGATTCCAGTTTCCAGCATTGACTGGTATCGTTTCTCCATCGTAGCAATGTCCTGGTGAAACCTTTCACCGTGTTCATCACTGACAGCACCAAGATTTGCGGGAGAAGAAGTCCAAGTGTGAGTGGAGGAAATGAATCTTGAGTGACATGTTGCACTTCATTGTCTTGTATGCTTTGAGAAGTTTGTCTACCTGCTGAATGTAGTTTGGGGCTCTGTAATTGCCCAGAAAATTGTCAACAATGTCTTTGAAGTCTTTCCAGGCAATTTTTTCCGGACCAACTAACAGATCTTCAAACCGCTTGTCATAACTTGTCTGATCTGGGGGCCAACAAAAATGCCCTCTTTGATCTTGGCATCAGTTATTCTTGGGAACATCTGTCTTAAATAACGAAAACCTTCACCTTCCTTGTTCAGTGCTTTCACGAAATTCTTCATGAGTCCCAGTTTTATGTGAAGAGGAGGCAAAAATATCTTTGCCAGGTCGACAAGCGATTCATGTGCCACATTTTCTGTCCTGGAACTAACTTTTTACAGAATGACCAGTTCTGTCAAGAATAGTGTGACTCTTTGGCACGGCTGTCCCATTCACAGAAGAAACAACAGTACTTTGTATAGCCGAGCTGCAGTCCTAGTAACAGAGCAACGACTTTAAGATCTCCACAGATATTCCAGTTGTACCTGCTATACTGGACGTGCTTCAGCAACAGTTCCATATTCTCATACGTTTCTTTCATGTGTGCTGCATAGCCTACAGGTACTGAAGGATAAATGTTGCCATTTTGTAGCAGAACAGCTTTCAGGCTTAACATTGACGAATCAATGAAGAGACGCCACTCTTCCGGGTTGTGATCACAACCCAAGGCCAAGAACAATCCTTCAATGTCACAACAGAAACAGAGACTGTTGACTTGTGCAAAAAATTTGGTTATATCATGATGTCCGCCTCGAAACACAGACATTTTCGTACCTGGTGACAGCAAACACCATTCCTGCAGTCTCAAACCCAGAAGCTCAGCTTTCGCTTTTGACAGACCCAAATCTCTGACCAAATCGTTCAATTTCAGACTGTGTTATCAGATATGGATCGCCTGATGAGAACGGTTTAAAATCCGGGTCAATGTCACTGTCAGTACCCTGCATTGCATTGGTGGTTTCAGAATTGGAAGACTGTTGTCATGTGGCACGGGTCTCATTGCTGAAGGCAGATTAGGATATTCAATTGACTTCTTGTTTTTGGCAGAGAAACCAGACACATTAGTCAAACAGAAGTAACAGTCCGTCACATGGTCTTTCTCTTCTTGCTATATCATTGGAACAGCAAACGGCATCGTCTTTCGAATGCCTCTGAGCCAGGCTCTCAGACTGACAGAACATGTCGCACAGCAAATGTGAGGTGCCCATTCCTTGTCTTGATCACCAATTTTGCAGCTGAAATACAGATGATAAGCTTTCTTCACAAGAGCAGTCATCCAACGTCTCTCAGGCGCAAGTGTATATTTTCCACAGATATAGCAGATTGTATCGCGGCTGTTATGACATTGACGAGACATATCGCCCAACACTAAAACGTCTATAGCATCAAGCTTACTTACTGTTATATTGTTACAGATACTATACTTTACTATACTGATACTATACATACACACTGACTATCTATATTAACCAAATGAGCAGGATCGGTGTATGCAAGCCACCTTTATAGCATGCTGAGACAGCGTCAAGCTCGATCAGACCTGCCCAGGATGTCAACTTCCACAGAACAGCTTCCAACCTGGCCTGATTCCATACCTGAACATGCCCAGACTGCACAAACCGTTGTTGATAAGTCACTAACGGAAGCGAAAATGTTTGGATACAAATATAAGAAAAAATCATGACAAAACTGAAACGGTACATGATGGGTAAATTTTGATGTGATATTCATGATCAGCACCCAAAAATCTATAAGAAACACTCAACAGTGTTCAAGAAGCAAAAACTCTGTTGTGCAGTGTTACCTTTGTCTTCATTGAGCGACTATCCCATTACTGTTTATATCTTTTTTATGTACTTGTTCTGTATTTGTAATTGCTGTAGAAAACTTTACAAACTCAGGTAAAATATTGGACCAAACCAAATGTAAAATGTACACTCAAGTGTATTTAAAATGTTGAATTTATTGCATATATCACAAAACACACTGTTCACAGAAAATAAAAAGCTTGCCAGGCTTCTACATGAGAACTGAGTAATTTAGTCGACATGTGCCAGGTTTTTTTACACAACAGATGGCAAGCAGTTTTACTGTTTCCATAACAGCCTGTTCAATTTGCAACTTAAAAGAAAAGCATCACAATGCAACGCCATTATTACTGAATAAAATGCAACATTAATTAATGGAACATAATTATTGAAGCAAACAATATACAGTGTATAAAAACTCCTTGAGTTTTTATTCCTGCCCCATAGAGGAATTCACAATAATTGACAATGAAGCACAATTAAAATAACACAGCACACAATTGAAGCAAATATTAAGAATTCCATTGTTTTAATAGGGAAGTTAACCATTTCTGATGTACAGTCTCATTAAAATACTCAGCAAGGCTTGTACTGATAGTTCAAACTGTATTATGTAGATTTTCAATATATGGTTATGTTTCCTGGCAAAAAAAGTCTCACCCATTGATATCCATTTTCAATACCACTCTATTTAAAATGTTCCAAAAGTTTGCATTACATTTACATTTTTCCTCTTTTTAAAATCTAAATTGTTTCAAGAAATATACTGACATGAGGGCAAACTGGGTTTCCAATGAAGGAAATAGCAAGTCGATTGATAGTATGCACTCCAAAGGGCGTCATATACAGTAGCTTTTTACTTTTGAACACATTTAATGCAATCTTAACATTGTCTGGAACAGGGGACTATTGTGGCAGCATTGGGCATAAGTTAGGAACCAAATAAAAAATTGGGGTGGAATTTCTTTACAGATTATACCTACGTGCACACACACACACACACACACACACACACACACACACACACACACACACACACACACACACACACACACACACACACAGTAGGCTAATTAAGAGTGACTATAGTCTATCACAAATGTCTTGGGGATGTTGTTTAGAAATTAGAATACTCATACAAAAATTCTTTCAGAGCATAACAGAACTGAGACGTGAATCCAGCAGTGCCATTAACTGCTGCACCACTTTTCTACCCTGCTAAATACATTTACAAACTGTAACGAGTAAATATGAACGAAGTAAATTTTGAACTGCTGAAATGGTTCATGAGAAAAAAATTACCAATTTACAAGACTTATGCAGCCACAAGGGAGAATTAGATTTGTGTATGTTGTATGTAAAATTCATTTTGATATTTTATGGCTTTCTATGAGAAACAAAGAGAAACTTATTTAAGTATTTTATGTATTTTGTTTTACAGGCAGTGTGTGTATACAGTAAGTGCTGGTAAGTTTTTATTACGAGTCCATATAATCAAAATGGTCATCTGTCCCTGTAGATAATAATATTTTTAAAAATATACATTGAAAAGAAGCATTTTCTTAACTGTATTGATTCATTTACCAATAAATGTAATGCCTCAGACAAAAACAATGATCATCCTCAACCAATATTCCAATGCAATGCATTGTTGTGGTCTGTGTATTCAATAAGCTTTGCACTCTTATAACCTGCTTATGAATATTATTTTTTCATGTACAATATATACAATACTATTTACTACTATTACTACTTACTATTATCATTACTATAATATGTTATTGTAATTGCTTATGTTTTTATTATTTATTATAAATGCTTTATTCTTCTTTCTTATTAAACATTCCTACTTTTTGTTTTATTTATAATGATTTATCAGTCTTTGAGAAAAGTTATTTCTTGGGCTCTGCCAAGGGAAACACTAAGGAAGCACCACATCTGTTGACTTCTCTTTCCTAAGACTTTTGAATATCTGGCCCTCCATAACCTTCTACCATCCAGACTTCTGCACCTGGAGAATATAACAGCACCAAGAGCATGTCACCTAAATGCTGCGTTTTTGTCTGTCCATTTTTAGCGGAGTTCTTCTGGAAGAACCTGACTGTGGATTTTATACTGAAAGACTCTTTTAGGTAACCTAAGTATAAACTTATTATTTGTGCAGTGATTGATATTTGTTGTTGCTGTTTTTTTGTTGATTTGAGGTGGTACTATAAGCTGACTTAACATTCCACAGTGAAGTTTCCAGCTAATACTCCCTGCTGGACAGAGTTACTCTTGTCTTAAATTTAAAAAATGCATATGGAGGTCTTTGATGTGAATGAAAGAGACACATTTATGCTCTTACTATGTTTAAATGTTTTATTTTAGACCCACAGTCCAAACCCAGGTGCCAGGTTATCCCTCCCTAATCATTAATCAATCATGTTGAGAACTTAGGAAACTTCCAAGTTAACCATCCAAGGAAGTTTGTAGGATTTGGTTTTTGACACCTTTCAGAATGACCTAGTGTTTTTCCTGTAGGCTAGTGCTCATATACGGAAAGTCTCATCCCAGGTAAACAGTCATGAAATTTATACAGAAATTGCACAGAGCTCTTGGGATCCCCTTTTCCATCCACTTTTACAAGTGGAAAATGAGGCTATAAAATGAAGCAAATGGGGCATAAACCCATGCAGTTTAAAAAACATACCTCACTTAAATAGAGATATTCCAGACCCAATTCCATTTCTTGTTACTTTTCTAATCAGAACCACTGTCAAAAAATGTTCACTAAATCAGTAAAACTTTGTCATAGTTATTTACCATTGCACTATTCTCTCCCTTGATGTCAAGTTGTTTTATGCATATGTGTTGTGACACGTGGCTCTTGTCAGCAATTTCATGGTCTTGGATGAATTGTGTGTTGAAAATTGGAAGTTGTCTCATGCTTAAACTGGCTTAATCCAATGTAACATTACTGGATTTCAGAGCATATTCCAGACACACTGGGAACAAGGTATGAAACAACTCTGGACAGAGTGCCAGCCCATTGCAGGGCCTGCTTACAAACACAGGCCAGTTTGAATTTGTCAATTAACCTAACACACACACCTTTTGCACGTGGAAGGTAAAACAAACTAAATCTCACTCAGACATGGAAAAAACATGCAACTCCATATGGAAAATGTCTAGGTGTTAGATGTGAACTCAGAACACTGGATCTCAGAGGGAGGAATGTTACCCACTACACCAAGGTGCCAATTCTAAAAATCAGGCATCGATAATCATTTACTACAGTTAAATAAAGTAAGAATGTTACTGGGAATATTAAAGTAGAAAAAGTGCTCTTAATGAAAATCATCCTGCTTAATGACTTATAGTACTGCTTGATGACTTAAATAATGGGATAGTCTCATATAGTACAGTTAGTCACGATTCTGATGAATGTCTTCTCAAGACAAATCTGGTAAAATGTTTTCCTTTTTTCTACACTTCTTTCCCATTTTATTAATCTTAGTTCATGCACCACATTTCTTATCAAAGTAAAAATGTTCACCTAGTTTTGCTGTATTTCATAACTGTTGTCTTCCATATACGCCTACAAAAAAACTCCCTTTATTCTGTATGTTTAATTATATTTATGGCACTTGAAACAAAAATTGAGAATTTGCATTGGTTTTTCAGGGACTGGCAGTAGCTATCCCACCTTAGAATGTGTTTATTAATTTACCTTTCAGATAATTAACAGCTAAACAGTAGCACCATTTACAAATGCAACATTCTTTAGAATTTTGTTATGATATACTTTCTTGGCCATATTCTTTAGTTGTGAGGCCACGGAGAAGTGGAAAGTCTTCCCAAGTTAACTCAGGATCTGTCAGTGAGTTTCGCTCATCTGCACAGGCGGTGAAGGCAGATACTTCTCTGGTGTCATGGAACCACATGTTTTCATAATGATTTGGGCTTGTCGGCACGTCTTGCAGCAGAGGCTGTGTTGAGTCACTTCTCGTGTAGGAAGGTTGGAAGGCGTTCTGTCCTTTGTACCCATTGAAGATTACTGTTGCATATTGTATCACACCAGAGTTGTTATCGGAATCCAGACTTGTAACTTTAAAAGCGTTGTTCAGTATCATTTCATCTTGACCACAGCCGTGGCTCTCAGACTGGAGAGCTTTGTCTTGTACTGTGCTTTCAGTCGCTTTTGTAGAAACATCTAAGAAGCTTAGTTTTGATAAATTCATAGAATTGTTATCTTGCAGTTTAGTCTGGTTAGTGTCAACCTAATGGGAGAAAATGACATCTGTTACAGCTTAGAAAACACAATTTGACTTGTAAAGACGATTTCTTCTTCTTTCCAACGTATTTAATTAAAAGAAATTTCATAATAATTTGAATGCTCTGTGTTATTCCTTACAGTGAGTCAATAGCTGATTGTGAAATTTTATCTTCTGTTAAAATTTTACATTACTGTTTCACAGTGATACTTTACCTTTTAGTTAATTTACTGTAGTCTTTGTGGAAATGTATTTCTGTAAAATTCATAAACACATTTACTATCCTTATATCCTGCTGCTAAACACAATTAAATTCCTCAGCTGGCCTGATTAGATAAACTCTTATTTTTCATAATCTTTTAGTTTTGCCTCCTTGTATTATCATGCTTTAACATATAATGTTTTATTCAAGCCGAGATTTTAAATCCTGAACTCATTTTAACAGCTGAAAAGATTATTTAGGTGGTAAATGTGTTTTGCTTATTAAATTAATTTTTACCAGTTCTAATATTTTGTGTGATTAATTTGTTAGCAATAATTTGCCAAGATTTTGATGAAAAGATGTTTAACAGGATGTTAGATGAATTTATTAACAATATTTGATTCAATTTCTGCAGTATGGCAAACACACTAAAACAGATGCATGTTGTTTGCTCATTTACCATTGCGCACAATGTTTAGGATAGCACAGTGGTACAATGGTTAGTACCAGGAATAAGAGAAACAATTGAGTTTTATTTCACATAGCATAGCGAAACACCTGTTTATTAAAACGATACAGTGGTACAATGTCAGTGCGTCTGTTTCGATCACAGTATGTGTTTAGGATCCTTTGTTCACCGGATATACCTCTCTTTCGCTGTGCGTCATGCTGCTTTTCTTCATTGGACATTCTATCCCTTATATTCCTCTGTCTTTGTGCTTTGTTTTGCTTTTGTTCATCAGACATTGCAGCCCTCTTGTGCACGCCAGATACTTTGTCATTTTATATAGATAGACCAGGAACTCGCTGTGCTACCCATCTTAGATTGGTTGAAATCTGAGTAATCAGTGTACACCTCAGCATTTACATTTGCCGTGCACCATGTAATACATATGTCTCTGTTATATGAAATTTGGTATGGGATTCATAAGCATTGTTAATGTTTTTGATGCACCATTATTTCCTTAGAACTAGGGTAACAGAAAAACTGCAACATTCAGCACAATACAGATTAAATTTGAACATGGCAGATAAGGACAATTACAAAAACAAATGACTTAAATTGATGTGGCTGTGAGGACATAATAAAGACAACATAGATAGGAGAAAACATATCTGAGGTGCCCCTCATCCCTTAATGCCCTAAGCACATGCTTATTTTACTTAATGGTTAATCCAAGGATGAGGAACTTAATATCACATGGGTAATGTTCTGAACCGAAATAATCTTTCGGTGCCACTGCTAACCATAGTAAAAAAAGAAAAGAAAATGGCAGGTATGTAAAATTAATATGTTTAAAGTAAAAATGATTAAAATTACCCTCTGTTCAGTAGGGGTCCATTTGGAAATGTTACTGTTTGCTGGATCTGGTACAGTAGGCCAAAAACTCAGTTTTAACCTGGAGAAAATACACATAGTAGCAGAACTGTAGATTACTGAATGACATACAATATATGAGAAGACTAGACGTTAAACTAAATAACATAACAATCTATTTTTGGAAGTCTTTTTTCTATAACCGTCTTGAGCTCATAGTGCTGAGGATCAATGAAGCTTCTGGCCCCAATATCAGGAAATGACTTTCAGTCATCAGTCTTATGGTTGACTGGCTGTCTGGTTGTCAGTGACAAAGGGAACTCATCCTCCTTCGTGCCTTTTTGCTTACAGTCTGGCTGTGGTCGACTGCCCTTTCAATTATGTCATGCAGGCTTCATTTATTCATTGCTCATGTTTTGTATTTTATTGTTCCTCAAAGAGCATTTGGAGGTGTTTTTATTTTTTAATTATATACATCATGTTTCTGTATCCATTTTATTTATTTTTTTCAATAGAATTTTGATCAAAAAAACATCCTGAAATTCTGGTGTTGGCTGGGGTCAGAGCCTAATCTGACAGCACTACATTTAAAGTAGGAAACAGCCCTGGACAGGACATTACAGGGTCAAGTTTTGCACACACTCACGCTCATCATGGGACAAATAGGAATTGCTAATCAATCTAACTAACCAGCACACCTTTGGGCATGTTAGAGGAAAAATGGAATAGGATTTATTTCCAGGGTGATGGATCTTTAAGGTGGCTGTGATACCAAATGAGCCACCCGGAAAATTAAACATGATTAAAAAATTATTTTGTAAATGGTAATGTGTCCATTTAGTATCAGTGGGAGAGCTATGTAAATGTTACAGCTTTTGAGACACTTCTATTTTGCATTGCACATAGATGTACTGTACTTTGATTAATCTATGTTCTCAAATATTATTTGATAAAATTTTCATGAACTTACTGTCTGTGATTTATGAGGCAAGCAGATGCCGCAATTATAAGGAGCAGTACAACTGCTATGCACACAGGTATAATTGTGATCAAAATGCTCCCATGATCTAGAAAAAAAAAGGCAATGAAGAAAATGAAATTTAGACTAATAAGAACAATTCAAAAATGTTTCTATATTTTGCAGAAAGGCCCTCCCTTATCAATATTACCCTTGGCTAGTACTCTTTTTATCAATCATAGATCAGACAAAGCCAATGCCAGCCCTTTAACCATGTTACCTTTTATCATACTTTCCTGTGCTCTTTCTCTCTCCTGTTTGGGGATATGGCAGATTTGCATTAAGATTACTGTACATAACCATAATTGGCTCACTAATGTATAAATTGTGCATTGTGAAAATCAATAAAAAGGCAAACTACACATGTTTTCGGCTTTCTGTATCTTTCAATAATGTGCTTAAGGAAAATTATTACAACATTCAAAAAACAAAACAATACATTCATCTTTGATTTTAAATTTTCTTTATAGATTTGTAGAGAAATGAGGCAAGTTTCAGGATGAAATGGTACATGGCAGGAATCGACTCTAGATAAGACAAGCAGTTCAGTAACTAACTAACAAACACACACACACACGCACACACACACACACACACTACTCATCTGTGGGCAGTTTAATGTCACTAGTTGATCCAGTGGCATGACTTTTGTCTGTATTAGGAAACTCACTCGGACACTGGGAGAACATGCCTCATCCACACAGAAGACATCCAAGCTCTGAACTGAACCAGAGTCCAAGTATTGTGAGAATGAAATGCTGTCTTTTTGTCAATAGATAAGACTTCAAATGTATTTTATTTAAGCATTCATTAAAGAACCATACATGAGTTCAATATCCTAAATAGTACAATATTAAATAATCCATTTAATTAATTTAAACTTCGTAAGTAATTGTTTAGCATGATTAATATTGTAAACGTGGTCCTTTTCTTAATTAACCACATCTAAGTGAGACAGAAGACTTTGCTTGCTTGACTTGATTCAGGACAATCACTTACCAAGCATATTTGTGTTTATTGATTTTATGGTCCCATTAATGCTTCCTTCAACTGTGCTTGCCATTATGAAAACCTGGTATACTGAGGAACTGTTCAGA
Source organism: Erpetoichthys calabaricus (assembly GCF_900747795.2). Taxonomy (NCBI): domain Eukaryota; kingdom Metazoa; phylum Chordata; class Cladistia; order Polypteriformes; family Polypteridae; genus Erpetoichthys; species Erpetoichthys calabaricus. Next base: position 73,823,230 of record NC_041407.2, read on the forward strand.
TTCTTAATGATCAGACTCCTTTTGGAACCATCAACAGTCACATCTAAAAATTAGAATGGAATAAGGACATTTATTAACTAAGAAATCATTGTTAAAGACTTGTTTATCTAAGGGATACCGGTCTTTTGATGCATAAGGGTACAGATAAGGATATATTTTTGATTAGTCTTCTGTAGAATATACCTGCTATTCTTACTTGTTTAAATGTACAAATGGAAATGTTATTTGAAATTTGATAAATTCAGGTGATTAAAACCACTGATCTTTAACTTATACTCGATGACAGATATGTTGTATTGTTCAAAATAGCTTTTACTCACGTGACCATTTGCCGTTTTCTGCCCAGTAGAATATGGTGTAGGTCTGGATAAAACCATTACGGTCATCAAGTGGTATTTCTTCCCAGATTAGTTCTGCATGAGATTTCCCAATTTCACCCACTTTTAAATCCGGGGCTATCGACGGGGCTGCAATTGAAAAATATTAAAACACATTAACCTTTGATTTAGGCAGCAGATCCCACCTGTCTTGTGTTAGAGGTCACAGTATGTGTACAGTATATGTGATTTATAATATTATGCTTATCTATCTATCTATCTATCTATCTATCTATCTATCTATCTATCTATCTATCTATCTATCTGTCTGTCTGTCTGTCTGTCTGTCTGTCTGTCTGTCTGTCTGTCTGTCTGTCTGTCTGTCTGTCTGTCTGTCTATCTATCTATCTATCTATCTATCTATCTATCTATCAAACATAATGTAGCAGCACTGAGAGGTTGAAGGAGTTTCAATTTAAGCAGAGATTAAGTGGTGACATGACTGAAGCGTTTAAATTTATAAAGAGAATAAGTAGGTTCATAGGGTCCTTAAAGTCATTTGTACAGAACACAGTGAAATTCTTACATGCATGTGCAAAGTAGCTTGCAACATATCAGAATGGCTTCCTCCTATTACTTTAAAACAGATGCGTGTTACTTCAGGACATCCTAACCAAAAAAAAATTGGGCAAGCTAAAGGGTGTGTGATCCGTAATGTGCGCAGTATGTACATAGAGGAAGCGCTGTTTAGTGCTTTTATTATCTATATATCTCTCTGGTGGCAAAATCAAGTATTTCTTATGAACAGAAAACACACTGTATAAAAGCCAAAGACCCATCCCAACATATGGTTAACATTTCTTTTGGTTTTTCCATCTATAATATTTTGTGTTAATGGTGCTCTTCTGATTCACTGCATAAATTATATGGATCACTCTTGAGTTGGAATACTGGAGCATTAAACTGAATGCATTCAGAAGTATAATTAATCATACAAAGGCCATTTTCAGTGTGAATGTGCCAGAAAAGTTAATGCATGTGACAAAAGCGTAATACATAATTAAGCAAATATTAAGCAAAGAAATATTAAGCAAATAACTAAATCTAATGCGGCTCATATTCGTCATATAGTATGCAATGCCAGTGTCACAGAAGTACTAGGCTGAAATCGGCATTAATAGGGTAATTTGGGTGTCTGTCTCTAGGGGGCAATGACACAATATTCTGTTTAGTTGGATTTATTTTTAAACAGGCAGACTTCATAAGAGTCCGTGTTTTATGGTTCTTTAGAAAAAAGTTCATGATAGAGCATGGCTTAAATATTCAACAATAAAGATGAAGTTAATTCCACTGCAAGGTGGATGGCCTCCCATTTTGTCTTTAGTTTTGCACCAGTGCTGCAGGTCAGGGATATTGTAACATAACTTGGTCAGACCCCATTCTTGTTCCTGCCACAAAAACCCTTGAAGAGAGACATATCAGTTTGTCTCCCGCAGAGTCCTAATGAGTTACAGTTTAGGAGATCAAATGAATAAGCAGGTGTTCTTCTGGTTCATTATGCCATTTGGATAAAGGTAACTGAACAAATAAAGTAGATGGACATGAGTTATGTTGAAAACACTATATATACATAAACTGCACCACTGTGCACTGCACTACAGTATAGTACACAAAGCTGCATTTTCAGATAATATCGCTGACTCACTACATATGCCTTAGCCCACCTCTTTTTAAACCATATCCTGGATATTATTGTTAAAGATAAATTATTTATAGCATGCTGATTTTATTAAATAAAGGAAAAATGAAATAAAGAGCTGAGAGGAAAATTTACATGAGACACTAACACCAATTTCCCCAATACAGTACTGTAGTTAGCAACCTAACTCTCTTTCTCTCCTCTCCTCTCCTCAAAAAATTAAAATAAAATATATTTTTTACATTCTTAATCCCACCCATCTTTTGTCTGAGCCTGCTTGTCAGAGATATTGGGGTCTATCTCAGACACATTAGGCTCAAAATAGCCCTCAATCTTTCGTCCAGTATAGGGTACATACAAAAACACACTCACATTCAGTGATACAAGGTCAATCTAGATTTGCCCACCAACTTCATATCTGTGGTTTTGAGATGTTCCACCAAGAGAAAACTCATCTGAATACAGGCAGAGATCAGGCATGAGCTTGAACCAAGGACACTAGAGTTTGGAGGAAGCGATGCCTCCACATCATCCTAAATTCAAAATGTGCTCTTTTCATTGCAGAGGCTGAATGGCACATAGTGCTTTCTTGGCAATATTAAGTGCAAGGTAAGAAACGCCCCTGAAATTGGTGCCAGTCCATTGTAGGGCACAGCCCAATTTGCTCCCTCTGTGCAAATTTTGAGTTGAGCAACTTAATCTGCACATCTTTGAGGCCACTTTGAGACAGGCACATGCAAACTCAAGGAGAACATGCAAATACCATGAAAACGTCTGGTCCCCTGAGCTGTCACATGTCAGTCCTGTAAACTTTGTACACATTTCCATTGAATTTCTTTTTGCTTTAAATGCAAATGTCAAATACATTAGATATGAGCTTGTTTCTTTTAAAACTAACATATTTATATTATAGAGAAGCTAGAGACCATATGAAATTTGGAAACATTTTGTAAAGAATGAAAGTCTGAAAATGCAAACGTATCCGATGGTCATTTCTTATTATAAATCTGAAGCAAAATAAAAGGTAATTTCATGGACGTGAATGAAAATGTAGGCAATCAAGTTAGCAAATTCAATATGAAAAATTGGAAGTTGCTATCCAGTGTTTCAGTCAGGTTTAAACCTACCCCTTTGTTTGAAGTAAGCATCTACAAACTGAGGGCATCCATACCCTTCCATGTATTGAGGATAAACTGCAACACGGTAAAGTTTAAATGGTTCCAGATTTCCTAGTAGAAAAGAGAAGAAAGATGTTAGGTACTGTTTTTTAACAGCAATTTGAAAGGCAACCTCACTGCCATCAAATATCGAAGTGTCATTTAAGCTGCTTTACATTAATGTAACAACATACCAGTTATATCCAGCTCTGTGACATTGGGGCCCACTAGTTTAAAATTGTTGGTGGCAGGAAATTTTTTAGACACTATCCACCATTCAATGACATAACCAGTTACAGGAAAGGACTTGGGGGAAGCCCAGTTAACCTTCAGGCCATGCTGTTCATTGATTGAGATTCTGATGCTTTCTGCCGGTTCCAGATCTGTTATAAGATAAAACAAAATTATGTTAGATATGTTAAGATGATAAGAAGCATTGTTAATTGCTCATAATGCTAACAACCCAGACAAATGACAAGCAACCATATTTTGGTTACACACTGTGACAGGAGGCGAACGTGATGTTAGTCCATCAGAGGTCCTAAGGTGCAATATTTGTGAAGACTCACATAAAACCTGCATTCAAGTCAGTGGTCATTTGCAGGGAAATGAGGTGGCGGAGTGGTGGCTCTGAGGCTGGGGATCTGCACTGGCAATCGGAAGGTTGCCGGTTTGAATCCTGTAAATGCCAAAAGGGACTCTGCTCTGTTGGGTCCTTGAGCAAGGCCCTTACCCTGCAATTGCTGAGCGCTTTGAGTAGTGAGAAAAGCGCTATATAAATGCAAAAAATTATTATTATTATTAAAAAATTGCATTGTTATACATTTTTTGTTCTGCAATTCTAAATTGGATTACAAGGGTCTGTTATGTTAAACTGTATATTATTTTTTGTAGGTGAATCTTACACATGATACGTGACTTACCCAGGGTCATAGTGTACCAAAGGGAGAGAATGAATCAGCAAACTTTGTGGTTTAGAGTCGAGTAGTGTAGCTGCTAGGCAGCAAAGTAAACCTAGATGTTAGGGAGTTGCGTATGGCCCATCTCCTAAAATGAATTAAGAGCACAATGGGCCACTCTGGCTGAGCTCCAGAGAACCTGGGTGGAGATGGAAGAAACTTCCAAAAGGACAACTATCACTGCAACACTCCACCAATATGGGCATTATGAGAAAGTGGCCATAGAGATGCATCTCCTCAGTAAAGGGTACATTGAAGCCCACTTGGGGTTTTCTAAAAGGCACCTAAAGGACTCTCAGACTTTGAGAAAGATTCTGTGGTCTGAAGTCAAGACTGGCATCATGTCTGGAGGAAACAAGACACTAGTCATCACCATTCCATACCACCAACAGTGACGTATGGTAGTGATAGCATCATGCTCTGGGGTTGTTTTTCAGCAGAAGGGACTGAGAGACTAAACAGGCTTAAGAGAATGATGAACAGAGTGAAGTACAATGAAAACCTGCACCAGGACATTCTGGACCATAGACTGGGTTGAAGGTTCACTTACCAACAGGACACAAAGCAAAGAAAACACAGGAGTGACTAAGGAACATTTCTGGTACCAATAGGAAGTAAACAAAAAAGCATATTAGGTATAGTGTTCCTGTTTGCATGATATATTAATGTATAAAAGCTGATTTGATAAACAATACATCTATGGCGTGTTTATTGATACACAAATAAGTAGCAAGTCTTGTCCAGATGCATGCCAGAACAAACCATTTAATTATAAACCTTTGCACTAATATGGTGAACTGTTATTAATACTTTGGTATTTTCATTAACATATTTTCCCTGTTATATAATTTTATTTACTTCAAAAGTTCAGTAAAATGAAGGAGTGTCCTTGAGTTGCCCAGCCATAGTTCAGGCATGGGCTCAATCAAACATCTCTGGGAGACCTGAACATGGACTGACAATTCCCATACAACCTTACACAGCTTCAGAGGATCTGCAGTGGGGAATTGCAGAAAATCCCCAAATCAAGGGGTACAGAGCTTGTTTCATCATACCCAAGAAGAGTCCAGGCTACAAAAGGGGCTTCAACCAAGTACTGAGTAAATAATTAGCAAAAATTTCTAAAAATCCTGTTGTTGCTTTGCTGTTCTCAGGTGTTGAGTGTTGCTTGGTGTAAGGAAAAAAATTAATTGAAATAATTTTAGCACAAGGCTTCAATATAGCAAAATATGAAAAAAAATGAAGGTGTGTGAATGCTTGTCTGAATCCACTGTATATGACTAAAGGCGGTAATTCAAATTTCCTAATTTTTTTATGATTGCTTCACAAAATAAGTAAATGCTCTTGTGTCATTTGCAACAGATGGTCTTTCTATTGAGTGTGGAACAACCAAGTATGCCAATTTGGGTCAAGCAATCCTGAAAAAAATGGCATTTAACTTGATTACATGCTTCACATTACAGTACTTTATATGGGGCTGCTGGTAGTGGACACATTGTTCTTGTATGTACTCAATTTTACTACTATTTCTGTAGCTTGTTATCATTATCATTATTACCTATTTTTACTAATAGTATTTGTTGTTGTGTTATATTTTCTTTGCTTTTTCTATTTGTAAATTCAGAATATAATTTGGTATTTTTATGGATGCCTAAGAAAACAATTACCCACAGTATATAATATTAACATAGGTCATATAATCTGGATACCATGATTACTTTGACACCTCTTTACTGAAAGATTAAGCTATAAATTGGCAGCTTTGATTTAGATGTCAGCAATTGGTACCAATAGGAAGTAAAAGAAGCATATTAGGTATAGTGGTCCTGTTTGCATGATATATTAATGTATAAAAGCTGATATGATAGATAGATAGATAGATAGATAGATAGATAGATAGATAGATAGATAGATAGATAGATAGATAGATAGATAGATAGATAGATAGATCCTTTTTTAATCCCAAGGGGAAATTCACATAAAGGAAATAAACGATAAATCTATGGCGTGTTTATTGACACACAAATAAGTAGCAAATCTTGTCCAGGTGCATGCCAGAACAAACCATTTAATTATAAACCTTTGCACTAATATGGTGAACTGTTATTAATCATTTGGTATTTTTATTATCATCTTTTCCTTGTTATATAATTTTAATTACTTCAAAGGTTCATTAAAATGTACAAATTGTGGGTTAATAAAGCAAATGGTATTACATTTTAATCATTTAATTAGAACAGACACATTTAGGGATCCTTTCAACTAAGTATTTAATTCATTAACATCTTTGATCAAAAGGATTGACCAAATAATTTGCAGAAAATATGTGTATATCCCCTAATTGCTATATACTCTCAGGGAGCTGCCTGGCAGGAATGAGATGGCAATGGATTGGCAGATTAGGAGGCTAAGATTCTGAAACCTACATGTTGTTTATAGTCAGTATGTAAAGCCAAAGAATTCTTGAAAGGACTCTAAGCCGAATCAATAAGTAAGTTCATGGGGAAAAAGCTGGTGACCACTGCAACAATTCTTTAGCAAAAGGCAGCAACAGTGAGATCCAACATGAGGTATACACCAGATATTCCAGTTTTAAATTCAAGTTTCCCTCCTCCTCCTTCTTCTTCTTCTATCTTCAGTTTAGATTGTTTCCCAGGACTTGTGGAGTGACTTTCTCTTATCTGCTCCCCTTCATTCTGTCATAGATTTTTCCTTTTCCCTCTCACTTTATAAAAATCCAGTCTTCTATTTTTATGCTGCACTAAACAAAGCCTCCTTAGAACCCACTTGTTTAAATTCAATATTGCTAATTTAACTGTATCTCGTGCATCGATTATATATCATCCCCACAAAGGCTTTGCTATGGGCCTTTCTTCTAATCTTTTCTGTAAGATCTGCATCTCTAAAGCCCTTGTCATACTTCTAGACATATGCTGCAGCTGCTCTTCCATTTCTCAATTCTGGTCTCATCTCTTTGCTCAATGCTGGCTATACACATACCTTTTCCTACATATGTTTATCTCCTGCTGGACTTTCTTCCATCACTATCACCTCTCTCCAGCAGAAAATTCTCTCTGTAGACCTTCAGTTGCCAGATCGGCTCTTGTTGAATCTATGGAATTCTTTCATGTAAGAAAGAACATTTTCATTTTTGAACTATACCTGAGAGAATCAGTGGAACTGTTCCTCTGTCTTATCTCATATCAGAAATTTTATGACCTTATAGCATTATTTAAATCAGCAGTCTCAAACTCTGGTCCTGGAGGGCCACAGTGGCTGCAGGTTTTCATTCTAGCCCTTTTCTTAATTAATGACCTGTTTTGCTGCTAATTAACTTCTTTTGAATTAATTTTAATTGACTAGCACTTGAAGACTCAGACCCCTTGTTTCTTTTTCCTTAATTAGCAGCCAAACAATAATAAGATACAAAATGGGCCAAAATATGACCAGCAAACTGTGTCCATCATACAATATCTGAAACTAAAGAAAGATGGAGGTCTCAAGAATGTTGATCTACTCAGGTTGCCAGAACGTTTTAACAGTGCTCTTAGAAAAGAGAAAATCAACAATTTTGGAAATGTATGGTATTGCACAATGAGTGCAGCAACAAGCCATGGAATTAAAGAACGGATTTAATTAACAAAACGAATCAGTGCCTAATTAAGCAACTGGTTGGAGTTGAAGGGCCTGATTTAGTTGGTCTTCTGTTAACTCACTCATGTCACATTTCATTTCTGCTTGGGTGCCATTTAAAGAAAGAAATGAAGCAATTCAGAGGAACGATCAGGGGAACAAGTCTTAAAAAAGAAGTCAATAAAAATAAAACAAAAAGGAGTTTTATTAGCAGCAAAAACTGATCACCAATTAAGAATAGGGTTAGAATGAAAACCTGCAGCCACTGCGGCCATCCAGGACTGGAGTTTGAGACCACTGATTTAAATGGCAATCTACCTGCACACAAAGGCTTTGAGATTAAAATTGGGATCCCATTATTTTGGCTTCTTCTTTATTTTTGGTTTTCTTGGGCCTTTCTTCATTTTCTTCCAGTATTTTTTTTTTGTGAATATGTTATCTAAAAATGTCTTTATACCATTTTGTAGGGATGCACCGACACAGAAACGGGTATCTGGTATCGGCCTTGATACCACATTTTCTAAAGTACTCGTACTCGTTAAAAGTCCCCCGATACCGGGGACCAATACCACGGTCTGAGAAATATCTATGTTTGAGCGGCGTGTAAGGGGTTAATCACAGGCGCCGAGTGCCCGCCCCCAGGCTCCGGCTGCAGCTCAGAGCGGGGAGAAGGCGAGGCGAGACACGTCAGCCGTGTGGAACTATTTCAAAGTGAATGAAGACGACAAAACAAAGGCGGACTGCAAATTGTGCTCAGCGAAATTGTCCAGAGGAGGCTCAAAAGGTAGCGCATTTAACACAAGTAATTTAATCAAGCACCTAAAATCCCAACACGACAACGAGTACAAAGAGTTTACCCATGCTTCTAAGCCAACACAACCCACGCTGCAGCAAACTCTTGCAAGACGAGAGAAAATGTCCAGAGACAATCCACGTGCTGTGAAAATAACACAGGCAATTATCGAGTACATTGCATTGAGTGACCAGCCACTCTCGGAGGTAGAAAATGTGGGATTCCTGCGTCTCCTCCATGTTCTGGAGCCCAGATATGATGTCCCAAGCCGCCGCTACATGACTGACATGGAGCTGCCTAAACTGCACGACTCCGTGAAAAAACATATCCACAGCCTACTGCAAGCCTCCTCTGCGTTTAGTTTCACCACGGATATTTGGACAAGCAGTGTTAGCCCCGTGTCGCTAATTAGCCTAACCTCCCAGTGGATAGACGAGAGTTTCTTGTTTTTTTTGTTAAATTATATGACTAAAGCTGTTACCTGTAAATTTAAATCATGTTTTTATTAAGTACTCGGTATCGGCAAGTACTCGGTATCGGCGAGTACTGAAATGCAAGTACTCGTACTCGTACTCGTTTTCCAAAAAAGTGGTATCAGTGCATCCCTACCATTTTGTGCTGTAAATGTTTTACTTTCTGTCTATTTCATAACACAATGAGATATGTGCAATTCTGCTACTCTAATAATAGGTAGCTCCCTTGGCTCTTTAAGGGATGCAAGGACATTAGGGCCTCTAGGCTGGTGGCTGTGTATCCATTTTGGTCACTACTGTCCCCAGACTCAGCGCTGGGATGGGATTTAAAGACTGCTACTTGTGAGTGTTTCGGAAAGCAAGTTACAATAAACATTAAGTGCCAAGAGACAAAGAGAGATCCAGATGAGAGGTGAGAGGTTGAGTGCTGTTGTGGGATTTTTGTACAAGGAAATTTCTGGAAGCCATCCAATATAGCAGACAATGATAAAGAAGCCTGTACATTGTAGGTAAGCCAAGAGCAATGGCCATTTTTAATACTTACTTTTCTCCCTTGATTTATCTCTCCATTGAATTTTGTAAAAATGAAACACCTGTGTATAATAACTCACTCATCTCATTGGAGTTCTTCCCTGCTGGGCCTGTGTCCAGAGAGCTAGCTGCTATTTACAGTATAATCACCAGAATTAAGAGTAAATATCAACTTAAATTGAACAGATGGTAATATGGCAGGAGACTTTGGACATTATTTATTCAGGTCTGAATTCTAAAAATCGAAAACAGGGTTAGTGCATTCTGGCTGCCAAGTTGATTTTACCATGTTGATAACAAGATGGTGTCTTACTTAGTTTTAATGCTTATGTCAGTTTAGCACAAGTTAACAAAAAAAAAACACTTGTTTTCTCTATTGGTTTTAGAGACCATCTTGCATTTGCTGCATTTATATTTGTATTTACCACTTTTCTTTTGATGGTTTCTTTGTTTGTTTGAAGAGATAAGGAAATATACAAAAAGTATTGAGAGCCTAGTAGAATAATGTCTTTATGCAAAGCATAGGGAAAAAAGGCAAAACCCATGCAAATAGAATTTAAAACACTGGAATGAAGGGGAAGTTGGAGATGGTAAAATCAAAACCCATACCTCTTCTTTTATCAAGGTTGACTTCGGTGGCAGCTGTGCTCCCTGCTGAATTGGAGGCTATGATATACACTTTGTTAGGCTTATTTTTTCGGTCAAAAAAGCAATTCAGATAAGATGTGTTGCAGATAATGGTCTCTGATTGCCCACTTCCTCTTGAAGGTTTAAAGTATACTCTGTAGGAGAAGTGCTTGTTTTCTGTTTCAATTCCTGGAGGAGGCTATCAAATAAAAGACAGAAAAATGCAGAAACGTTTTGCATCTAACCTCAATCAACAGATTAAACACAAATTATTAGAAGTGAAAATGTAATCTACCTGTTTACTTAACCCACTTATTTTGTTACACAGTTGTGAAGTTCTGGAGCCCAAACTGGCAGCAGTTTGGACCGTTAAATGGGATGCAACACACATTCACTCATTTTGGACCAAATCTTGGAAGAGTAACAGGGAGGTCCACATAGATAGGGGTCCATCTGACAATCAAACTTGAGGTCCGGAGATGTGAAGCAGTGTTTTGTCATGGTGTGTAAAGTTAAATAGTTTAACCCAAGGACTATTTTAATCTGTCACCTCAAGTCACCTGGTTTGCAAAACAACATTTTTGCTCCCAAAATTACATGATTTTGTACAAAAAGAATTTGAGCTTGTATATTCCAGTGGTTGAGACAAATAAATTTGTAGTACTACTGATTTCAAGGTTATAGAGTGTATGTATATATATATATATATATATATATATATATATATATATATATATATATATTGTGGAAGTCCAGCCCCGGACACAGACAGGCACACACCGATAGTTGCATAAAGCACACATTTTATTATAAATAATGTCCACAGCACACAGTGCCCTTGCACCAATCACCCACTTCTTTAAGTCTTCACTGCCTCCACTCATCTCTGCCGAGCTCTGTCTTCTTCCTCCCAACTGCAGCTAACGAATGGAGGAAGGCGGCCCCTTTTATTCCCCACATGGATGTGCTCCAGGTGCCTCCTGATGAGCTCCCTGCTGCACTTCCTGGTGTGGCGGAAGTACCACACGAGCACTTGGAAGCTTCCGTGCTCCATTCCTGTGGTCCCCATACAAACCAGGGCGGCTGTCCTCTTGTGGTCCGGAGGAGGAGTAGTCCCTCTCCTGGTCCTTCTAGGCGTCCCAGCTGGGCACAGCCCCCAGCCACCAACCACAATATATATGTGTGTATATATATATATATATATATATATATATATATATATATATATATATATATATATATATATATATATATATACATATATACATATATACATATATATATATATATATACATATATACATATATACATATATATATATATATATACATATATACATATATACATATATATATATATATATATATATATATATATATATACATATATACATATATATATATATACATATATATATATATATATATATATATATATATATATATATATATATATATATATATATATATATATATATATATATATATTGTCACACTTGGGTCACAGATTTGCACAAAAACACAGGAGGTTGTAGAGACAGGAACTTTATTCAAACACTGCAAACAAACATATGTCTCTTTTTCAAATGTTTAAACTTGCTCCTTGGCAAGACGGAGATGACAGTTCCGTCTCAGAATTAAAAGAATGCAAACATATCTTCCTCTTCAAAGGAGTGCGCGTCAGGAGCAGAGAAAGAGAGAGAGAGAGAGAGAGAAAAGCAAACAATCAAAAACTGACAGGTGCTGTTCGGACTTTTAAGTATGCAAAGTACCGCGTGGATTGCACGATAGATTGGCTGCAAGTAAGCCCAGCAAGCAAGGGAGCAATGTGAAGGTAGTCTTCTATTGTTCTGTTCTGTGTACTGCATTGTATTGTATTGACCCCCCTTATTTTGAGACCCACTGCACGCCCAACCTACCTGGAAAGGGGTCTCTCTTTGAACTGCCTTTCCCAAGGTTTCTTCCATTTTTTCCCTACAAGGTTTTTTTTGGGAGTTTTTCCTTGTCTTCTTAGAGAGTCAAGGCTGGGGGGCTGTCAAGAGGCAGGGCCCTGTTAAAGCCCATTGCGGCACTTCCTGTGTGATTTTGGGCTATACAAAAATAAACTGTATTGTATAGTCTTCTAGCATTTTTTTAACCTGTAGGGGTGAGATCAGCCCCCCAGCTCACAATATATATATATATATATATATATATATATATATGTATATATATATATATATATATATATATATATATATATATATATATATATATATATATACTAGCAAAATACCCGCGCTTCGCAGCGGCGAAGTACTGCTTTAAAATTTTTATTAAGAAGAAAAATAAACATTTTTAAACTGAGGGAAAATATACCTCCAGTTGTAATATGACCAAGCTGTGCGCTGAGCTTACTCTTGAGCATGCAACGTATAGTTGGCCATGTGAAAAGCAATCTTGCCTCAAATCAATGCCAACCTTTAGTAGGGTCTGTCCCTGAGACTTATTAATTGTCATTGCGAAGCAGAGCCTTACTGGAAATTGGAGGCGTTTGAATTGAAATGCGAGATCAGAGGGTATAACGGGGATGCGAGGAATAAAAACTCTCTCCCCTAAGCCACTGCCAGTAAAAGTAGTTGCCTCAATTAGGTTCTTTTGCAGGCATGTGACCTGAAGTCTCGTGCCATTACAAAGTTTCGGTGGCTGTAAGTTTCTCAGTAACATTCAAAATTAGATTATGCTCAGGAGTGCCTGGAGGATTCAGAGTGTGGAGAAACTCTACCGGATAGTGCACCGCGTCTTCCACTTCTACCACTGAATCCACGTGAATACTGTGGCGAAGCAAGGAAGGGAATGAAGAGACCGGAGCGACGGACGGCCTTACGTGGGAGGCGTGGGGATGGGGGACCCAATGCCGCCTCACACGGTGACCGAGCTGCAGGCTATGGACGTATATATGTACGTATATATGTACGTAAGTAGGATTCAGTTAGCGTTGGGAACCCGCGTACCAAATTTCTTGAAGATGGGCCCATAAGTAACAAAGACCGTTGGAAAGTTCAATATGGCGGCCGACAGTGGTGTCATACCACCGAAATAAGTACGTACATCAGTTTCGGTTAGCGCAGGGAAGCTGCCTACCAAATTTCGTGAAGAATGGGCCATAAATAAGAAAGTTTAACATGGCGGACGTTGTCGACTGTTATGACCGTTACGTGTAGAATTTTGAAATGAAACCTGCTTAACTTTTGTAAGTAAGCTATAAGGAATGAGCCTGCCTAATTTCAGCCTTCTACCTACACGGGAAGTTGGAGAATTAGTGATGAGTGAGTCAGTCAGTCAGTGAGTCAGTCAGTGAGGGCTTTGCCTTTTATTAGTATAGATGTAAGCTTATAAGTACTGCCTTACTTCTCTTTAAGAAAGGAAGATGTAATGATACTTGATTTAAACGATTCCATGTCTTGTTGGGTTTGCGTAGCTTATTGTCAATATCTTTACACCTGTTTTTTAAGACTTATTGACTGAAACGGGCTTTCACGAAAAAATTTAGGGCTTTGCTACAGGATACACCCTCCACAAGTTAAGGAAGTAAAAATAAAGGTGTATATTTCTGTTTTATTTAAACCTTTTAAGTTCATATGCATAGCCCCATTTGGCTGTTTTAGTTTTTTTTTTTTCTTTCTTCAGTAATATTTAATCTCCTTAAAGAAAAAGAACATATGCATTTTACTTTTTTTGTATCTCTTTAGTAATATTTTAGTGTAAAAGGATAACCAGTATTTAAACCTTTTATGTTACTTTATAAAGTTATTTTACTCAATGTTGAAAAATTAATAAGAAAGCTACATATTTTGGCAGCTGCTGCTTTAATTTTCAATGAAATGAAAAAAGCTCTCCAAGAGAAAACCTCAAAAAAAACCCTCATTTATAAATGTTTGCTGCAGATGACTTAACTGAAAATAAATAAATAGTTCCTATGTGTATAATACATATTTATCTATTTTACTTATGTCTTTATTCCAGCAATTTGCAACATCTGAGGTACAATTTGTTACATTACTTTTGTTTTTTGCAGCACAGGCAGGTGAAGTGACTTCCTCAGGGTCACACAGTGGTGTCAGTACCAGGATTTGAACTGACAAGCTCCGGGTTTGCTGAAATATTACTGAAGAAAGAAAAAAAAACGAAAACGGGCAAATAGGGCTATGCATACAAATGTCCATCCATCCATTATCCAACCCGCTATATCCTAAATACAGGAGCCAATCCCTGCCAACACAGGGCACAAGGCAGGAAACAAACCCCGGGCAAGGTGCCGCAGGGCACACACACCCACACACCACGGACAATTTAGAATCGCCAATGCACCTAACCTGCATGTCTTTGGACTGTGGGAGGAAACCGGAGTACCCGGAGGAAACCCAGACAGACACAGGGAGAACATTCAAACTCCACGCAGGGAAGCGAACCCGGGTCTCCTAACTGGCACCTTTCACTGCGCCACCATGCCGCCCGCATACAAACTTAAAAGGTTTAAATAAAAACAGAAATATATACCTTTATTTTTACTTCCTTAACTTGTGGAGGGTGTATCCTGTAGCAAAGCCCTAAGTTTTTTCATGAAAGCCCCTTTCAGTCAATAAGCCTTAAAAACAGGTATAAAGCTAAACTTGCCGCACCGCTATTCAATTACACTTACCTAATGCCACTCCTAAGGGGAGATACTGTGGGATCTGGACATCCGTCAAAGCACCAATCACAGGCCCGATTACAAAGCGGGAAGCTGTGATTTGTCGTCTCCCTCCCATGTAACAATCACAGCCCGTGTTACAACACACTATGTATATATGTATATATGAAGAGGATGGATGGATGGATGGATGGATGGATGTATATGTGTGTGTTTATGTATGTGTGTATATATATATATGAATATATATGTGGATGTGTATATGTATATACTGTTTATATATATATGTATATATGTATATATAGATATGTGTATATATGTATATATGTATATGTATATATATGTTTACATAACCTTTTTAACACACTACTTCTCCGCTGCGAAGCGTGGGTATTTTGCTATATATATATATATATATGTCAATGTATGTATGTATATATGTATGTCTATGTTTATATATATATATATATGTGTATATGTATATATATGTGTATATATATATGTACATATGTATATATATATGTAGATGTGTAAATTTGTATTTGTATATATATGTATATGTGGATGTGTATATGTATGTATATATATGTATATGTAGATATGTGTATATGTAGATATGTACTGTATATGTATTTATATGTTTACATAACCTCTTTAACACACTACTTCTCCGCTGCAAAGCGCAGGTATTTTGCTAGTATATATATATATATATAAACTTGTATCTCGCGAATATGGTATTGCAAACGGCAGCGGGAGCGTTTCTATAAACTTAATTTAAACTTACGGTTTAAATCGTGCTTTGTTTCCGCAGTAGCGAAGTGATCACTCCTGCTGCGTTCAGTCAGTTCACGTGAGCCGCTCTCTTGTGTGATGTTGCGATGTCCACGGCTTTATTTAATGTCAGCTAAGACCCGGCACTTCAAAGTTTCTCGCTACAGCAATTTTAACTCCGTTACAAAGTGATCCAAATGTCGTTTATACCTCATGTCTTCTCATTAAAATTGTATCTCGCGAATATGGTATTGCAAACGGCAGCGGGAGCGTTTCTATAAACTTAATTTAAACTTACGGTTTACACCGTGCTTTGTTTCCGCAGTAGTGAAGTGATCACTCCTGCTGCGTTCAGTCAGTTCACGTGAGCCGCTCTCTTGTGTGATGTTGCGATGTCCATGGCTTTATTTAATGTTAGCTAAGACCCGGCACTTCAAAGTTTCTCGCTACAGCAATTTTAACTTTGTTACAAAGTGATCCAAATGTCGTTTATACATCATGTCTTCTCATTAAAGTTGTATCTCGCGAATATGGTATTGCAAACGGCAGCGGGAGCATTTCTATAAACTTAATTTAAACTTAGGGTTTACACCGTGCTTCGCTTCTTATTGTTTCACTGCCTTCTCAATTGTGTAATGAATGTTTTCTTCAGCGCTCTTTGGGGCTCTTCCTTGTTTTGTACGTACTGCGTTCACAGTCAGTTCACGTGATTACGTGGGAGGCGTGATGACGCGATACGCAACTCCGGCTCCCACGGCCAGCGAGCTGCAGTCCATTACAGTATATGGACAAAAAAGAGGTTCCAGTTATGACTGTTACGCTTTGAATTTCGAAATGAAACCTGCCTAACTTTTGTAAGTAAGCTGTAAGGAATGAGCCTGCCAAATTTCAGCCTTCCACCTACACGGGAAGTTGGAGAATTAGTGATGAGTCAGTCAGTCAGTCAGTCAGTCAGTGAGGGCTTTGCCTTTTATTAGTATAGATATAAACAAAGGAATTTATCTTTTTACAGAAGCTAAATACATAAAGTAAAAAAAAAAGGATTGGTTCCAATATAAACATATTGATCTAGATACATTGAAACATTGCTTTGCATAGATCTGTTCACTTGAGATGCATCCCTCTGGATATATACATCAGTTCAGATATACAGTATATACATTGACTTGAACAGATCACTTTGGATGTACAGGCAGGTATAGCTCGGCCACCCAAGCGTAGCACCTCAGTTTCGTTTTATCATTCCCAGAACATCCTTGTCAATTTTTTACGTTTTATTAAAAAATTACATACCTGTCTGGTGTATTTTATTTTGAAAGTCTTTTTGGTTTGGGGGTCCTCCTTTAGAGTTCACTCTTATTTTTTAACAAATCACACAGATCCTTTCCTCTTTGCTCACTCGGTCCTGTCCCTTTAAATTCAGTCTATTGCTGTTTTTCTCTGTCCTCTCTCATCTCAAATCCTTATCAGTTTTATCTTACACACAAAACAGAATGCAATTGATACTTCAGATGACATTAAAAGAGATGCAATTGCACTGTACCATTCTCTCTTGGTCCATATATTTACTTTCAAAAGTAGTCTTTATAACATGTAGTGTGAGTGTCATTAAATAAAGTTGTCATTGGTAAAATAAACGCTGGAAACACTAGATCACTAGAAGAAATCATGTATAGAATATATTCAACTACAAATGACAATCATAAGGTTTTCAGCCTGAAAGGAGTATTCTACAGCACTGATTTTACAAATGGCCAACGATTAGGTCCAGCATATTAAAATATGTGAATGACAAGTTTCTAGCATTTGAGGTTCATATAGTGTACATTTCATGTTTCCTGAACCAAGTCAACATAGAATCTAAAAACTGCAAATTCAGTATTGTGTAATTATTGTATTTCTAACATTAGAGAGAAATATTTGTTCATAGAGTCATTCTTGACTAGTTAACATGTTCCAGGACCAGTTCCCTTTATATCCCAGTGAATGACAAATGCTTGATACTTGGTTATACTGTTTTTGATGTCCACATTGACTTCATACTGAAACAAGTGACATATACTATAAAGCACAAATGCTAGAAACTTGTAATCCACATACTGTATTAGTAGTGCAAAAATACCCCTTTCAATTTAAAAGATTAGTCTGTCACCTCATAGCTTCCAGCCTAGGAGCACAGAGGAAGCCCGTGGGCTGGACTGGGGACTCTAAGTGCCTCAAAGAGTGTTCTCTATTTTTGTTAGGTGCACCCTGGAAGTTGTGGTAGAATGGATAGGGTGAAGACTTGCCCCAAAAGGTCCACAGAAGGGTACCCTAAGGCAACTGGAAGGGGAGAAATCATATCATTTAACACTCATCTGCATTCAGAAAAGGAATATTGCACTTTAGAGGGTTTATCTGTTGTGGAATCAAGCCCATAAAGAGCTGAAGAACAAACACAGACTAGCTAAAATTACTTTTTATATTTGCTATGTAGATATATTTACATATATATGTATATATGTATATATATATATATATATATATATATATATATATATATATATATATATAAATATATATATATTAGAGAGAGAGAGAGATAGAGAGGAAGGATAAAATACATCCCTGCTGGGAACATGGAGGATTCATTACCCAGACAGGAGGCTGAAGCAAAACAAATGCATTGTGCCCGGCTGATATCATTTAACAGATGGACTAGCAGAAGTTGAGAATCAGGAGCTGTTCTATTCTCCATATGCAAAATGGCAGTGGTCCTCATATGGGAACCCAGTCAGGACACCTGCAGGTGTACTTGGGCTATGGATTGTGAATTTCCCATTGGGATTAATAAAGTATCTATCTATCTATCTATCTATCTATCTATCTATCTATCTATCTATCTATCTATCTATCTATCTATCTATCTATCTATCTATCTATCTATCTATCTATCTATCTATCTATCTACTATCTATCTATCTATCTACAGAAATGCAGCCCTGTCAAGGTCCCAATGTACCAATAAAGGGCATTGTCGGAGAAGGACCTCTCCACTTATGGCCCAGAAGTGTTTCCCAAAGGATATGATGGAAGCACTCCCAGGTCCAGCATTAAAGAGTGATTGATGCTTCATATCATTGTCAGAGTCAGGATGCAGCCGGTAAAACTCAGGCGGTAATAAGGAGGAAGAATTTGTTTTGTTTTGTATAATTGTGGGTGATATTGAAGAGGTGTTTGTAAAAGAAATGCTTGTGCGAATAAATAACGTGTATTTTATTCTAAAAACATCTGGTGCTTTACTATGCCTTGGGTTTAGGACTCACTGGTGCCCTTTGTGATTACTATATACATATATGCACACACACACACATATACAGTACTGTACATATGTGATGAAGCAAATGATGTCATGGTTGAGATGGGTCTTACCTGGCCAAGAAGCCAAATTAACGGATAGTCAGGAAGTGACAGTATTCCCTGTGTGTCTCAGGAGGTGGACATGGAGGGACGCTTTGGCAGTAAGTACCCTGAGCTGCCATTCAGCAGCTGTGGATGGACATGTTAGATGGGGAAGCAATCCGGCTGGTGTGGTTGGCAGTCCCTTTCCTCATCGGGGGGCAGAAATATGGGACAGTCCAAGACTGCCTGCTAATGGGCAGATTACTTCCCTATACACTAGGTGGCAGCATCCCTTTTGGTGGGTCCCGGTATAAACACAGTCAAGCATGGGAGTTGCAATCCAATAGGGCTTCCCTGTCATATTCTCTGGCAGCTACCAGAGGGAGATGTCAGGAATTAACTGCTGAGCAACCTGCGTGGTTCTGCCTATCCCAGAAGTGTTTCCGGAAGAGAATTGATTGAGCATAACAAGTACTCCCAGGTTGGGTGTTATAAGAGAGAGTCCTCCACTTGGCCAAGCAAATCAGGAGCAAATTAGGACACTTGTTTGGGGAAGAGTGATCGAGTAAAGAGAAAAGGAGAAAGAAAAGGAAAAGAAAATGATTTGTTTATATAAAGACAGAGAGGTGTAAGTATTAAGGTATAAGATGAATATTTCAAATGGCCTTCATAGGAGTTCTACACAAAGATCTACAATGATATATATATATATATATATATATATATATATATATATATATATACAGTATATATATATTACACATTTGTTATCTAACCAACAGAAAATAAGCCACACTGCGTATTGCTGCATGTATTTCTTTTACCTTCCAGAATAGCTGTATTTCACCATTTCTTTCATTTTCCACCTTGAACCAGTAATCAAGCTTTCCAGTGGGAGCTAGAACAAAAGAATAGAAAGCAGATCATACTGTGTTAAATGTACCATCTGACCTCTTTAACTAAGTCTTTATAAGTATCTCCTTAATACTAAAAAGTAATATGATTTGTGATTTTCAAAATAGTAGACTTTTGCAATATTTTACATATATATATATATATATAAGAAATAATCTTACGCCTTATCAAGGTGTTTCCAGTTTTTTCATTGCTCCATTCGCTCCAATATTCAGAGGATGATTTGAGACGCATCTGTAATCGATATGTGGTACTGGGTGCAAGTCCGCACAGCTTAATAGTCGCATGCACAATGGCACTCTTAACCTGAAGCAGATAATAGCATATAAAACCATCTGATATCTTTCTTGCATTTTTGTTTGTTTAGAATGATTATTTGAAATGACTATTGTCAACCCTTGCTTTGACAGTCTGATTAGAAATGAGATTAAAGAGTAATATGGAGAATATCAATTACTAAGAAGAATCGGTTAATTTCTTTCTAACAATGTGCCTGTGTTTCTGTATAGAAACTTATTCCTGCCACTCAAAAAATAATGTTTAACTGCATTTTTTCATAAAGGTATTACCTGATGTGGTCAATATCTTTATACAGGCACATGGTCTGGATATTCTGTGCCTGTGATGGCTAGAGAAGGATAGATTAAGTCAAGTAACAAAAACTGAACAAAAGCTATAGGTATAGGTATATTTTAAATCATGCATATGCTGAGGGGTAAATTTAATCCAGTTTAGAGTCACAGGTGATTATCTCAGAAGCACTGGGTGTAAGGAAAGAAGCAGATGTGATAGATGATACCATAGTCCTTTGCAGGACCCAGTCACACAGCCAATCAGAAAAGGGTGTGTTGTGAATTTTTTGATATTTTGAAACAGTGTGGTCTGGTGGGGCAGTGGTTAGTATTCATACCTCGAACACTCTGGGGCTCAGGTTGGGGATGGAAAAAGGGGATGAATGTTATTTACTTCATAGCACATAAAGGACTAAACATTTTTTCTTAATTGAGAAGTATTCCTTACACATTTCCAGTATTCAAAGATCATGCAGACCTCATGGAGACCCTGGAACCATGAGTCAGGAATGCTAGCTAACAGTCTGCCAATGTTAGGCCTCAGCGCAGGCAGAGTTAATGTGGGTCCTATAACATCTGCTCAGTTCTTGTCACTTGATTGCAAGCTATGCACGTCCAATATCTTTGCAAATCAATGCAACAATTTTGTGAAATAACGCAGTATGTTTGCAAAATTTCAACTCTACAATACTTTTACAAAATAATTGTTTTACAAAATAATGTAATACATTTTTGCAAAATAACACAATTGTTTTACAAAATAGCGCAATACTTTTGCAAAATAATGCAGTACTTTTACAAAATAACAAAATAATTTTACGAAATAATGCAAAATGTTTAGAAAATAGTGAAATACTTGATTGAAGTAATTCAATAATTTTTGCAAAATAACACAATCCTTTGCAAAATAACAATATAAAAAGATTTCTTGTGTGGCGGGAGTTAGCTTCTGATATTTCTCACTCAAATTAGGAAAGTAAGTAAGTCTGAATCACAGTTAAAAATTGGAAAAAAAAGGCTTAATTGAATGTAAAGGCAATGTAGTTTATCAAAAACCTGAGGATAAATATGATTCATGTTAATCTACAGAAAGGCCATTGAAAAATGATTTGCCTGTGTACCTCTCTCATTTGCCATGTTTGTCCACCTTCGGTCATGTAGCGAACTTCACCTCTTAAGTCGTCGAGCCAGTGCAGGAATTCTGGAATCATCCAGTGGAGGTTCAAACAATTACCAAGCCCAGTGTCGGTTTCAACTGAGTGGATGACTGGTGGATCTAATTTTACTAAGAAAGATAAGAGAGGAACAAACACAATTTATAGCATAGACAGGAGTAATTATCCATAGTTCAAGATAAATTACATTGTGACAGCGCATCTTTCTTTATCTCCAGCTTTTCTTACTTCTGTGTGGCTACAATGTGTTTGACCAAAGCAAGAGAGTGTCTGCTATGGTATCCAGACCAAGCCTTAGTTACTGCCAAGGAGCAGACACAAAAACCACCTCATCCTCAGAATTACAGTCATCTCTCTGTCATCTGGTCCTTATTTTATACAGAAGTCGTGCTGTCACTGCACCATAACAGACACACACACCTAACACTTCTGCAATGTGAAAATGCTGATGAAGTTCGCTGGGATTAGCCTATATGTGCTGGATGTAATGAAAAGTGGTCAATGAACTATACTATATCAAAATCAAATAAAATACTGATAGAAGAAGACACTAAAAATCACTAAAATAGCCAAATAAATTAACAAAATGATAATTATTTACCAGCATCCAAGGGATCAAGGCACAGACTTTCTGAAGTTTGGCGTCCTAGAGTATTGTTCACAGTGATGTAAATATTAATTTCAGAGCCCAAACGAAAGTCTGCACGTGGAAATGTGCACTTGTTGGCTCCTATTTCTGGAATGCAGATACGTTCCTTCTCAGAGCATTTGGGCCTGCATTTTCCATTGCTAAATAGACGAAGAAAAGAAAAATGGATATTCACATATAATGCTTACTTTGTCATTTGATTATAAGTAATAATTCTGTATTCTCATGTTCCTCAGCCTTCAGCTTGCATATCCTCTGCTTGTGTCTCACTGATAAGGGTGAGCCTGGTAAAAAAAAAACATCTTCTTGCTTTACTGTAAGTGAACCTGTTACACAGTAACATACAATGAATTTGCTTGTTTCCCTTGGCGGTACATATGTAGGGTTTCAGTTAAACATGTAGGGTTTGCAAATTACCCTTTGCAGATAGAAATCAGATAAAAATGCAAAAAAAAATAAAACAAACAAACAGATTGTGACTGCTGATAACAAATATTGAATCTAAGAGATCAAGTGCAAGGAACTCCTTTTGATAATGCACATTAACTGAAAACTTCTGAATTTTATTTATTTTTCATTATTTTCTGTAATGACTGTAATTTGCTAATTGAAGTATATTTGTCATTGTTATACGTTACGTAGAGGTCGGGACCACAGAGTCTGAATGGACCCCTGCTAAAGATATTAGTAGTAAAGGCAGCTGCATAGAGCTATGACCATTATGGTGCCAACCTGATGATAGACACCAGTGACATTGGAAGCTGCCAGGTCCAAATTAGAGGGTCCCTATATTTGATTGAGAAGCTAAAAAGCTTAAGGCTATAGCAGTGGAGTGGTGAAAATTTATATGTGGGTGAACTTTCATAAGGCCGTGTAAAATGATTAGCATTAAATAGTTTCTGGTAAAGCATTCTGTGACACAGAAAGTGTAGTTCAGACTGTATTGAGGCTATCTCAGGAAATGTTGACCTCAGCTGGGGATGTTGTCTTTGAGGAACTTTGAGGAACTCAAAAACCTGTCAGACGCATCCTCTTTGAAGGCCACAGTGACAGAGGCATTGGTTGGAGTTGAGTCAGTCTATTTGGCTGTGATGATTTAAGAACTCAACAGAGTTAAGCCTGCAGGGGTGGATGGGAACTAATTGAAAACCATGACAGCACTAGAAGGTATGGGAGTGTTCTGGCTAATATGGCACCTCAATGTTGTTTGGAAGATGCTGACCAAAGCCATCTCAAAAGGTGAAGTGGCCCACATTCCACAATCTGCAGTCCCCCCCTCACACATACATAAAAATACAAATACACACAAATAATTTAATGCCGCAACACAGACAACTTGAATTTTTATTCATGATGAATTATAAAGTTATTAAGAGAGCAGATGCTTTGTTCAGAACTGGAGGCAAGTGTATCTTACATCAACTACCTCATTAGGTGCAAACTAAAAGTTATTGGAGAGTGCAGAAGGCATGAGAAGAGAATAACAAAGCAGATCAGGGAGAATGCAAATGTGCAAAAAAAAATGCTAGTGAAACACCTGAAGGTATCAATAGCATTAACAGCTTCGCAGACCAGCTAGGTAGCAATTTCATTACATCAATGCTATTCCCTGCTGCCACCACTCAACACAAGAATCCCATGAGAACACATAGCATAAATCCTGCCAAGGACACCGCTCACTTCTTGAGAAAGCCCCGGCACTGACAGTGCCTCAGGACTGTTGGACTGGAATGGTAATCCCCATTTTCTAAAAAAGGAGGGAGAAAATGTTGTGATCCAACTACAGAGAAATCACAGAGTCCCTTGAAAAACCTATACCAAAGTACTGGAATTGAGACTCTGTCTGGTTGATGACTCTTATAGTCACAAGAAATAATGTGGATTTATAATTGAGACTCTGTCTGGTTGATGACTCTTATAGTCACAAGAAATAATGTGGATTTTTCTCTGATGAAGCCAAGAAGATAACTCCATCCATCAAAAGCAAATGTTCAAGTGTTAGGTTCACAAATTGGATACTCTGAAATCCTCAGTCACACCTTGATGTTTCTTCCATGAAAATGAAAATCTTGAATATTCTGCCACAAGGACGAGAAAGGGCAAAGTAAAAATTAAAACCATTAGTACCAGAAGATGAGAGAACATGAAGTCAAAAAACAAGCACAGGAAAAAACTAGGAGATGCGAAAATGCCAAAGCGTGACTGTCAAATTGTTAAACTAGTATCATAGTCAAGAAATACGCAAAAGGCTTAACTCCCTAAGAAGATGTTCCCTAGCTAATGAGGAATGGTTTAGAATCACAATTCGAAACACCACCATCTTAAATAGCAGTGACACAATAATGTCACATGTTTCATTTGGCTGCCACATGGGTAGCATTAGACACCATTACTGACAACAGTATGGCTGCAGCTATCAGAAAATGCATGGAATGGAGGTAACTGTAGTAGAAAATCAAATAACAAAATGGTGGTGCAAAAAAATAAACATTTAAAAAATATTCCCAACCTCAAAATGAAGGGTAAAAACTACAAAATACATGCAAACATATATTCTGGACATTCCGAAATGATGGAATTACAACACACATATATAGGTGAAAAACCACTTTTGGTCCACACTGAATCGATCCATCGTAATGACAATATGTGAACACAACTCTCATGCCACAAAATACAGGGAGCAAATGGCTGATCATTGGTCCTGAATCCACATAATCTTGCAGCACCTTCTGCTAGATGCTAGGGTTGAAGACGTTAAGCTTTTTCCAAGTCTTCAAAGCACAAACAGACAAGAGTGTCAAAATGCCTTGACCCCTGAAATATATGTGTAAGGCCAAAGAGTTGGCTGACTGTTTCTCAGCTAGACTGTGATCTTCAGCTTGCATTGGAAAGGTTTGTGTGTGATGCAGTTGGGATGAGAATTAAGGCCTCTAAATTCAAGGTCATGGTCCTTTCCTTGAAAAAAGAGGCAGTTTTTTTCACTTCTGGTAAGGAGTAAATAACTACCCCATTTGCCCCAGGAACTTGTTCATGAGTGAGGGTAAAGATAATCATGAATCGGCACAACAGTAGCAGTTTTGAGGACGTTGAACCAGAGCGAATGTATAGCTGAGTGCTCATACAAAACTTGAGATTTACCAGTTGGTCTTCATTCCTATCCTCAGTTATGGGCAGGAGCTTTGGATATTACTGAAAAAATGTCATTACAAGTTCAGGCGGTCATACTGTGGGGCCATTGTAGGGCTGTTCAGTTATTCCTCGTGATAGAGTGAGAAGCTCAACTGAAGGAGATATATCTCCCCAGCAGCAGTTGGAAGGCATTTAAGAGCATAGGGTGGTCTGGTCTGTCAGAATATTACTACTGAGACCCTCTCTAACACAAGTGGAATAGAAAAGAAGGTTTATGAGGAGGAAGTTCCCTAAATGTTCTATTTATTTGTGGCATTTGTCAAGAAAAAATGTTAACCTTATACTTCATTGTTTTAAAAAGAAAGTAAGTCCTTTCTAAAAAGTAAACCAATCATACAAATTGGTGTCTAGTCCAAAATACGAACTGCTAAAAACACAGGTTCACAGGTTCCAACATTTCTAAAACCCCAACTTTGATAAAGTAGACATGGAATGGGTTATATTGGATTGGCCTCTGCAATGCATGTAGATGTGAATCAAACTTCATGTACTGTAAACTTGAACTGAGCAGCTTAGGACAACTCAATTACCATAGTGAAGCATGCAGGACTACGTCTATTGGAATAAACGTGTTGCTGTCCAGATCCCACCAGCAGGAAAGTGTCCTGGGTTCTGTCAGATTTGTCATGCAGGCAAGGTTTTGAGGTTCAGAAGGTGGACCTAAAAAACATTACCAAAGGCAAAAGAATTATAGAATTAACAATAAACCAAACTGCAAAATACAGAAAATGTCATGTCTTACTTTCAATTGAAGAAGTAGACTATTAGTCACTTTAAAGAATTTTTGTCTGATTTATCAGGGTGTGTTTTGATTATTATCTGACTCGTCAACATAATACTTTAAAACTTGACATTTTTCATTACAGTGCTGAGCAAATCTGAAATTTCCTAGAACTTTAGTGTAATACTGTTTAAATTTAGTTAGAAACATTTACGAACTGCATGTTTATATAATAAGCATTTATATGAAACATACTGTAGATAGATATCCCTTATGCTTTACAAGGCAAAACAGATTTCTTTGTAATTTTTTAACTTTTGGGAAGGTTAGAAGAATTGGATTGTTACCAAGACTCCATTTTGTCTGCAGATCTTTCACTTCAAAGTAAGTATATTAGTCTCCAATGGTGCAGGTTGCTGTCACTAATGATCCCAAAGCAACCATTTTTGAATTATTTGACACATTGCCCCATTGAGAAAGCTCTGACTTATTTAAAGATTCAAAAATAATATGGAAATGGAGAAACATATTCACAGGTTAGACAGATTTCTGGATTGGGATGATCACATTAAGACAAGAGCGCAGATTATTTCAGAAGGTTTACCTTCAGCATTACGGTCTCAGTTTTGTGCTGCAATAAAGGAGCAGCACTAGATATTTTGATTGAGATTCTTTAGTTTTTTCTGGGCTAAGGCCTCTCAACTCAGTTGAGCCTGCAGAGAATTTGGGGTTTTATTGCAGTTAGTCACTTAATCAGTGGTTCATTTTTATGTTTAATTGCACACGTTTTTGAATTGGATCTTTTGATTCCCATTTTCAGGCTGAAGATTCAGAATAAGTGTGCATGTTGGGTTTTGTTTATTTAGTAAAACTGAGTTTTGTTAAAGAAAATTAATTTATAGAGCCACATTTTGCCTCTTTTGTGTGTCTATTACCTTCTTTGCCTAAACAATTTTTAAATGCGGCGATAAAATTTAAATAAACCAGTATGGGAACCTGTGACAAACTATAAAGAGGAGCTGTAACTCAGTGTCATTGGTACCTGAGCATGTTTGAGGCAATTTAACCAAAGTTTTGGAAAACAAACTATAGGAAGAAGGCTGAGATAATCCCTTTGAGGGCCTGTGTTGCTGACCAAACTTTCTGATCCACTGTTTAGTAGTTAAAGATAGTTAGGGTGGTGTCCACCTTTAACTGACCTTAGCATATCTCCCAGCAGTAAGAGGTGTATGGTGCCAAAGGCTCTTGAGATTGCAAAAAAACATTATTTTGGCGTAGCTGTTTGTCTTACCTGGAAGTATAGCAGATGGATAAGAACATAGGAATGACAAGAGCAAGCCATTCAGCCCAACCTAACTCATCAATGTCTAGTTACATAATATTTACAATATATTGTTGGGTCAAGTTTTTAAGGTCCTCAAAGTAGAAGCACAGCCTAAGAATAGCCTCCTGTGATTTGTTCTCATGCTATGTAAACTAATATCCCATTAGCTCCTTAATTGCTTCTGTACACTGTCTGAATGTGGACAGCGATGAGCCATTCACTTCTATGTTCTTCTTATAAGGTGCTTAAGTTAAGTTAAAGTTAGTCTCTTAAATTTAGATTCCAATTTATGTATTGAAACCTAACATTTTTACTTCCTATATATAATAGTTCATAATTTCATCTGCCACATATCTGAACAAGTCTGAATTCTGTCCAGGTCCTTAGGAAATGATTCTGCTGATTTAAGAATATTTGTCATTATTACTAGTTTAGTGTCATCAGCAGACTTTAGCAGCTTGGTAGTTACAGTTTAATTAAGATAATTTGCATAAATTAAAAAGAGCAATGGCTCTGGGTATTGATCTGTGAACGTCACCATCTACAACATTACCTAAATCAGGAAATATTTCTTTCACCATAACACTCTGTTTTCTGTATTTGAGCCAGTTTTACACCTAATGTGACTTTGTCTGCTTGAAACCAGCCATGAACCTGCCTCAGATGTTTATTTTCTATACTGGAGTTTTTGTTTTCCTTTTTTTCAGTGTAAACTGGAAGTTTAAGCTTCAATGTTAATAAACTTATTGTCATAATTAGTTGGTCTCATTGAAATTACTCTCTTTTACTGTGTATTTATCCTCATTTGTAAGTCCATGTATGTGAATTGTGAATAGTTTAATCATTTCTGTTGTTGCATTGTAGCTGAAAGTACCAACTGACATCAGAAGATGGAGTGTAAATAATAATCAGGTAGACAAGATTTAGTAATCACAGCCCAGGATGTGAGATAAGAATCGTAAATAAAGAAACTTAGCCAGAGTGTCAGAAACAAAAACAGCTGAATAAGCCAAGGCCAAACAATTAAGACCTAAATCTTAGTCGAGGGTCTGAAAGGAGCTCAACACCAGAGATTTTTTAAATGCTCAGACGGTAACGCTAATTATTAGATTGTATCCAGAAACATGACAATGAGCGCCTTTGTGCTGCTGGCTTATAAATTGTTGTGCTAATGGTGTCACTGACTGTGGGTGATCAACATGACAGCACCCATAATGAAAACAAGAGAACACCATGGGAGACTGTGATTCATTTTTAACACCATTAGAATTTCACCTGATTCAAAAATCAATGTGATGCTCAGATTCATTGGCCTAAAATCAGCAAAATGAAATCTGAATTATATTTACAGGCCTAAAATCTTAAAATAAACATCAAATCATGACGTATTCTTGCTCAAGCACTCTGAGCCTGTAATCAGTAACATGTGTTACACAAAATAAATTAAACTGAATTGGACTTAGCCATGTTCAGTGACTGAAGCAGCCAGTAGGGTCCAATAGCTGAAGCATACCTTGTGTCATCTAACTGTTGGTCCCTTGGAGTCTAAGGTTAGTTTCATAATACACTCCCATAGCAGTGTTTGAAATGTTTGGGTGTATTCAAGATTTTTATAAACATGAAAACAAGATGTCAGACTAACAATGGATCCCAATTATATAAAACATTGTCCTCCAATTAAAACATTTTCTACAGTGAAAACCAAAAACTACATGCCCTTGGAATAAGCTAAGTAACCATTTAGCAGCTTTACAGCCCTGAGATATAACATTATATGCTGTAGTGAAAAGGACCTGCAGTAACCTAAAAAAATAGAATGTTCTGTGACTGAGCTACATACAGGAACAAAATATTTACTTTGTAGCATACCATTTTTTCGCTCCAATGCCAACGACTAATAGCTGAGCTTGAAGAAGTCAGCTCTCGAAGCACACTTACTTTTTCCTAGTTTTAGAAGTGAAGCCAAGGCCACCAGTATCTTTAGACTCTGCAGAGATGACATAGTCCTTCCTGTGGAAGACCTGAATGAAAACAGACAAAAACGATTTATTATGTAAATATTCAGAAAAGTAGAGAACTGGGCATATCTCTGATGACAATGGACCCTGGAGACTCCATGCTTTGCAGTCCTACTTGATTATTCTTTCTCCCCCAACTCAGATGCTTTTTAAAATACAAATTGTTCTTCTGTCCTCCCCACTTACATTTATTTTGCTCTGTAGATTCTGCTCCTCATGACTTTTACTTCAAGAACTGTGCCTGCTTTACATGTGATGTTACGTACGGGTTTCTACCAGCCTTTGGCAGTCCATTTGAAAATGAAATCTTCCATTTTCTCTCCACATTTCATGGAATTTACTGTTCAAGAATTTTACTCTAAGAAAAATCTCAACCATTAAAATGTACAGGTAGAATGTGTACATCACTTATCTGTCACCCCTCATAAGCACTATGCCATGGGGGGCTTTCTGGACTCTTACTGCCATTTATGTCAAGCTAAAACCCTGGAAACCTTTCTCCAGATATTTTAAGAATGTCCCCAATATGTATATGCTAGTTTGCAATTTCTAACTTTCTATCATCCAATCTATCCAGTAATATCTACTGTAAGTCCTGCCTCTTTTGGACGTCTCTTCTTTTCCCGTTAATCTATTTCAGAGTAGTACAGCCAATACCAGCAGGCCATCTATCATATCTTTGTTGGCTTTAAGGAAACATTTGATGGGGTGTGGCATGTGGGCTACTGTAAAAAGTACAACCTGGGGCCAAAAGCTGAACCACACCATCCACCAACTGCAAGCAAAGGCTAGCAGTGTTCATGGCTCAATAGGAGAGTGACTCCACATTTCAGTTGGCTGTATTTTATCACCTATGCTCTTTAACATCTCTCTTGAGAGTATCATGACTTTTTCCCTCAAAGATCACCAGGGTACCATGAGCATAGGAGGACACACCATCACAAACCTCTTATTTTCAGATGACACCAATAGGCTGGCAGGATGTGAAACTGAGTTTGCATATGTGGTGAAATGCATGGAGGAAGCAGCATCGAAATATGACATGGCGATCAATGCTGAAAACACCAAGCTGATGACAAATGGTAGAAAACACAATGAAGATGACAGTTAGTGGCTTGATTTAGAGACTGTTAGCCAGTTCAAGTGCCAGGGTTCTATTATCAGCTGAAAGGGCTCAAAAACTGAAGCCAATGGACAACACCTGCCTTAGACAAAGTGAAACCAATCTTGAGAGAAAAACAGATCAGTCTTAAGGGCAAGTTAAAATTATTGTGTCTATTGGTTCTGTCAGTCTTTTTAAATGCATGTGAATCCTGTATCTTGACAGAAGAACTACATTAAAAACTCCAAGTGATGAAGATGAGGTGCTAGAGAACTGTTCAGGGGATTTCATACTTCAACCACATCACAAATCACAAGATTCTTTGCATCATTCAACAGCAATCAGGCCATAATGAAGACCTCCTCATGATGGTAAGTAGAAAGAAGGTAAAGTGATATGCTCATGCCTTAAGAGCTTCTGAGAGCTTCTCCAAGATAATCTTGCAAGGAACAATCCAGGGAAAAGGGAGAAAAGGCAGGTAAAGAAAAAAGTGTATGAACAACATCACTGAATGAACCCCGATAATGTTTTCTGATACTCAAATGCTGATACATAACTGGCAACTGTGGCGACAACTGGCTGAATGTTCAACTGCATTGTTCCCCCATGACCACACTTGGTCAAGACACCAGACCAGACCAATCTCTAATCTACTGATAGAAATCCTTTGGGATATTATCCTTTAAATTTTGGAAGTCTTCCCTTTTTGACCTGTTCCTTCCTGCGCTCTCTACAACAATGATTAACTGATCATCTTGACGTAGTACTGCTAAGTGGCAAGAGCTGGTGTAGCTCGAGACTAGAATGCAAGTAGTTGATCTCGTGCTTCTCTAATCACTAACCTTCAAGGTCTTCAATAGGTCTTTTACAGTATCTCACATGTCCCAAATAAATATACAGTAAACAGATGAAACTAGAGGTAAAATAAATCAGATATATATATCAATCCATAGGTCTGATTATGGTGACATCCGAAGTGAGTACACCTGACGAGCCCCAATTAGGGTGAAACAAGTGTTGTGTACTCTTTGTACTATTTGACAGGTACCGTATAACATATACCGTATAACATATATATATATACTTTATGTATCGTATATATGTAAATATATATAATTTTTATACATATCTGCTTTATTTTAGTCCCAGGTTCATCTGTTTACAATACTTCGTTGGGATATGTGAGACACTGTATTTCTATAATTTCTTCATATTATTGATCAATAATAAAAAAAATGATCAAAAAAAGAAACCAATTGACTGATCTCCTGTCCAGGGTTGTTTTCTGCCTTGTACCCTATACTACAGGGTCAGGCTCTGGCCCTGACAGGACTAAGCAGATTTGAGAAAGTTATGTTCTGTTCAGAAAAAGGAGCATAAATTGGGATAATTACAAAGATTTGACTAGTCCTTGCTAGAAAAACCTTACAATGCAAGATCAGTACCAAATCAAACTAATGCATTTTTGTGGGTGCCTCCTCTCAGCATTTCACTACCCCATGCCATCACATTGCCCTCTTCTGTCCCTCATGATTGAAACAAATCTTATCACATTAAGTCGATCTCTGTGTTCTCACTCTCTTTTCACAGTAAGCAAATATTCAAATGCAGAGATAATCAACATCTTTCTTCTATGTAGCTCTGATAGTACATACTTATTTTGTCATTAACTCAACCATAACATTTCCACTTTATTTTTAGCAAAGCACTGATATTACTGGTGGCACACTGAATTCATGGTATAGCTGTTGTGGCACTCAGAGATTGTTTGTTAAAATGTTAACCACGTTGCATGTTTGTTTTTTTTTGAAATGGAAAGTTTTGCAAAGTCCTCTTATCTTTTCACCAGTCATGTCTCTCTTTCTCAGATACAACAACACACATATTAAAATTGCATATTAAAAACAGTCTACTACTGTGTATTTTTGTAGTCACTGACAATAAGGCATTCTGTGTTCCTCACCTGATAGGGAGCCATGCAGCTGTCTGTCTGCTTCTTTCGGCTTTCAATGGGCAAACGTCTATAATAGGTTTAAATTTTCATTCTTTTTCTAGTGCCATCTTTCGGTTCTATCTTCATTACAATGTGTAACTGTCTTTCTTGCAACATTTCAGATTTCAGTTAGTTACAATCAATAGTAGACTAATAAAATTGTAAAAAAGAGGCATTTTTCAGATTGTTAATATTCATTCTTGTTAGTCATTAGCATTTCTTTCTTTACTAGACAGGATGAATACTTGGTGTGCCTGTCATTCATGGCAAAACAGGTTAGATCACAGAGTGTATAATGCTTATCTGTCTTGAACATAATTTCCATATCCCAAAGTACATGGTGCCACCTATGGAGTACTTAAAGACAACTCCCCAGTTCCTTAACTTGTAATAAGAAAATGGAACCCCTTCAGTCTTGTTTCAGGGCTCAGCACCGCTGTAAAACTGCTCTGCATTGAGTAACGATGATTTGCTTATGGCTGCAGACTATGGGAAAACCAGCATATTCATTCCGTTAGACCTCAGTGCAGCATCATTTGTGACTGTCCAACATGACATTCTACTTTCTGGAGTGGAGAGCATTCTGGGTATCTCTGGGACACCAGTGGTTTACATAACATAACTGATAGGTAAGAGTTTATGAGTCTTGGCAACAGCGCATCCAGTTCACAGCCCGTCATACTAGGAGCTCCTCAAGGCTCCGTCCTTGGCCCTCTACTCTTCTGTAACTACCTGCTGCCCCTTGCCCATATTCCTAGTTTTGGACTAGGTTATCATTTCAATGTGGACGATACTCAGATCTGTTTCAATGTTATAAGTGAAAGTCAAAGCTTTCTCAGTTCACAACTTGCCTCAGTGAAATCAATACCTAGATGGAACATAACCCTTTAATATGAAACTTTAACAAAATTAAAGTCATGCTAATTGGCACTAAAGCTCAATTTAAGAATATAATCTCCTTCTCAATCACCCTTCATGATCATACTGTATCATCAGACATTCTTCCTCTTAAAGGAATCATGGAGTCGTTTTTGACTCCTACCTTTCTTATTCTACAAACATTCATCACATTAACAAACATTTTTACTTCCACCTCCATAACATATCCTATGTTCAGTGCTGAGAAACTTGTCCATGCTGTTATCACATCACACATCGACTGCTGTAACTCCATACTGGCAGGTGCCCCTTCTAATCTGTTGTTGCAGCTCCAGTCGAATCAGAACTCTTCAGCAAGAGGATATCACACACATTCTTATAGAATTGAACATAAAATTCAATGATTAACCTATAAAACTTTAAATGGCTTTGTACCAGATCACAGCACTAGCCTCCTCTATTACTCTGTTCCTGTCCACCCACTAAGGTCCGCTGATTCTGTCAATCTTGTTATGCCCCAAGCTAACCTGCGTTTTATGGGTGACAGAGCCTTCGGCTCTCCAGCTCCCAGACTTTGGAATGAACTCCATAAATTAATGAAATCAGCTGACTCAATTTATTATTTAAAAAAAAACAACTTAAAACTCATCTGTTCAGGAAGGTGTTTAATTTACCCTGACTTTATGGCCATTCTTTCAGTTTTCCCTCCCTGTTCAGATGTTTTTTTTTTTAATTTTACCAGTTTTTCATCATTTATATACAAATTTGGCGAAATGCTGTTTTTAGTGATTTGGCGATATTGGCTCAGTGGATAAAGTGTTGGGCTTTTCTAAGAATGATTGAAGGTTCGATTCTCCTATAGACAAACACACATTTCCAGTACATCATGCATGCAATGTTAGGATTTTCTGAAATGAGAAATGAACATGAATGAATGTTACATTTCACTTTAAGATTGTAGATTCGATTCCACTCTGTCACTAAAATAATTTCTGTCAAATCACCTTCCTACCAAAGTCAAGGTTTTTGTAACATGCCGAGGACTGTGTGGCAGTAGAGTGGCTAAAAATACATAAAAAAAAAAGACTTTTAAGTGACATGATTTTATTAAAAAATGCACAAAAAAGTAAAAATGCATAGATTCCTTAAATGATTACAAAAAATAACTTACAATTTGAAAAATTCTCCAATTATAACCATTATCCTACATACTTCGTACAATCAACGTTTATATGATGTGTCATTTTCTTTCCATAGTTAAGCTGGTTAGAAATATCACTTTAATGAATCTATGGATTTCAGTTGAATTAAATTAATTGTTTTATGGGTGCCCCACAATTTTATTTTTAGTCACATATGACCAACAAAATGTTAGTCCAAGAAAAAAAAATTTTTTTTTACTCTTTAGTACATTTTTGAATAAAATTGTGTCACTACTCAATACATCCATATGGATAATGGCCTAAAGCCTTCATTTGTACAAATAATACAGAAGACATTTTGACACTTTGTTGTAGGCCGTATGACAAAACAAGGATGCCCTCTACCCCTTTGCCTCCTGCTGTTGAGTCACTCTCTGACTTTGTAACCATGTACAGGTAGAAGTCTAAGAACTCAAAGGGGAAGCTGAAAACAAAGGGTCTCATGAGATCTCTGGACCTGGACCTGTGAGCTGCGCCCTTCACGTCATTATTTATGACTTAAGGACAAATACAAGTAAAATATATATATAAGAAAAGCCCAACACTTTACCTGTATGTAAGGTATTTTTTCTGTATTCACTTTTTGATCCAAACTGAAACTCTTTCCTTCATAGTGCCATTTACAAGTTTAAAGGCTAAAACTATACAAACCTTCAAATTTTCTTTTTAAATCAGTTATTTCATTTTGGAGAGCATTAAGCAGGATCACTTCAATCTATTCCATACATGGCACAAGAGTCAGCAATTAAAAGTGCCAATGCAGTGTCACAGGAGTCTGGGGGACAGACCCAGCCGGGGCGCCTGGAAGGACCAGGAGGTGGCGTTTACGTCCTCCGGGCCACGAGGGGGGCAACCGCCCTGGATCTGGAGAGGACCACGGGAGAGGAGCAAGGAGGCTCAAGCCCGTTGGGGCCTGAGGCCACTGCCAGGGGGCGCCCCGAGCCTCAGAGAGCCTGGGAAACATTCACTTCCGCCACACCTGGGAAGATGGAGAAAGAGCCTTCCAGGGATGCCCAGAGTGCTTCTGGGTGCAAGAGCAGCACTTCCACAACACCGGGAAGTGCTGCCGGAAGAACATCATCGAGCATCTGGGGCACATCCGGGTGAACATAAAAGGGGCCGCCTTCCTACAGTCGGGGAGCTAGAGTCGGGAGTGGCAGCAGGACGAAGCTCCCGTGGAGAAAGGAAAGGCGGTACAAGGACATTGGGGAAGAGGCCCGTGTTAGTGGTGGTTAGTGTTGGGTGCACTGTGTGCTGTGTGCTACTTAGAAGAAATAAACGTATGCTTTTTATAAAGATGTGGTCTCAGTCTGGTGGTGTCTGGGCATGTCTCACAGCAGTCAAAAGCTGTAGTTTTCCAAATGTCTTTTATTTTTATCAAGGTTCTGTATTCTAGTAACTAAGTACATCTATTATATTTTATGCTGAGTCATGTTAGTTAAGTTGAGTTGATGTTTACTTGGATTAAGAAAAGTCCGGTTTTACAAGTACTGCATTCTTAAAATCATCTCAATGAATACATAAAAAATTTCCAATTTTAAGTAGAAATGCTGGGCCGAATATTGAACATTTACGTCCAAATGTGAAAGAAAAACTCCAAAAAACAGAATTTTCCTCATTGTATGCAAGTCACAGATTGATAAAGTTTAAAAAGACACGCTATTCATCATTTATCAAGCTCACATAATACAATTCAAGGTTCCTGAGACCAGAGCCTTCTGCTTCTCTTATGCCCTTCACCACATATTTTGGGTTTGCCCTCAACTTAAAGTGTAGTGACGGCCATTTTTACATAGCTGTTTAATGGTCTTTATGGTTACATACAGTAGGTTCAGTAAATATGAAAAATGCGAAAAAGGAACATCACACAACATAAAACATGCACATACACAAGGTGAGAGTCTGAAATAAAGGGACCAATTACAAAAATGACTTAATCAATCATTTAATCAGCATGTTGTGCCCTTCAAAATAGTATGAATTGGAAGAAAAACACCCTGATCAGTATGAGCTCTAACAGTTTCAGTCCACCAAAGTAAAGTGTAAGAGAGTTCCATTTAACTTCCCACTGTCTTTAAGGGTGTCTTCAGTTTGGTAAATCTACACCGAAAAAATGAGTGGAATACCAAGCAGATTTAAAAATTCAAGACTTGTTTTTTTCTTTTTTAGTCTCACAAGAAATGTTTATTGTTTACTCATTTTGTAAAGTTTTTATTAAGCATTGGAAGGAAAAATGTATGAAAAAAATGAATTACTTGGTTCTTGAGTTAACTTGAATCTACTTAAATAGCTACGGTAATATAAAATAGACGGATGACAGCTGACTTTCTTCAAATGGTTTTGATGAAGTAATATTTTTCTTGCAATGTCTAAAATCCATTAGTATTATATTAATTAAAGTGAAGACTGCATTTAAATACATTTTTTGTTAATGGTGGTGCCAGGGAGTGGCAATTTGTTGGATGTTGGTCAGAATTCCACCATTATCTGTATAGTAGAACATTAGGACAATCTAGATGAGAAAAGGTCACTCAGCCCAACAAAGCTCGCTAGTCCAATTCATTTAATTTGTCTAAAATAACATTAAGTTGAGTTTTGATAAAGTCCTACTGTCTGTCACATTATTTGGTCACTTATACCATGTGCCTATGGTTCTCTGTATAAAGAAAAAAAATAATATATAATATATATATACTAATTTTAAACACTTCAATCGTGTCTCCTCTTAAACTTCTTTTGCTTAAACTGGAAAAGCTCTGTATTTTTTATTCTTTCTTCATAATTCATACCCTGTAGCCCTGGAATCAGCCTAGTTGATCTTTTCTGGACTTTTTCCAGCACTGCTATGTCCTTTTTGTAGGCTGGATACCAAAACTACACACAGTACTCCAGATGAAACGTAACTAGTGCGTTATAAAGCTTTTAAATATATGTAACTGCTACTTTTTTCTTAAGGAGTGAGTTAAACACGTACAGTGTGTGTGTTTGATGTTAAATAGGCTTTTGTAGAGATCATCTTTGTGTACAAACAAGAGATATAAAAAAGGTTTCATAGCACTGACATGGACTCCAGTATCTCAGTGAAGATGAGAGTTCCCTTTTAAGATTAGATGTTACAGATAGGAAGTTTATAATACAAAGAATGCATTTCAAATAAGTAATTGTTACCACAACTTTTGCTAGTGTAAATTGTTCTATTGTGGTCTGCCTTCTCTTTGTGAAAACCTGCTAAACATAATGGTGAACGAAGTCAGCGAAGTTCAATGCTTGGCATCAGGGCTGTTAACACTTTGGGGCAGTGGTCCTGGGGGACCCCTGCAGCCATTTATTTTTATTCCAAATAAATTCACAATCATCACTCTTATTTTTAATTCTTCTCATTTTTTAGTGAGTGACCCTTGTTTTAGTCTCTTGTTTTAAGAAATTCTCAAATAGCTGTATTTTTACCAAAGATTTAACATTTCCCTTGTTATTGCCCTTTTAATTCATCCCTTTCCAGAGAGTTTGCACCCTTAAATTGAAGCCCAAACACTTCCAACCCTGAGTGCTAAAGTGGAGCCATCACTGCAGTGACATTTGAGCGACTTTCGCCTGTGGCTGTTCTGCTCATTGATAATCAGCAGCATATGAAATACAATTAAGTTGGTGAACCCTCCAGAAAAGGATATATTAAAAAGAAAACAGCAAAATAAGCCTAGGAAGTTCTTAGAAATATTTGCTAGCCACATAACTAAACAATGAAATCAATTAGAAGTAAGAATGTGAAACAGGCTGATAGAAAAACCTGCAGCCACGAGGGGCCCCAGAACTAAACCACTGCATTACACAATTCAGGATGCTGAACCAAGCAAAAACAAGTGATCCTTATCTACAAATAAAATATTTTATATAAGTAAGAAATAAAGGGTCCTTGTCAAAAAGACTTGAAAGATAAATTAATATTATCACCAAGTGTTCTTGAGCTATTTGCTTTTCTGCTTTCCTTCCAAAGAATTTTTTGGGTGACATTCTAAACGTAAACACGTAAAATGCCTGAAAGCCTGGGAGAGGCTGAAAATGAAAGACTCAATAAGGTCTAAATGAACGTTATAACACTTTGATGCTAAGTCAGACCAAAAAGCTCCATGAGTTAGTTAGTTAGTTAGTTAGTTAGTTAGCCACACTTCTACCGTTTCAACTTTACGGTACCCCAAGTCATCATGCACTATAGGATGTGCTGTATATACGTACACTTATAGCTGATATCCAAATATGCAGCAACAGTGGACGGTGTAATCTGTCGTTCCTCTCTGATGAAGGCGCTCACCATGTCGATATGAGCTTATATGTTGATTCAGTATGGAAGTGAGAATAGCCTGACTCATCAACAGGTTTTTGGATGAGTGGAAAGGTTTTTTAAATCAGGGAAAACAAGTCTAACCGATGAAGCTCAATCTGGTCGACCATCAACATCGCTCACATAAGCCCACATCGACATGGCGAATGCCTTCATCAGAGAAGACTGACAGATTATATTGTCCACTGTTGCTGTACATTTGGATATTGGCTATTAATCTGCACATGTCATAATGCATAATGACTTAATGGGGTACGGTAAAGTTTGCACAAGATGGGTACCCAAACAGTTTACTGATCTGCCACAAGCCAACATCCTTTAATTAATTTCAGCATCTTAAAATCCCTCTGCACAAAATAACCTCACTACAGTGCGTACAATCCTGCAGCAGACCATCCATGTTCAGTTGACCCTGGCTTCAACTAGACTAATGACAGAGTGCTGTGCGCATTCAAACTACCCATAAGCCATTGCGAACATGGTGTATTGCATCAACTTCTATCCATTGCTATTACTGTATAATTCTCAACTTGCCTTTTTGATCTACCCTTGTCCTTTTTCTGCTATTTCTTAATAGATCTTATTTTGTCTCACGTCCAACCTGGCTTCATTCACATCTCTTGGATCCTTTGGGCACATTCTATGAATGTTGAGAGTGTGTTTTAATATTTAGCTGGAAAAAGTTTAGGTGAACGATCATGCAGCTGACACTGCCCCTGTGGAATGGAATGCCTAGATGAGGTTCCCGTAGTCATCTTTGCTCAGTAATAAAGACATCAAGTTTCCTTAACAATAAAGACAGCATATCACTTAGAGAAAGAAACAGCAGTAGTGGAATTTAAAGGTAATGAACTTTATCCAGAAATTGTTTATTAATCTATTTCTGATTTCTGACATAATACAGAAGAAAATGTGAGGTCTTCACTTTATCTTTTTCATTCACTGTCTCTCATTTTCTCCTGCCAACTGCGTGACTTATTATAGACATCCACATCTTATGTTTCCTACAAGCACCTTCATCGTTTTTTGAATATGTGTTTGATTGTTTAGCCAGAAGAAATTCAAGTGAAAGAAAATTTACTTGTAGACTTTAGTGGGTGATTATGAGCTGATCTTGAACCCAACTTATAAGTAACCACAAAAAGGGGCTTTTATTAACTAAAGAATGAAGTGTAACAGTGAGTATGGAACACAAAATGGTTAAAACAGAAAAACCTAAGCCCTCAGGACCTTACTAATCAATACTAGACCATATCTACCCTGCAACTCTCATACACACATTTCTTCTGTCCTCTTTGGTCTTCCTTCCTCCTGCCAATTGAATGCTTGTTATTAACTACCTCCTATCTCCAGACTTAATGGTTGGTGTACCAACAGGGGCTTTTATGCCTATTTCTGCTTCTGAGTACATTGAGGCTGTTCCTTCTAAAGCCCTACTTGATGTAAAAGAGTCCTGAATCCTCCTGTATGGCATCCCCCCAAGGTCCCAAGATATTCCTCTGTTTTCAAGTTTGGGTCGCCACAGGCATACCATGTTGGGACCCAGAAGCTGTCCTGGAGGAGCCTCGCTATAGCCTGGTGTTGTTCCACATTTCCGCCTAGCACATTGGTGTAGCTCCTGATATTTCATAGTTCCCAACTGCCCTGAACTATTTCATCTAGAACAATTGCCCAAGGCTGAGAAGTTCAGGTACCTCAAATCTTATCCACGACTGATGGAAGAAGAGAAAGTGACATCAACAAGTGGATTGAAGTGGCAGCAGCTGTTCTGTGTGGGCTGTACTGGTTCATGCCTGAGTCTAAAGATGAACATTTTCTTTTACCAGTTGATCTATAGTATTGTCCTCATCTATAATCATGAGCTGTGGGGACAGAAAGAAATTAGCTTGTGAATGCAAGCAGCAGAAATGAGGAATCTTTGCAGAGTCGCTGGCCTGACATTCTGTGATAGGGTGAGAAACTCAGTGATTCAGGAGAACCTCAGAATAGAATATCAAGGATGTCCCAGGACGGGTCCCCCTGGAGCCACTACGGGCATGTCCCACTGGGAACAGACCCTGTGGCAGACCAGAACATGCTGGGCCAGCATGGAAATGCCTGGGAAATGTCTGAGAGTAGCTGGAATCTGTAGATGGGGACAGGGAGGGCTGGGCTGATCTGCTTGGCCTGCTGCCACTGGGAGCTTCAAGAAAGAAAAGCAGTTTGAAAAGATGAGACGATGAGAAGGTTTGTGATGTTCTTTTGTAGTGCACCCGCCCACTCTTCCTAGGACACTGCCTTTATTTTCATCTTTTTCTCACTTGTTGTTGCCAAAATGTCTTATGTTAGCTTTTTTCTGCTGAGAAATTCGCATTTGGATGTACATCCAGGACTGACTCTGTGGGATTTGAAAGCATAAACAGTCAAGGATTGCTGAATTCTGTAAATATTTCTGATGAAATCATAGTGGAGAAAATGACATGAACAACATTAACTATTCCAGCAAAATCCTGACCTCCTCATATGAATGTTTCTTCAGATTTCTCTCACCAGATTTCCAGTTGTGTGCTTCTTTTGTTAACTTAATAAAACAACAGACTTGACAGCTGCTGTAGATTCATGCAAAAGCATTTTTTCGCTTTTCTTTTCCACACAAGTTTTAATGGAAAAAATAAATATATCCGCACCAGCAGGAAAGTAAAGCTTGCACATCAATGTGCAGAGATTAGAAGAATTATCATTACATTATTACATTCCGAGTTTGTTTTA
Source organism: Erpetoichthys calabaricus (assembly GCF_900747795.2). Lineage (NCBI taxonomy): Eukaryota > Metazoa > Chordata > Cladistia > Polypteriformes > Polypteridae > Erpetoichthys > Erpetoichthys calabaricus. The sequence goes on from NC_041407.2 coordinate 73,865,072, forward strand.
CTTAATTAATATCCCAAGAAACATATGGTAAATAAAATGAGAAATGCAGCATTGTTGCTGAATTCATTTGTTCAATACCTTCAATACAGCTACAAAGAATTTCTGAAAGTCAAATTTAAATGTAGTGGTGTTGTTAGGAGGGGATTCAAGGGTTTGATTCTCTGATCTTTGAGGGTCTTCCCCCAAAATGGACATAGGAGCCCAGCCCTTCTTCCTGCGTTCTGACGTTGCTGGTTGACTGTGCTGAAACTCCATGGGGGAAAAATTCATTGAATGAATGGAAACGCCACAGGGCTATTGTCCCTTCACACACCATATTTTAAACAGCACAAAAATTCCATGGCTGTGGTGGGTTGGCACCCTGCCCGGGATTGGTTCCTGCCTTGTGCCCTGTGTTGGCTGGGATTGGCTCCAGCAGACCCCCGTGACCCTGTGTATGATTCAGCGGGTTGGGAAATGGATGGATGGATGGAAAAATTCCATGGTGGACACATGTTGAATTAACAGCATTTACAGAAAGTGCTGACACCCCTAGTGAAGTGTATAACAAACCGCCATATTCATTCCCTGTAGTAATTTCTCAGCACTTGTCATTTAAAAAATATGAAATATGTGCCAGTGATGGACTGGCACCCCGTCTTATGCCCAGAGTTGCAGGGGTAGGCTCCAGTTGTGATCTGAACTTGATTAATCAGGTTGGAAAAGGGATTAGTTGATAGATGTTGAGAGGGAATTTCCCTTCATAGGATACAGTGGTAATTAATAGCTTGTAATTATAAAACCTTATTCAACCTGAAGGCAGGAGACATTAAACCTGACCTGACCTGACCCCATACCTCATACAAGGCAACCTAAAGTAGTAATTGTACTTGTGGTGACACCAAGTTCTATAGAGATTTTTTATCCTCTGAACAAACTGTTTAATTTCCATGGAGCTCTTTAGTGTAACATTGCGACCATTGAGGTTCTTGTCCTATGTACAGTACTGTGCAAAACTTTGAGGCAGGTGTGAAAAAATGCTGTAAACAAAGAATGCTTTCAAAAATGGAAGTGTTAATCATTTATTTTCATCAATCAACAAAATGCAGTGAATGAACAAAAGAGAAATCTAAATCAAATCAATATTTGGTGTGACCACCCTTTGCCTTCAAAACAGCATCAATTCTTCTAGGTACACTTGCACACAGTTTTTGAAGGAACTCGGCTGGTAGGTTGTTCCAGACATCTTGGAGAACTAACCAGAGATCTTCTGTGGATGTAGGCTTCCTCACATCCTTCTGTCTCTTCATGTAATCCCAGACACACTCGATGATGTTGAGATCAGGGCTCAGTGGGGGCCATACCATCACTTCCAGGACTTCTTGTTCTTCTTTATGCTGAAGATAGTTCTTAATGACTTTGGCTGTATGTTTGGGGTTGTTGTCCTGCTGTAGAATAAATTTGGGACCAATCATATGCCTCCCTGATGGTACTGCATGATGGATAAGTATCTGCCTGTATTTCTCAGCATTGAGAACATCATTAATCCTGACCAAATCTCCAACTCCATTTGCAGAAATGCAGCCCCAAACGTTCAAGGAACCTCCACCATGCTTCACTGTTGCCTGCAGACACTCATTATTGTATCGCTCTCCAGCCCTTCGACGAACAAACTGCCTTCTGCTACAACCAAATATTTCAAATTTTGACTCATCAGTCCAGAGCACCTGCTGCCATTTTTCTACACCGCAGTTCCTATGTTTTCGTGCATACTTGAGTTGCTTGGCCTTGTTTCCACATCGGAGGTATGGCTTTTTGGCTGCAACTCTTCCATGAAGACCACTTCTGGCCAGACTTCTCCGGACAGTAGATGGGTGTACCTGGGTCCCACTGGTTTCTGCCAGTTCTGAGCTGATGGCACTGCTGGACATCGTCTGATTTCGAAGGGTAATAAGCTTGATGTGTCTTTCATCTGCTGCACTAAGTTTTCTTGGCTGACCACTGCGTCTACGATCCTCAACGTTGCCCGTTTCTTTGTGCTTCTTCAAAAGAGCTTGAACAGCACATCTTGAAACCCCAGTCTGCTTTGAAATCTTTGTCTGGGAGAGACCTTGCTGATGCAGTATAACTACCTTGTGTCTTGTTGCTGTGCTCAATCTTGCCATGACATGAAACTGTCTTCCACAACCTCACCTTGGTAGCAGAGTTTGGCTGTTCCTCACCCAGTTTTAAGCCACCTACACAGCTGTTTCTGTTTCAGTTAATGACTGTGTTTCAACCTACGTGTGACATTGATGATCATTAGCACCTGTTTGGTATAATTGGTTGAGCAGACACCTGGTTTGAAGGCAAAAGGTAGTAACACCAAATATTGAATTGATTTAGATTTGTCTTTTGTTTGCTCACTTTGCATTTTGTAAATTGATAACAATAAACAATCATTATTTATATTTCCGAAAGCATTCTTTGTTTACAGAATTTTTTCACACTTGCCTAAAACTTTTGCACAGTACTATAGGTATAGAATTTGGAGTTTTTGGAACCTTTATAGTAGTTTTCTGGTTGCCTAAAATTTTTATTGTTGTTTATTCATCACATCACCATTTTGCTTTTTTGTAGTCTCTACCATTTTTGGTTTGGCAGCTATTATGTTGTCAGACATGCTTTTATTGCTACGACATGATGCTTTGTGACGTTTACACAATATTTAGGATATTTAAGATGGCAGTGCACTATTTAGGCATTTTGGATTGCAAAAAACCTTTCCAGCGCTAGCTATTGATTTTTTATTTCTTTAGTGATATTCAGATATGAGAACAACTTTTTGACTAACAATTTTTGATTAACATTTAGTGATTTTCTGTTTTGACCTCTGCATTTTCTTGACTCTTCTTTTGTCTTTTCATCTCCTTTTTTATACTGCTTAGGTAGTACAGTACATTGCTCAGTATGATGGAACAGAATGTTTTAAGAAAAGTCTGGAAGACATCTTTGTTTATTTAATTATGGTACTGTCACTGTACTACTAGGAACCTCCAACAGCCAAATGTTTATATACAGAAACCCAGTTCTTCTACCATCAAGTGGAACAAAAATAATAATAATTCATTACATTTATATAGTGCTTTTTCTCAGTACTCAAAGTGCTATCCACACAGGGAGGAACCAGGAAGCGAACCCACAATCTTCCACAGTCTCCTTACTGCAAAGCAACAGCACTACCACTACACCACCTGGTCTTTATCTGTTGTTCCAATAAGTTGGTAAAGGAACGTCATACAGGAAAAAAAAAGAAAGGGACTGGAAGAAAGATGTATTTTACAATAACCAAGCCAAAGTCAATCATAGAAAGTCAGAGAAACCTGGTTCCAAAGCCAAATCAAAATACTTAATCTAATAAAAAAGGCAGTTGTATACACACAATATTGTGAACATATTCATAATTGATTTTGATAGTATCCGCAATCTTGGACAACCTGAAAGCATCTGATGCTTACCTTTTATACTGTCATATGTCAAGTAAGAGTGAAAAATCCTGACAACCACTAAATACAAAATGGCATTGTGGGAAGATGTAAAAATATTTCACCACTTTTAAAATGAAGGCCTATTAAAAAAACAATAAATAAAAAATTGGATTCAGTGCTCCAATGGAAGTTAGAAATCATGACACAATCCTACAGAGCACTCACTGATGTGTCCAAAATAACATTAAGTCAAGGTACATTTCCACATTTCACACTCATATCAATCCCAGAGGTTATTCTGCTTAGTCTTCATGAAGACTCAGATAGCATATCAATAATTTACTGTATAAAAATGCTTCAAAGAGTCTACCCGTCAAAGATCACAGGGAATGGTGGAAAAAGGACCTTTCAATTGGCATCTCAGACAAGGAGTGGAAGTCAGCCATACATTGAATACACTCCAGTTCTATATGTGCCTAGTATTAAATAATTCAACTAATGATCTTTTATCAGTCATATTTACCTCATTTGTCCAAAATGTACTCAGGGCAAGACATAACCTGCGAGCCCTACTGTCTAACTCCACCATCACTAGGCCACATGTTTTGCAAATGCACTAAATTAACATCATTTTGGATTCAATTCTCAGAGTTCTCAGATAGCTTTGGTGTCACATGTTTGGTATACCCCCAGATGCCATCAAAACACTTAGGGATAGGGTGACTGTGATAGTCCATACCACACTAGTAACGCGCACATTTATCCTGCTCAGCTGGAAGAATCCCAGTCTTTCTATAACTCAGTGGGTAAGTGATATCTCAAATTCTCTGTAACAAATTTTTAAAACATGGCAAGAATTCATTCATATTATTTTAAAATAAGTATGCTAAGTATACTGGTCCTGTGACTGACACTCTTATGCTATAAATTGTTCTATTCTATTTTTAAAGGTTAGATTTTTTTCTGTTTGTGTCCCTCTTCTTTTTCTCTTTCTTTAAAGTGGGGTTTAAATCTTTATTTATTTAATTTTTTTGGATGTATGCATTTCTATTTTTTCTTTGTTTTCTCTGTATTTACTTTGAAGTACTTTGCTTGTATTTGTTATGTTATTATTACATATTTGATAGAGTAGCATGTCATGGTAATTATCTGGTTTTCAAAAATAAAATAAAACCATGTACCAATTATGTCTGCTGCACATTAAATTCTTAACAAAAAGATGACACAATTACAGAATGTACAGAATATTATTCTCTCAGAATGTAATTTATCCATCTATCATGCATCCATTTATTTCAGTGTAGGGCTAGATAGATAGATAGATAGATAGATAGATAGATAGATAGATAGATAGATAGATAGATAGATAGATAGATAGATAGATAGATAGATAGATAGATAGATACTTTATTAATCCCAAGGGGAAATTCACATACTCCAGCAGCAGCATACTGATACAAAAAACAATATTAAATTAGAGACTGATAACAATGCAGGTAAAAACAGACAATAACTTTATATAATGTTAACGTTTACCCCCCCGGGTGGAATTGAAAAGTCGCATAGTTTGGGGGAGGAACGATCTCCTCAGTCTGTCAGTGGAGCAGGACAGTGACAGCAGTCTGTCGCTGAAACTGCTCCTCTGTCTGGAGATGATCCTGTTTAGTGGATGCAGTGGATTCTCCATGATTGACAGGAGCCTGCTGAGCACCCGTCGCTCTACCACAGATGTCAAGCTGTCCAGCTCCATGCCAACAATAGAGCCTGCCTTCCTCACCAGTTTGTCCAGGCGTGAGGCATCCTTCTTCTTAATACTGCCTCCCCAACACACCACCACCGCATAGAAGAGGGCGCTCGCCACAACCGTCTAATAGAACATCTGTTGCATCTTATTGCAGATTTTGAAGGCTACGCCACAGAAACTAAGCCTCAATGGTAAGCCAGTGCATCGGATGGCACATTAAGGTGTCAGCTGAAAATCTGCAGGAGACCCAAACAAGACAAGCTTCTGCCAGGCTCTATCACATTACATGTGTTTTGCAGCAATTTTCAGTTGCAGATTTTATTTACATAATCTTAACGAGTCTGACGTACCCATTGACTCAATCCAACCAGTCTGTGACTTGATGCGAGGTCTGAAGTTGTAGTTGCAGTCTTGTGTGAATGTGGGAGTTGACACCCAATGAGTGCTCAGTCAGAAATACCATGCTTATAATGCAGCTATGTGGCACTATTGAACCTCGAGAGGCAAGTCTGTCTGACATCTCATATTTTATAGAACATGACAAATTAGAAAAAAAACAAAAGGTCAGAGATTGCAGCAGAATTCACTTTAGAGTACAGCCACAGCCCTGACGGGCAGCTCATTATTGGGATCAGCAACAGCAGTCATTAAGTCTGACATCTCCTCCGACTAGAAGTCTTGTAATATATCACCGGTTTTAACAGTCATTTTTGGTGAAGTCAAAGACTTTGATGAAGTCTTTGCAGTGAAAGAAAATTTTCAAAAAAATGTAATTCACCTGTTGACAATGTTGTTTGTAATTTCTTTGCAAAGCACAACTGATTTCTTTCTACCTGCACTTTCTTGCTTATTATTTGTCTGCCTGCTTGCTTCCCTTGTGATCATTCCCCCTGACTACAATAGCTCCATTCTTGTGTTCCTCCTCTTACTGTTGACCCCACCCTCTAAAGTGTAAAGCGGGATTCTATTGAAAATGCAGTGTCATATATCATATTTTAAATGATCTCTTCATCCTGGATTTACGTGTTTCCTAAAGGCTTTTCTGTAACGACTTTAATAAAAATAAAAGGAGACAGCTGGAATACATGACAGAATGATGGCATTAGCAAATGGGGCTTCTCTTATGATAAACAAAACAGTAATAAAAAAACAAGATTGTACTACCCATTAGGCAAATGCCAAAGGGGCTTGAAAGAAAAATAAAGCTGCATTATATTGAATGTCTCCCTGGAGAATAACATTTAAATAATTAGGCTTTTACAAAGGTGCCAGTTGCATATTGATAGAGTGAGATGAAGAGACACAGTCTGCAGGTATTATGGAAATTCTCAAACAATGTTGTACTTCTTTGTGTTTACCGCACGATCTCAATTTGTTCTTGTTGATAAAATCAGCATTGTTCACAGAGGCAGGAAAACAAAACACACACCCTGTGTCTAGCACACTATTCAAGGAAGATGCAGCTTTGAGCTTTATAGTTTTATTAAATTATTTGTGAGTGCAGCATTGGTGTGAGTTGTACTTTGCTTTTCGGATTTCAACCTTTATGGTTAACTTCTCAATGATGCCTCAAAGTTCATCAAATCAGATCTTCATAGTTTTTCCTTCTTGTCTTCATTAATAGGGAAAATAGTAACAGGTCACTCAGTTAATAAGGTCATTATTTTCATAAGTGATGTCCTTGTCTTTACTCTGATGGTGGGCTGTGGTAAGATGTTTTAATTGATTTAACAAGAAATGATACTCAGAAAGATAATCAAATGTGAGTGACCACCAGTGGGAGAGGCACCGGGACGTTGGAAAGGGCAGCGTCGGTCTGGCTGACCATCTTTGAAAGGGTTAGACTGAGTGCTGTGTTGGCTCAGAGGAGTGGTAGGGCCTGCGTCATTTGAGCTGTGGAGCTGGATGGAGGAAGGAGGCTTAAAGAAGCCGGATGGAGTGACAAGGCCTGGTCATTCTGGCCTCCTAATCACCCCCTGTCTCCAACTGGCTCTTCACCACGTAGCAACTAATGTGTGGTGAGCATACTGGGGCAAAAATGGCTGCTGTCGCATCATTCAGGTCAATGCTGCATATTGATGGTGGCTGAAATGGTTCCCCCCGTCTTTATGTAATCGACTCTCAAGACGATATACAAATGCATTGCCTTCTTCTTTTTCTAAAGTGTCTTGGCATCGTGAGATGAACAGTTCGCCCCGGGAGCTGTGAGGATGCCATTGCAGGCAAGGAAAGGGATGGATCAAGGATGTGATGGTCTACACTGGGGAAGGAGCCCAGCGCAGCAGCATCGTTATATGGGCAGGGTGCCCTGGGAATCTAGGAGGCCATGAATGGTGCAGTTCTGACCTGGATGGTAGGTGGAGGATATCACACGCTGCGACTTTAAAGTCCCCTTATGAGGAGAGGAAGAGAATGTGAATGTCTGTAAAAGGTTCAACTTCTCCACTTTGGGAAATTTCTTTGGATCGGATGGTTTTAAACACCGTTCAACACTGAATTTGATTTTATGGCATGGATTTCAAGAATTATTTGAACTATTTATTTGTTGACTGCAATTGTTTTTTGCACGTTTTACACTGTTAATGCTCTGTTAATAAACTGTCAAGAACCGATTACAAAATCTTGTTTTGTCTGCCTTGCTTGTCATTAGTTCATCTTAGTCTGTGACTAGTAAGGTCCTAGGGTACAGGACGATGCCAGGCTGCAGACACCTCGGGCATCAGAATAACTTTGTTTTTCTGTTCTAACCCACTTTTCAGTCTTTTATAGCCCTACAGGACACTCATTTTTCACTCATTTTATTTCACTAAAATCAAGATATACGTATTGAGATTTTGCAGGAATTTTAGGAATCTTGCACTTCTATCATTGGATTCATGCTTTAATGTGCACAAAAGAAAGCCTAGAATAATGAAGTAATTAAAGTAATTACCCAGCAGTCACTCAAGGCCATTACAGCAAAAGCACATAAACAGATGACATAGAAACGCTGGCACCACTCTCTGTGACAAAGCCTACCGCTATCCTTCAACAGCTAACTGAAACATTTGAGCAATACCAAGATGCAACATCACTTCCTTTGCAGTAAAGGTCGGGACAAGCACTTGCATACTTCCATGACAACAGCCACAAAGAGAGAAGTCATGGCAAAGATAAAGCTGCTGACTGTGAGAGAAGGATTTGAAAAGCAAAATCTCAAGTTTTGAAAGAAAGACGCTTTGTCCTTTTCAACTGACAGAATAGAACACTACATATAAAAGGGTTCTTTTTAATTCAGGATTGCTTCATTACAACATATTACAGATTTTCCAAAATTGGCATTGGTACTCTAATCTATACTGTAGAAATAAAATCATAATCTGTTTGTTTGTCTGTGATCACGTTAAAATGTCTTAGGTGATTTTCATGAAATTTTGGATTTACATTGCTGTTGGTCCAATTTCAAGTATCAGGGTGAAGGGCTGTAATGCAGGGGGGTAACCCAAAAACCAGTGCCAATGCAGGGATCACAATTCCCATTAGGCAGCAGGAGTCTGCTGGGGCTGATGGGAGGATGCCCTTGTGAGCGTGAAGTGGGATCACATCTAATTACTGCAGGCACAGTGCTTTCTTCTCAACTAATTAGGATAACCATTTCATTGTCTCGCTTGATTATAGCTTCTGTCTAAGAATAGGTCTTTTTGTCCCATCAAGGGTTGTGTTTAGCTTTGTTCAATTTTCCAAAGACAGTTTTTCCTTCGCTGAGAAATACACATGGCCTAAAGAAGTATACGGTATCAACAATGCTTAAGGAACAATATTGCTTTCTTTCTACCCCCAAAATAACTTTTAAAACTTCAGAACACCCTTTTACATTTACAAAATCACATTTGAAACAAAGTTTAGCGTCAATGTAGGAAAAGTGTATTTGAAGTGATACTTGGCTGTTTTACTCACCACTGACTATTATTTTGTAATATTGCATTTTATATAATCTACAGCAGGACAAGGACATGGGCAGCATGGTGTGTGTTGGTCAACCATATAGATTGGAATTTCATCGCACTGGGTACACATGACAATACATCTGAAATGACTCTAATTTTTTTTATCAAAACAAATCCTTACATTTAAAAAAGGCCAACGCTGTTGTATATCTGCATTCTATTATTAAGTCCGATAGAGATCAGCCAGGATGAAGCAGAATTCATATATTTAGTGCAATGTGACTTGCTGTTCAGAATATGGTAGAAGGAGAATGACCAAGGACAACATTAACAACTTCTGTTTCTTGGTGGTAGACATATACTTAAGTCAAGTATTCAAGTATGATGAGGCTCTTATAACTTTGGATTTTATGCCAATAAAACATTGATATTCACAGTCATGTAAAATCAATGTTGAATGAACTGTGAATCATATTTATAACATTATCGAATGCTGCCACTGGTGCTCACTCATGTAAAAACAGTTTTAAATTATTAAGTTTAATTTACTTCAAAAAGGCCAATTAAGGTAAAACAGCTAAACCTTCTAAAAAGGAGATTTTACACAAAATATTTTTCTTCTATGAAACTTGACAATCTGTGGAACCAGCTATGTGTATTTTTTATTAAATGTAGTGCCTTGTGGATCCTTAAGACATTACACTATATTGTTTAGAAAACTTTGTATAAATACAATTTGATAAGATATGCTAGATATTCTAGGAAAAGCTCGGGTTGCTGCTGGAAGAAGTGTTGGTGAGACCTGCATGGGGTGCTGACCCTGTGGTCTGTGTGTTGATCCCAATGCCACATTACAATAACTGGGACATTGTGCTATAAATATGGCGCTGTCATTCAGATCAGACGTAAAACCAAGGTCCTGACTCTCTGTGATCATTAAAGATCCCTGGGCACCCTTCACAAAGAGCAGGATGTATCCCGATGTTCTGGCTGATTTGCCCATTACAACCTAGTCATTCTGGCACCTTAATCATCCCCTGTCTCTAATTGGCCATGTGTCTCACTCCTTTACCACCTAACAGCTAATGTGTGGTGGGCACACTGGTGCAATAATGGCTGCCATTGCATCATCCAGGTGGGTGCTACACATTGGTGGTGGTTGAAGTGGTTCCCCTCCGTCTATGTAAAGTGCTTTGAGTAGCAAGAAAAGCACTATATACATGTAATTAATAATTATTTTTATTTAGTTTGATATTCTACAATGAATTGGTTTTGCCCTTTTCTTTTAAAAATACTTCATATATATATAGATATATATATTTGTTTAATTTAAATCATATTTGGGGGTGACCCAACCCCATCCCACCACCACCATCATGTACATTGGGGTAACCAAACCTGGGTGTGTTGGCAGACCATTTTAGGCCTTCACCTCCACAAAGGACCAGTTGAGAATCGCCAGATGACCTAACACCCTAATCTTAGAGATGTGGTAGGATTATTGAAGTATCCAGAAAAACAACATGGACACGCTGCGAGAATTGTTGGTAGTTCTGCAGTATGTTTGGATCTCACCTAAGATTTGGTGTAATCTTCTGCTTTACACCTGCCATGTCAGGCTCTAGGGTATTATAAATTGCCTACAGGGGGAAAAAAAATGGGATTCTCTTTTCAAAATAAAGTTGACTCTTCGTAGTTCATCACTCTTGTCTGCAGTACGATGAATCCACCTATAATCTGGATGTTTTCTTTGGCACAAATACAATTTTTTGTTAATATTGCAAAAGAAAAGTGATTTTTTTTAAATATGGAGGATATAGAAAAGCTAGTTACTGTAAATATAATTTTAGTGCTGCAATGATTTGCTGTTCAAATTGTCCTATTAATGCTCTAGAGTTCACTCACAGTACCATAACAAACTAAAACTAGACATCTGACCATATAAGTTCAGTTCTTCTGTATTTACATTGTCTTTCATCTAGACAATTTTATAGTAAGATCTACATTTTGACCCTGAGGAGGCGAGCTTGCTAAGTGCCCGGGTGGCCAAATGTTTTAGCCAGTGCAGGCTGGGAGTCAAACAGGTTAGAGGTGCCTGTTACAGGAGGTACTGCCATGGTATCCTGACCCTTTAAACCCAAAATCATTGTGGGAAATGTAGGCACACATGGAGCCAGTATGAAGAACTCTAGACTGTTGTTCTTTGTCCAGTTGGAGATTAGCCCTTGTTTCAGAGGTTGTTCAAAAGACACCTGGAGCGACTCTGGAATTGGTCATATTTTGGGGATTAAAAGACTCTTCCAGGAAGAGGGCAATTGAACTTGGAGTTGGGAGGAATGGTGGGCAAAGGTTTGACTAGCAGGAGGAAGAGAAACCAGGGAGAGTGAAAGAAGGTGTTGTTGGACCTGACTAGATGTGAACTTTAAGGTGTCTGAGGTCACAAAGTGAAACAAGCAGACCATTAATACGAAAACAAGAAAAACAAGTTAGGAGAGGCCTAGAGGTCCAGTAGGCTTGTTACTTTCCCTCGTGTTTTAGTGTTTTGAATCCATATTCTTTGTACTTGCTGCTTATTTAATAAAACACCACTCTTTAACCTGCTTTGAAATATTTTGGGTTGATGGGACAGTTTGATATCATCCCTCCATCCTACAACACATAAAACTGTGAATGGCTTTGTCCCACTGATCCTTATAGATCTCACAATGCCTACACTCCATAATGTAGACTGCCATCTCCAGATGCCTGTCTGCTTAAAATTTCAGAGATAAATAAAACTAGTGTGTGATGCCAGAGCCTTCAAATTTTGGCACTCAAACTCTAAAATGATCTTCCTACCAATGTTAGAAATATCCAAACGATCCAAGAATTTAAATCAAGGCCAAATCCGTGTTATTATATCACAGTGCACATCTGTGGTGTTGTTGAGGCTGCTGTCAGTTTTGTGAAAGAAGTGGATTTAGTTGTGATACGCAGTTACTGAGTGTTCGCCATTCTCCTCCTATTCTCAGTGTCTTTTGGTGGCACTCAAGTTTGCTGACACTGTGATCAAGTTATGACTGATAACCTTTGATAATACCTCAGAATGAAATCAGAGACACTGTTGGTGGTAGACATCATGCTTCATCATAGTCAACCAAAATGATAAACACTGGTCATTTATGGTGCTGTACTTATAGTGGTAGCATCAGTAACTACATGGTGTGTTTGTGGTTTTATTGAATGATATTTTGTTTTATTTAAGCCATATTATATTTGACAATATACATAGCTCTCTCAGCCTGTTAAAGACAAGTTCTCTGTATGAGAAAATGGAACTATATAGATATAAATATTGTACACAATGCAACCTTAATGAATTGCCATTTAAAATATTTTGGCTGGTCACGTAAAAAACAAGCTGTGAAATATGGGAAGCCCTGGAATAACTCTCTGGATCCCCTGAAACCTTGAAAATCAAAATTGTGCAAAGGAGGGGCATGCTGAAGATTTTATTGTGTTATAAATAATTTCTGAGTTAGCTAGAAAATATCAGAGTAGCCAGCAGCCAGTTCTTACTTAACAAGCTGGATGGGGCTACGTGCTTGTCTGGTAGGGAATGGAAGCACATCATTTGACAAGTGTTTGTCCAGACATTTACACTGTGTTAACTGACAATGACTAGATTATAAAGAAGTAACTCCTTACACAATGTGAGCTAAAAGGAGAACTCCTACGCTTGTACATACAGAGGCTGTCTATAAACACTGCAAGCAGAGAGCTTTCTGGCAAGGCCAGCTGAGCTCTTTCTCTATCACTCAGCTTCCACCTTTTGCACAGAACTGCCAGTACACTCCACCTGTCCTCAGTGCAAATCCTGCCGATTATGACAAGTGTTTTGAGGTTGAATCACACCATGAACAGTCCAGTCTGGATATCTGTGGCAGTGGTAACTGCCAGTGGCCAGCCACAAACTTGTGACATCAGAACTTCAGAACCCTCTGGGGCAGCTCCTTATATACCATGAGCTAGTAGAAGATCTCCTACAATCATGAGCTCAGGGACTTCTTCTAAGACCTGCAAGCAGAGAGCTTTCTGGTGAGTTCAGCTGAGCTCTTTCTTTCCCTCATACCCCACCTTTTGCACAGCACTACCACTACACTTCACCTATCCTCAGTGCAAATCCTGCCGACTATGACAAGTGTTGTATTGTTGAATCACACCATGAACTGTCCAGTCTGGATAACTGTACAGTGGTAACTGCCAGTGACCAGCCACAAACTTGTGACATTAGGATTACAAAGGCCATCTGAAGCTGCTCCTCATATACCGTGAGCTAATAGAAGATCTCCTACAATAGTACACGGGGACTACTTCTAAGCACTGCAAATAGAGAGGTTTCTAGCGTGGTCAGCTGAGCTCTCTCTATTTCACTTAGTCACATGTTTTTGTGAAGTGCAGGCACTACAACAAGCCTCAAGAGGTTTCGAGAAAGACCACAGAGACCTTCAGGGTCAAACTAAAAATAGGAGTCCCATGCAAGCGTTAGTCTCAGTGATGCCAAATGTGTGAGCAGAAAGTGATGGAGATTGTTGATATGGTGATACCAGCTGTGTTCGTGTTGCAGGGGAAGACTGTTTTTCTTTCAAAATAACCTGCTTCAGCCTGCCATATTCATAACTAATTAGAGCTGCAGCATTGGTCTGTCCTGGGACCCCTCCTTTTCATTATTTACCTCCTTCCCCTTGGGAATATCTTTCGTAAATATGACATTAGCTTCCACCGTTATGCTGATGACACCCAGCTCTATCTCACTAGCAAACCTACTGCTTCTTTTCCACCCTCCTCACTTACTGATTGCATAGCAGAAATCAAATCTTGGTTTTCTTCAAATTTTTTTAAATTAAATAGTGACAAAACTGAGGTTCTCCTCATTGGTACAAAATCAACATTATCCAAAACTGATCATTTTTCATTTGTTATTGATAATTCTTCTGTCTCCCCTTCCCCACAGGTTAAGAGTCTAGTTGTCATCCTTGACAGTACTTTATCCTGTCAGTCCCACATCAAGAACATCTGACAGTCTGCATATTTCCACCTGCGTAACATTAATCGTATTCGCCCCTCCCTCACTCCCCACACCACTGCTATCCTTGTTCATAGCCTTGTCACTTCTCGTCTGGATTATTGCATTCCCTTTTCTTGGTCTTTATCACAAATCTCATTATAAGCTTCAACTGGTCCAGAACTCAGCTGCCCGCATCATTACTAGAACCCCCTCTGTTCACCATATCACTCCCGTTTTACAGCAGCTTCATTGGCTTCCAGTTCAGTTCTGCATTCAATTCAAAATTCTCAGACTAACTTTTAAGGCTATCCATAACTTTGCCCCTCCATATCTGTCTGACCTCCTCCATGTTGCCATTCCCTCCCATACCCTTCGATCCTCTTCCTCCATCCACTTGACTGTCTCCTTCGTCCGTCTTACCACTATGGGGAGCAGAACATTCAGTTGCTCTGCTCCCCAGCTTTGGAACTCACTATCATCTGAGCTTAGAAATATTGAATCATTTTCACTTTTCAAATCTAAACTTAAAACTCATTTGTTTAAGACAGCTTTTTCTCTTTGATTACAATTGCTCTGTCTGATTTTAACTTATTTATTTTACTTATTGTTTATAATCTGTATTTTGTCTATTGTTCGGTGTCCTTGAGTGTTTAGAAAGGCACCTACAAATAAATAAATTTAATTTATTCAAATGATAAAACAGCTATTTCAGTGTTATGAAAAGCGGCCATTCTGTGTGATGCTGGTCAGAAATACAATGTGGGTTGACTTTGATTTGCCGATTGTGTATCCACATATGATGTGATTAGTGTATTTAAGATATTACTATTTTAAGTAATAGCAGCCACAAGTTTATTCACATATTGACTGCTAATTACTCTGATTAACTTCACGTATTATACGGCATACTTTTATACATTTTGTTTTTTTGATTGAAAAAATCAAGACAGAAATGTTATGTTGAATGATGGATAAAGTAGATTACTGAAACAATTAAACATTAACAAATGTTGCAATTTTGGTTTCTGGTAAAAAATCCTATCTGCCTGTCATTTTTTTAAACTGCACTTTTCAGGGAAACAGATGCAATTCAATTTCTGTTTCATTTACATGAAATGTTAAAGACAATGAGAAAAAGATTATTTTTTTAAAAGTGGGCAAAGTCCTTTGTGCCTTACATACAGCATGTAAGACTAACGATATTGCAACATATCCTTAGTGTAGCAATCTGCTGTAGTGCAACAGAGTGACTCAGGGCCAACATTGTTTATACCACACAGTTGTACTTCCGTCTTTCTGTAATTGTGCAATTTAAGATGACTATGGGACCCTAAACAAAGGCAGACGGGGCACGTGGTCAAAAGTGAGCTTACTTCACCCTGAACTTTAATGTCTGTCTTCATAATGATAATAATAAAACATCCATTCTGTGAATTTCTTATTTTTAATTTTATGAGCATGGGGACAGGAATGTACTTTAACAACCAACCTCGATGCAGCATTAGTCTTTTACCAGACCAAATAACACGAACGCTCAAACACAGTCATAGCAGGCCAATACACATGTGAGATGAAACTGGCACATCTGGAGAAAATTGACAAAGAAACCAAATAAAAAACAAAATCACACATAGGCAGTGACCGACTAGCAGTCTAACCCACAGAAGGAAATGAACAGTGTCTCCTTGAAAGGATGTCTTGTCACATGGTAAAAAAACTGAAGATAAAATAATTCAAAGGTTCATAAAATCGATCAGAAAGATAATATAAGGTTCTGACATGCGTTTGATCTAATTCAGAGCTGCAGGATAGCCATGGGGCGCAAGGGAAGAACCAGCTCTTGAAAGGCAGCCAGTATATCTAAACTAGCACAGGGTCGATTTGGAATCAACGATGAATCTAACCTGCTCGTCTTTTGAGGATTTGGAAAGAAAACTGGGGAAATATATAACAGGAGTTATGAGCACGCGCTGATACAGCGCATTGCCGCGCCCACCACATGACAAACCAACTTAGGATCCCAGATTAGGACCTGAGTGCAGCCATGCAACGGGTGACACCTCAGCACCACACTAGTTCATATGGAACGGAACCAGTGTAAGGTTTTTTTTTATGGTGGCTGGAGTGCCAATTCTGCCACCAACCCCTAGGTTTTGCCTGCAGGTTGGTGAGCCTACATGCAGAGATGGATGCAGATTAACGTCATACCCAGGACGGAGCAATTGCAAACATGCATACATGCATACATACATTATCCAACCCGCTATATCCTAACTACAGGGTCACGGGTGTCTGCCAGAGCCAAACATATAGCTTGCAAAAATATATAAAAGTTGTGCAACATGATAAACATGCCCCCCCAACACTGCTAGAAAATAACAATAAAGACATAAAATGTGCAACATTCAACAAAACAAATAAGAAGAAAAAAAATCAATCTATCTATCTTACCCTTTTGTTAATCTAATTTATCCATTAAAAGATAGTCAATGGTGGAGCCTATTATATCAACATTGGACACAAGATGAAGCTCTGCATGAGATACCAGGCCTTTCAGATCACACTTACTCAGAGGGAGACTATATCAGGTCACCAATCACTCTAACACAGGCACCTCTGGGACGTGGGAGGAAATCAAAGTGCATGGCGAAGGTCCACTTGGAAAAGGGGAGAAAATGCAAACTTCATTCAGCAATCAAGGTGAGAAATGAACTCATCCCCTGGAATTTAGAAAAAAGGAAACCTAGAAAGACTGAAGCACTAATTTATAAAAAAAAGTTTAACACTTGGGTGAAGCCTAAAAATCAAGATGGTGAGCATAAGCTTACAATGTACAGCACATGTGCAATGGAAATAAATAGTGCTCAGTAGTAGCAATATTGGCACATGTAATGTAAAGAGCGCGGTAACATGTCCGGGCAACATGTCACCACTCTCCAGTGCCAAGAGTGCTCTAGTAATTACATAGATAGATAGATAGATAGATAGATAGATAGATAGATAGATAGATAGATAGATAGATAGATAGATAGATAGATAGATAGATAGATAGATAGATAGATAGATAGATAGATAGATAGATAGACACGAGATGTGATCAAAAAGTACAGTGAATGTTGATGCAGAGCACCATCCAAGAGCAACACAAAACAATTCAATTCAGGTTCTGAGATGTCCATCCTAGAGCCAAGTTTGTGACAAGTTTCATCTTGTTTGATACTGTTAGTCGTTTGTGAGCCACTGTTGAGTTCAAGTGTGTTTTTCAAGTTTGTCGTTAATAATGGATATCAAGCAGCGCATTAACATGAAATTTTGTTTCAAATTTCAAAAAGCTCAGGAAACCCATCAGATGTTAAAATCGGTTTATGGTGACACTGCACCGACAATTAAGACCATTTACAAGTGGTTTTTATTGATTTCATAATGGATCTGACTCGGTTGAAGACGAGAAAAGTTCAGGATGTCCTTCAACATCAATAACATTTATCATCATGACAACGCTCCTTGTCACACATCCCTTCTAGTACGACAATTTCTGTCGAATAAAAGCATTATGCTGTGTCCACATCCACCTTATTCGCCGGATCTGGCACCTTGCGACTTCTGGCTGATCCATAAATTGAAAATGGCCACGAAAGGCAAACAATTTAAATCCATTGAGGACATCCAGGCAGCCACGACAACCCAACTAAAGACACTCTCAAAAGGAAACTTCCAGAACTGCTTCGCAAAGTGGCAGGAGCATTGGGATAAGTACATTCGAAGTGGAGGAGAGTACTTTGAGGGTGACTAGTAGTTGTAAATCTTTTACTGCAATAAACATTTCTTTTTTAAACCATTCACCGTATTTTTTGATCACACCTCGTAGATATGAAAGGTGCTATATGATAGATAGATAGATAGATAGATAGATAGATAGATAGATAGATAGATAGATAGATAGATAGATAGATAGATAGATAGATAGATAGATAGATAGATAGATAGATAGCATCCAGAACAGTATAATTTTGAGGTTAATAAATGTAAATGTAATT
The DNA here is from genome assembly GCF_900747795.2 of Erpetoichthys calabaricus. Taxonomy (NCBI): domain Eukaryota; kingdom Metazoa; phylum Chordata; class Cladistia; order Polypteriformes; family Polypteridae; genus Erpetoichthys; species Erpetoichthys calabaricus. The sequence goes on from NC_041407.2 coordinate 73,883,272, forward strand.
CAAGTGCCACAACGGGAACAGAAACACACAAAAAAATTCCAAAGGTTGACTGTGGTTATCTTTGGGGAAAGGAAACCCTTCTGAGGCCTTACTTGAAGAAAAAGTATCATAACTTCTTGTAAAGAAAAAAAAAAACAAATATTTGATATATTTCTATAAGTACTGCCATATTCCATTCTCTAGTATTTATTTATACACACCTGTACTGTAGTTATACATATAATTTTTGGACTCGTGATTAGCAAGTGGCTTTTTAAGCTAGAAAAATAAATATTTGTGGCCATAACTAAAGCCTGTAGCTCAGCTGTTGACTGTCTTCTGTGCTGTGCTGCTTTGGCCATACTGTAAGCCGTATTTGCCTTATGGTAGGAGAGCGGCTTTGGTTTCTCCTAAGGACTGAAGCTCTTGCTACATTGTGTCTTTATTTAGTTACTACCTGAGTTATCAGATGTTACTTTGATGAAATTTGAAAAGGTGGCAAGGTAAAAAGTATTTAAAAGTAATGCTAAAAAAGCAATAATGCCTCTGTTACTCATTTACTATTAGGTAACAAGGCCTTAACAGACACTTCTTTAGGTCTTCGTAACACTTACAAAGCATCAATAAAGTGATTCTTCGCCTATTGCAGTGGTTTTCAAACTGTGGGGTGCGCCCCCCTAGGGGGACGTGAAGTAACAAAAAAGGGAGCACAAATGTTGCCATATATGGAGTAATTTCGCTATTCGTAGGGACATTTTAAACTTGTAGCGGTGTATCGGCAGCAGAAAATATAGGAATAAATTTTATAAGGGTTTCAAAAAAAATGTTAGGGGGGCACGATTACAACTGTTATGAAAACTCGGGTTGCAAATACTTAAAGGTTGAGAAATGCTGACCTATTGAATGTGACCCCCTAACAAAACTTCACTTTGGAGTGGTCTGAGGTGGCTTAACTGAGACACATTTCTCTTGACATTATGTATTTAATATTTAAGTTATTTTACCATCACGTCAATATGCCACACTGCATGAATGGACGAATTACCAATCTACTGATGCTTTATAAGTGTTATGAAGACCAAAAGGAGCTTTTGTTAAGGTCTTGTTAAATACAAGTAAATGAGTAGTAGATGCATTTTTGCAGTACCTAAACTAAAGTGTTACTAAAATAATATATTACCTAACTTTATTATCCTTAATCTTGCTGCAGCTATTATATAACTGCTGCTGTCAGTGACAAACCTGGATCATCATGGAAGTGGGCAGTTAAACTGGTGATGATGATGATAATGATGACATAACTGTTATTAGTACTGAACAGCGTCTTTGTATTCAGTGTTCTTCATTTTTTCTTTTGGTGCACAGAACTTCAAATTGCAATTACTAACTCTCAAGACAACAGAGGCTTGGGGTCATGACAAAAATAGATAGATAGATAGATAGATAGAGTGTGTGTGTGTGTGTGTGGGGGGGGGGGGTTTATTAAATAAAAGTTAAATGAAAGCGGCAGAAATCAAATCCAGATATCATGGGCACAAGGTAAGCATGTCAGCCCCCACCACTGTTTCCCTATTAAAAGATGACAATGTACTAATTCATGCAACTTGTTTTTACCCTGTCCTGCCCAGGAGTGCCCAAGTGGTGGGCAAAGATGCCAGTTATTTGTCAAAAACCTGACTTAGTGTGTGAAATACCTGTGTGGTTCATTTCACGTTTGTGACTTTAAAAACAAACTTGTACATAAAGAACAAACAAACTAACACATTGAGAGAGCACTTTACAGATATAAAGATGCGCACTTGACTTTGAGTGTTGCATGGGACCATCTTAACGTATGGGCACTGGCCTGGGGCTCAAGGAGAATAGGGGCTAACGATGCTTCTGATGGCTATGTACGTTTCTGTTTTACTATCTAAACTGGGACCCAAGCACACTACTTTGCCAGGGGGCCTATAATGCTGTTAAGGTGGCCCTGAGCTGCCTCATTGCAACTGGCAGCCATTTTGAGTACCAGCTAGGAGTTAGTTTGTGTTCATCTTGGGGTTTTTTAAATCGATTTCACCTTCCTTTTGCAATCCAAAAACACATGGTTTAGCTCCTCAGGCTCTTACTCAACCAGTTTCAGACAATGGACAGATGGATTGATCACTTACCGCCTTGCTGTATTCTTGTAAGCCCTCACTTTTTATATTCACACACCTGGTTCTTTTCATGCTGTTGGAGTTTGGACATCCATTTCTGTAACCACATCAACAAGTGCACATTAATCTTTCCATTTTCTAGCGACTTATTCTATTCAGGGTCATGAAGGGTGATTATCTCAGCAGCATTGAGCAGAAGGTTGGAATGAAGCCTGAATGGTGATTTACAGTTAATGACTCACTTATCTTAAATATCTTTGAGATGTGAGCTGAGACCCCCCACAGACATATAGAGTATGTAAGGCGCCTGCACTATGGGGCTGTACACATTGCATTATTGCTCCATTCAATTCTTGACCTTACCACATATCTCCAAAGAATTATTTTACATGGGTTATGATAGATCCTGAAACAATGGCCAGGAGAAAGCCTGACACAGAGCACCCACCAGCAAGGACGACATTGCTTTGGACCTTGAGAAGAAACCACAATCCCATGAGGAAATACAAATACATGTGAATACAGAAAAAACATGCAAATTTGATACCAAAGGCAGAAATCCAACCCTGGCCAGAGGCATGATGACACTACAACCGCTTAGGCATGTTCATCAATATTTCAAGGCCTTTTTATTATATTCAAGAAACTGTGCGAGTAAAGTCTGCTAATGATATAATAGCTGGCTGGTTCAATTTCCTCAGTTCAGTCAAATAGATCAAATGAGAAGTGTATACCAAAGGATCACAATACCCTAACTGTAAAAGTAATGTCTGGCCATGGAGATGCAGTTTCAAAAAGTTTAGAAAGTCATATTTACAGTAAACAAGAGGACCTCAATTCATTGGCTAAGCAGTCTTCATAGGGTGCGATTTCAAAAAAGAAACAAAAAAACAGTTCCAAGCAGCTTGAGTTTTCTTAACATTACAACTCCATCTGAAAGAATCAGGAAGAATCCACTGAAAGAGACAACAGATTGTAAGAAACACTCTCTAAGTGGCTTGAATCAAGCAGATTTCCTCTTGAGGAAGCTTCAGCCGTGATGCTATCTTTACTTTTATTTTGCATTCATCCGCTGGCACCTTCCTAATGTTGAAAGTGATAAACATGACACCCCTGTCACCCCCAACCCATCGTCCATCATCTAAACAATAATAATAAGAAACCCAGCAAAGATAATGAAACAAATGTACACAACAGAGTGTCAAAAAGCGAAGAATTGATTATTTGTAAAGAACGAAAGCAACATTAAGAAGACAGTGGTATTTCCATATTTATTCTGAAAATAAAAAGATTGTAAAGATTAAAAAAAAAGATATTACATTTTAATTTAAAAAAAATCAAGCCAGTTCTTTTACAGACTCACCACTGCTCTCTACAGTTTTGATCAGCTTCTTTGTGGCTGCTTTCTTGTGTCATTCTTTTGTAGTAATCTGTACTAACGCCGATTCTACCCTGCTGCTCATCTTCTCCACTCTGCTATTGTATTTTTTACTTAGGTGCACTTATTTGTATGTCTTTATATGTACAGTAGTTTAGTGGTCTCATGTGTTCGGTTTCTTCTGAAATGTATCCGCATTTCCTAAGTGAAGAGTCAAGACCTATAAATACCTGGGAGTGCAGCTGGATGATAAATTGGACTGGACTGCCAATACTGATGCTCTGTGCAAGAGAGGACAGAGCCGACTATACTTCCTTAGCAGGCTGGCGTCCTTCAACATCTGCAATAAGATGCTGCACATGTTCTACCAGACAGTTGTGGCGAGTGCCCTCTTCTACGCAGTGGTGTGCTGGGGAGGCAGCATAAAGAAGAGAGACGCCTCACGCTTGGACAAACTGGTGAGGAAGGCAGGCTCTATTGTAGGCATGGAGCTGGACAGTTCGACATCCGTGGCAGAGCGACAGGCACTGAGCAGGCTCCTGTCAATAATGGAGAATCCACTGCATCCACTGAACAAGATCATCTCCAGACAGAGAAGCAGCTTCAGCGAAAGACTGCTGTCACTGTCCTGCTCCACTGACAGACTGAGGAGATTGTTCCTCCCCCACACTATGCGACTCTTCAATTCCACCCAGGGGGGGTAAACGTTAACATTATACAAAGTTATTGTTTGTCTGTATACCTGCATTGTTATCACTCTTTAATTTAATATTGTTTCTTTATCAGTATGCTGCTGCTGGAGTATGTGAATTTCCCCTTGGGATTAGTAAAGTATCTATCTATCTATCTATCTATCTATCTATCTATCTATCTATCTATCTATCTATCTATCTATCTATCTATCTATCTATCTATCTATCTATCTATCTATCTGTTTTCTATGAGCGGCGCCACATCATACAAAAGACTGATGGATTGAAAATACAACACGGAATGCACACGTGCATCTTTAACCACAGGAGCGTATTACACCTGCATGTCTGGGAGGACCCTTAAGGTCACGAAAGCAAACAAAGTCTTCTGTGAAATGCACCAAACAATGCATTTTACATTTTAGATGAGATTTTCTTAGAATTGTTTTGACAAGAACAGGCCATTCAGCCCAACGAGATCAGCAATCCCACCCATATAATTTATCCAAAAGGACAACAAGTTGAGTTTTGAAGGTCCCTAAAGTCCTACATTCTTCCACAAACTTGATAAGTTATTCCAGGTATCTATATTTCATGGTTTCAGAAAAGACACTTTCTAACATTTCTATAGTACTAGGGTGTTGTACCATGTTATCCATTATGAATGTAGTGAACAGTCAAGCAAAATGACACCTTTTAAAGGTGTCATTTTGCTTAACATTTCTATGAAATTTACTCTTAACAAGTTTCCAAGTATGCACTTGTGTTCTTCATGAGTAATTTGTTCAAAATAACAACTGGGGTCTATGGTGTTAATTCCCTTCATATTTTTTGAAACTCTTTAATCATGTCACATCTTAATCTCCAACATGGTTAAACAAAGCAGGTTCAGCTCTCTCCTCATACCTCTCAGTCCAAGATTCAGCCTAGTTGCTCTTCTCTGAACTTTCTCTAGTGCTGCTATGTCTTTTTTGTAATATGGAAACCAAAAATAAGGCACACAGTACTCCAGATGAGACCTCAACAGTGTAGAATATACTTTAGGGATAACCTCTTTTGTCTTCTACACTACTGTATATATCATACTAAATAACTTAACATCCTGTAGTCTTCTTATTGGCATTTTCTACACTGTCTGGATGAGAGTTTTGAGTTCTCAATGATTCCCAGGTCCCTCTGTAATTATTTGGCTGGTTCTACGTTATCTGCCCTTTCACCCAGTATAGCATCATATTCCAATGTGTCTAATTTCTTATTTATATTCTCATCATTTCTCATCTATTTTAAAAGGAGAAGCAGACAGAGTACTGATCCATGGGGAATACCACTTAACATCACCTAATGATAAAGAGGTTCTTCTCACCATAACCTTTTGGGTCCTGTGTGTGAGCCAATTTAGCAACCATCTTCCCACTACATTCTGACAATTGAGAATAATAATACCATGTGCACCTCTCCCATTGTATACTTTTGCTGCTTCCTCATTGAATTCCAGCACATTAATGAAATGTGATCTCCCCAACTAATCCCATGTTGACTGCCAATTAACATGCATGTGAAGCAGGGTTAACGTAACTGTAGATTGGTGAAATTTCCTGAAATGTTTCTCACAGAGAATATGCTGTACCAGTAACAGTGCAATATACTTGACTTATAGTTTTCATCCTCTTTCTCTGTACGTTTAGCATTCATTTGCTCAGAGGTTGATGCGCTTGCTGCTTCCTGAGCGGCTCTTCTTTTCCTCACTCTAGCGGCCCGCTTCTTCTCTTCTCTCGTCGTCATCTTTTCACATTAAAACTGATTAAGTCAGTGTTCGTGTTGCAGTTACTTAGTACGGTTTCCTTAATTTTCCACTTAACCTGGCACTTAAATCATTCTTGACACAGATTGAAGATTTAAAATATGAAGAGGTAGGGGAAGTGACGGCGAAGGTGGTAGGAATGAGAACAGCCACCCGTACACATGTGCTGCACGCCCGCCCTGCTGGCCACTGCTGAGAGTTGATTCTACAATAAAATAAAATAAAATAAAAAGAAAAAGAAGAATAACCTTAATGTGAATCATCACCCTGAAAGCAGATAGTAGACGTCATGTAGTATATGTGTACCAAATTTCAGGTCAATAGTTGAAACGGTTTGTGAGCTACAGGTGATTTAAAATCCTGGACAGACAAATGGACAGCCACAGTAGCGTATTATATAAGAAGATTCGCCGATGACATTGTTTGCTGAATATTTTCTTGTGGCCAGCTTAACCAAACAATATTTTCCCAGCATCTGCTGATAATTTACGAAGCCAGCACAACATCACAGAGCTGTAACATTCAGGTACAGAACTTTCATTCCCATGTAATGTAAGATGGTTGGCAAGCTGTTTTGGGCATGTGTGCCGTCACGACCCAATAAGTACCTCTACCTTCCACCCTGCATTCATTATTTAAAAACAAACAAAAAAAAAACTTGCAGTATTTTCATTTCAGGGTTACATTAGCCGACCATAAAGAGAATATTATGAGTACTGCTACCGAGTATATATCACTGCTGCATGTGCACTGGCAGCCAAAATTAGCCATGCGCTGGAGCTACCATCCAAAACAAGCCTTCAAAGGAGGGCTCCCCACCTCGTGAGTCAGAATATGAACATATGAAATAATACTAATAACAAAAGATTTATTACTGTCCACTAGATGTTTCTATGTTCTTCATGACAGTTAAAAGTACAAAGCTTGTGCACAGAGATTGGAAACAAGAAGATGTTCCAGCTGCACCTGGTGCTGTGATTTCAATCAATGGAACAAGCCAGACTCACACCGCCTCATGGCACAGTCAGCGTCTGCCCAAGGATTGGAACGTTGTGAGTGCAATAATCTACTTTTCTTCCCCTTATTACTAGTTTGTTGTCAATGGTTGTATTTTGTTTGTGGTTTTCATTCCATCTGCTTCTTTTGTCATTTGTGGGATGGCAGCGCAGTCAGAGCACCTTTTTGGCCACGATAATCAGTCCAGCGTAGTTAGGACCTGTTTCCCTACTGCTCAGGGGCAATCGAATCACCATCACACCCATTATAAGCCACACAAAAATAACTCAGTTGCTCCTTCCCCTTCGACTTTAACGCATTTCATGGAGGAGGCCGCAGTTTGTGAACATTTCTGTGATTTTGACTAAATCACGGCACTTATCGCTAATCAACAAGAGAAGAACAGGAGAATTGTTTGTGATGATCCTATAGAATGTAAAGAAAACACAAAATCATAAAAGTACAGTTTTACACTCTTCCCTTTAACTCTTTGTTGAGCCTCAGGAAGGCTAACGTGTGTCTCCTACTGAACAAGCTGAAAGCATGTATTTTAATTTATTCTTTTATTACACGTTGATTGCACATGCAGGTCAGAGTTTCGCTGTATTCTTTGCACCTGACCATAACACTGCCACTACTAGTACTACTTATCAATCCATCCATCCATTTTCCAGCCCGCTGAATCCGAACACAGGGTCACGGGGGTCTGCTGGAGCCAATCCCAGCCAACACAGGGCACAAGGCAGGAACCAGTCCTGGGCAGGGTGCCAACCTACCGCAGGACACACACAAACACATCCACACACCAAGCACACACTAGGGCCAATTTAGAATCGCCAATCCACCTAACCTGCATGTCTTTGGACTGTGGGAGGAAACCCACGCAGAGATGGGGAGAACATGCAAACTCCACGCAGGGAGGACCCGGGAAGCGAACCCAGGTCCCCAGGTCTCCCAACTGTGAGGCAGCAGCGCTACCCACTGCGTTCATCCATTTTCTAAATCTTCTTATCCAGAGAATTGTTGTGGAACTATCAGTCATATGCTGCTGTGCTGCAACTACTAGTCATTAGCTCATTGTGCCATTAGCAGCCTCATTCCTCCTCTCAGCAGCTTCTCCCAGGCAACTGGGCTCAATTAGACCCACTTTAGTCTGGGGTCCCTTCAGCTCCTGGTAATTTATGGCAATTAGGGTCAATTTAAACATTTATTGTAGCAGTAGGCTTACAAGCATCAGCTGCTGTTGCTCTACATGATAAAATGATGGAGGTGAAACTTGGAAAAATGTTTTTTTTGATGGATTAATGTGAAAGATAAATAAAAAAATTAAAACAATAAAGACAGAGCATTTTTGGTCTTATCTCTCTAACAAGGCAGATGATATTTTGTAGCAGGTAAGGCACTAGCTGTTCAACCTCAAGGCTGCCAGTGACATAATGTGTGACCCAGAGCTGTCTTAATGTATGGGCACAGTGGGCATAGGCCAGCGGCCCCAGGAGCATAGGCGCCCATGACGTTTCTGATGCCTATGTATGTTTCTGCTTTGCTATGAAAACAGAGGCTGCAGTGCACTACTATCATGCTGTTAAGATGGCCCTGGACTGTGACTGAGTTACTCGCTTAACCTGCCAGAGCTTCAGCTGCAGAAAAATATCTCTAAACAGGTGTAACGTATTCTCATCTTATAAAGTCACCCTGAATAGAATAAAGGACATTTCAAAATACATTACAACAGTGAGTAAATGTAACACAATGCTTAGTGCTGTTGTCAGTATGGTGTCTGCATATTCTCCCCGTGTCTGTGTGGAGTATTATGGTTTTCCTCCCACATTCCCAAAAACATACAGGTTTTGTTAACCAGTAAGTCCTAAACTGGATGGCTGATTCTTGTCTCGTTCCCAGTGCAGTCAAAATAGGCTCTGGGCCCAGTGAGCCCTAATGGGATTGTGGTCAGTTAAGAATACTATGTCATGTAAAAGTAAGCTAAAATAGCGCATGAGTGACTGCTGCCCAAAAATGAATGAATATGGGACAACCTTCATTTACCTTCATGATCATGATTTTTTTATTGTCTCTTACTGGGAATTGGTTATTTTTAGAAATTATTTTCCAAAAGACACCAAAAATCCAGTGCATTGATTGGGAATATGTGGCAGATTAAGGCCATAACCTCTGGAGGCTTTTCTAATGTTTCTTCTTCAAAAAAGTCAAAAATAAAGGTGAAAAAGTCACATTTGAAATCAACGACACTTAGCAATTTTGTATCAGTAGAGTCTAATCTTGCTTATGTTCCATGTGACCTTGTACTTTACAAATTAACCAACCATTAAGTGAGTCCACTTCTTCCAGCCCAGTTTCACGATGAACCGAAGCCTATTGTGGTAACATCAGGAACCACACGTGGAACGGCTGCCAGTACATCAGTAGATGCACTAACACACACACACACACACACACACACGCACACACACACATCGAGCCAATCTGGAGTTATAACCTAACATATGCATATGCTTGGAAGTACCTAAAGAAGGCCAACATGGATGCTCAGACAAGGTGCAAACTTCACACAGAAGTTGAACGAGCTGTGAATAACACTGACCATGCAATGTAACAAGCATACAAGAAGGATGGCTACCTGATGAATACAAAGACATTTTTAACATGCTGTTGTTCTATCAATTGGAATTGTGTACTTTTCATATTTAACTTGGTAATTCTTTTCAGTTTGATCAGCTTTACCTTTGTTTTCAATAGTACTGTACCTCCTACATAATGACGAAAGTTTTCTAGTCATTCTCTTCAGATGTCTACCTGTAATTACGCTTTGCAACTCACACCCAGAACACACACCTTTCTTTTTATTAAAAGACATTTACCATCTTTTTGCTATCTAAAATAGGAAGGTGGATTGAGGGTCCACAGCAAGAAGGTCTTACTTGGATCAGGATGAAGAAACACATTGGAGGAGCTCAGCAGCAGCATGAGGAGACCAATGGTGAGACAAGACCAAAGTCAAAGGATAACAACCAGAATGAAATCAGGAAATCGAGAACCTTCTAAAACGAACCAATGGAGCCAATCCAATCAGAAAGAAAACGGCTTTGCTAACCCAAAGGTGACTAATTAGAAAAGAAGAAAACCCAGCTAAGACTATTTTCACACAACTGCTCAATTCCAATTTTGCTACTCATACGACACCGATCTGATCATTTTAGAAAAGAGTGAAGTACCAATAAATGAATTAGATCTCTTCAGATCAGATTTAGGCTACTTTCATATGATGTTCTAAATCCAGCATGTCATGTGCAACTTGAATATGACTTACACTTGAATTGGAATCTTCTGGAAATTTACACTCCCAATTAATGTTACGCTGCTTATGTCTGACTTGAAAACCAAGATGGATTACATTACTGATTCAATGTGCCAGTTTCAAAGAAACTGAGGTGTGGAAATAATAAATATTTTGAGCCTGGGTCACAAGCCAATACAGCTCAGTTTCTACGTGCTTACTGATGGAAATGACACAACTCATGTGTGCGTCCTTTTGAGAGAGTCTTGAGGATGGATGCTGACAGACAATACTGCAAGTAATCAACGTTCCGCACCACCTTCTAAAATTTACAAACTGCTGTTTTTCATTAAAACCATCTGCAGTTCAAAAGAGGTCATCCACCTGAAGCTAAGCATGTTCAGGCCCAGCCAGTACTTGGATGGGAGACCAACCAGGAAAAGCTTGGGTTGCTGCTGGTTGAGGTGCTGGTGAGGCCAGCAGGGGGTGACTACCCTGCGGTCTGAATGTGGATCCCAGTCCAGGGATGGGAACTCTGTGCTATAAATATGGCTGCCACCTCATCATCCAGCTGGAAGCTACACATTAGTGGCAATTGAAACACACCTCCGGATCAATTACTCTGAACATTGGCACCCCTGGGGTTGGTTCTTAGTCCCCTGTTGTATTCACCATACACACTTGACTGTGTAGCCAGGAGCTCAAACACCATTTTAAAATCTGCTGACACCACAGCTGTGGTAGGCTTCATCAGTAACAACAATGAGAAGCCTTACCTAGATGAAGTGGCTGACGTCAGTCGTCCACTGACAGTGATTACCGTTCATCTATATGGGGTCACCAAAATCTTTTAAGCGCTTAGGGCCTCTAAAGGTCTTAATCCAGCCCTGTCTACATCACTAAAGCCTCCACCTCTCCTTGCTCTTCTCTCACGTCCACGGTAGTTTCTACTAACAGATATGGTAGTGATAATTGCACTGACAGTAACAGCTACAATCTTTCTTTTTTAATTCCTTGTATTTACAAATAAAACATTATAGAACACAACTCAAGGACATAGCACGTTCAAAAGTATGATATGCTTTGAAAACCATCCAGAAAAACAGTTAGCCTCCAATCTACAAAAAAGAGGTACACGACTAGGAAGCCCAATCCAAAATTGCTTTTACAAAACGTACAGCTGCAATAAAAACATTAGGCGTGGACCCAGTATGTTTATTTTAAAATTACAATAATGAGTTCTTGCCACATTCTGGAAAGGTTTTGAACAGATCCGTGTAAACAACAACAATATTTCTTTATATAGCACATTTTCATACAAGTGATGTAGCTCAAAGTGCTTTACAAGATGAAGAAAGACAAGTTTATAAAAAAATAAAAATAAGAATAGGCAACACTAAATAACAAAGGATAAAGTAAAGTCCAATGGCAGGGAGGACAGAAAATAAACGAATAAAAAAAAAAACGAAACTCCAGAGGGCTACAGAAAATAACAAAACAAAATCTGCAGGGGTTCCAAGGCCACGAGACCAACCAGCCCCCATCCAATTTAAATGATCTGAATCAGTCCTCATGGATTTCAGTCTTCGCATGAAAGAATTAGACGATACAAAACAATACGTGTTAATCGAGACCACTGCTTATTAAAGAGGGTGGACGTCAATTCTTACAGCTGAGCAAAATACACCTTACTGTGCGGTATAGGATACTACATCAGACTTGTCACAACACATTTTAAGCACTCTAAAAATGACTGTTATGGCGTTTGGAGTGACTTTAAATTCAAGGCTATCCAATCTTTCATATTTTACATGTTTTACTTGTCATCACAAGCGGACTCATTCACACACATCACGACCTCAGTGTTAAACGCCGTGCAGGAGACCGCTTGCTACTGGCATTCAGGCTAATCTATTAGATTGTATCAGTCTGACAGATTTGCTTTTATTAATTTTGCACATGCAGGGCACATTCGGGATAGACATCTGTACACACTCATCTAGAATTGGGACTTGAATAATGAAGATGCAGTGTGTACGTACCCTGCAGTGAGCCATCTCTTCTGTCTCAATTCGATGAAAACAGTGAGCAGCATAAGACAAGAGCCAAGGTGCAGCTTCCAAACTGAGCATCACTGAACGGTCGCTAAGAAGGTTAGTCATATTTCAAGCGTACAGTAGTCGTGTACTTTTCCACGAAAGTAAAAAAATCGCTTCCACTTTCTGTATCACACATTTAAATGAACATCAGGGGTGTCACTTCCAATGAATAACATGCCTTTTAGTATCTTCTAGTTTTCAGTGGCTGAATACATCCCGAAAAGACTTGGAATGATTAAAAAGTAAATACATAAATGAGTATCTCCCGGCAGAGAAGAGCATCAAGTTCTCATGTGTGGCCAGATCACAATCATTGTTTTCTTGTAAAGAAAGTATGAGAAAACTCCAAGGGGGAAAAAAAAACCCAATAACAGACCGCAGACGACCGAGTCTGAACTGCTAAGGATGTTATTGCAGAACGCGTTCACTGCCTCCATACACAAATCATAGCTGGACACTTTTGTGTTAGTTTTAGCGTAAAAGCCATACTGGTGGGCTATGTGTCTGTCTTTCACTCACTTCTACAGCCTCCCGTTTCCCTACTAATAAAAAAAATCTTTCTTGTGTAGTTTTGGCCAAAGAGAATACTAACTCTAACGTTTACTGAACTCCAGTAGTTAAAAAGCACTTCCCAAATTAATAGCCGTATCATTCTTTACTTAAACAGCCTTCTTTAAACTTTCTGGCTGACCAACCGCAGACCCCTGTACCCCCTCACCATAGTGGACCTCAAGAAGCTCTTACCTCTGGTGATCCCACGCTGCAGTCTGCTGATCACTTCCAAACTTCAGAATGACATGTCTCTGCAAGTGTACAGTACAATTGCCCTTTGTTACATTTCATTTCTTCATTTCATATTAGATTTTTGCAATTGTTTCGAGTTTTCTCAGCTTTTTTTCTTTGCTGGTCTGTAAGAAAGGAGCTGCCTTCTCTGTAACGTTCTGCAGGGTCACTAACTTTCTTTCTCCTGCCAAATGGCTTTTCATTGTCTTATCAGACAGAAGTGCAGCACAGGAAAGGCAGCAGCGGATTGGTGCAGAAAGTTTAACTACTTCATGGCCAGCACCCTACAGTGCAGTCAATCTGTACTGTGTAAGAAAAAAAAAAAGGACAGAGGAAAAAAAATAAAAACTAACAAATAAATACATGGTGTAAGTACCCAAGAGGCTGGGATGGAGGGTGATTTCTTGCCTGGATGGGAGGCCAAAGTGGAAGGATGGTGGCAGTTGAGACTCAACATGGCCAGAACGTCTTACATTCTTCATCCTGGCAAGGCGAAAAGGGAGGTAAGTGGACTGGGTGAACGTGGGTGCTGGGAGCACAGCAGGTGGCAGTGTTCCTCCAGGCTAAACCCAGCTGGGGCGTGGGACTTGAGAGTCCAGGACTGTACAACCCCGTCAGGGTCTTTTTGTATGTCAGAGGAGGACTACCCTGGTTTCCCTCTGACCCAGAAATGCTTCACATGACCAGTTTCAGGATACCAGAAGCAGTGCTGGGTCCACCTCGAGGGAGTCGGGAGGCAGCAGGCAACACTTGGCTGGAGGTGGAAGAAGGTTGAGAATCTGTCGTTTGGCATTTAATTACAAAAGTACTGGAGACAAATAAAAACCTTTTATTTGAACCTGGAATTGTGTTCAAATTGGGCTTAGTGGTGCCCCCTTGTGGTTACAATGGTTTTAACTTAAAGTAATGATTTGAAGATACTCTTCAGGAATTCTTGATACTCAAAAGCAGATCCACATGCAGCAGTTGATTAAAGGAGAACTTCTAACATGAAACTGCTCTTGATGGGGTCACCTCACTGTGCCACCTTGACTTAAAGCAGTAAGTCAATTCAGGGATACAGCAGGCCAGTGTCTATCCCGACAGCAGCTGATTTAAGGCAGCAACCAAACCAGAGGAGGACCTCTGTGCACGTGAGGGTCCTGTCCCCCACATGGGGCCACCGGCAGGATGTGCACATCTCTGGGAATGTGGAAGAAGAAGAAGTATGGGGAGGATATGTGGACTGTGGGGAGCCTGCAAGTGGCAAGATGCTCAGTGCACTTTGAAAAGAAACAAACGTGGACCAGGAAATGGACTTTACAAAGGGAAAAGCGGCTCTGGAACAGGTGGAGTCGGACAAACCCAAAAAGGATTAAGCAGAAATGATTTTTTAAAGGCAAACACACACAAAACCCAAATCAAATTTATACAGAATGTTATCAAAACTTCTTTTAACTAGCTTGGAAAACTGGCCCCTATCTAATGCTGAGCTGTGCTTAGCAGACTTTGTTCATTTTGTTATCATCTAATACTAGATGATAAACCAGCGCCCTCTTAAATATGTCTTCAAAAATTACATCACACAAGACAAAGACACCCAATTACATTTCAAGGAATAAGCGTCGTTAAAATCAACATGACTGAGGCTACAAAAAGGACCCACAAAGCGGTGACAGTTAAAGCGAAGACCACTGAGCTGCTGTAGCAGGATTAGGACACGGAGCTGCTGTGCCTCCACTTTCAGAATTATCAAAGGAATACAAAGTACATGTGAACATTTTACAAATGAAACAAAGAAATCCATTCCAGAAGTGAAACAACAAAGTTTCACAACACAAACATCAAATGAAAAAGACGAGAGCAGAGTGTTTAGTGCTAGCCAGGCACAGGAAAAGGTCATCTAGTGCAAAAAACACAGACGTAAAACACAGACAAAAAAATAAAAACTACTAGAAATGGGAGTTGTTATGCTTTTATTTAGCAAAAAAATCTGTCAACGGGGTAAGCAAAATTTACTTGACAAGATTTCTTAAAGTAAACTAAATAATGTTAAAAATATTTTTTTGATAAGTCAATAATTCTTACAATAAGGAAAACAAGATTTAATGTCAGAATACAAACAATTTTTACTTGCTTAGATTTCATTTTTTGCAGTCAAGTTTAAAGGAGAAGAAACATAAATGAGCAGAACCAAAGATCAGCCCTGGTGTATATAAATCTAATCCCAAAATCACAGGAAATGAAATCTAAGGATAAAAACTTGATATATATATATATATGTGTATATACAAGGGATGTTCAAAAAGTTTCCACACTTTTATATTTTTGTTGGAAACGGTGAAAGCAGGAGTAGTAATTGGTCGTGTCTACGAGTGTCAAGTGACTGGGAATATTGCATTGTAAATGAAGGTGACTATGTAGAAAAGTGATGTCATTTGTTTTTGAAATTAATAAATAGGGTTAAAAAAAGTGCGAAAACTTTTTGAACATCCCTCATTTACATATATATATATATATATATATATATATATATATATATATATATATATATATATATATATATAGTAAGAAAGGCGCTATATTGTGCCCAACCCTACACAGACTTGACACGGGAGGCACGTATAAAATAAAAAGACCTTTATTTCTCTTCAGCTGGAGGGCATGTCTTCCCTGTAATCCCTCCAGCCACAACACAGTCCCAAGCACTGAAACTACACACACACAAGATCTGTTCTCTTCCTCCACAAGCTTACTCCTCCTCCACCTGACTCTGGCCGCTGAGTGCTGGTTGTTGGCTCCCTTTTATCAGGCACTTCCAGGAAAGGTGAAACCAGTGCCCAAAAGGGGCCAGCCGCTCCTGTTGCAGCACCCCTTGGCGGCGCCTCAGAACCCCACAGAGCTGCACAGAACTCCAACCCCCATGAAGCCCTGGGGGAGTCCGAGGCACCGCTGGAACCCCGGGAGGCTGCCATTTAGTGTCTAGGGGGAGATACTGGGCTTCCCACCCTTGTGCCCCTGGCAGATGTGGTGAAGGGGCGCCCCGGCCAGGCATGGGCCCCGGCAATCCATCACAATATATATATTGTTTTATTTATTATTAACATTATTAAAATGCACAAGTGGAAAATCTTAATATCAAAACTAACACACACACAAATATATTTTTTTCTTTGTTATCTGTAAATTCAAATAGTGACACATTTCACATGCCAGCTCTTGTAGCAGCACATTGATGACATCATCTATCTATCTATCTATCTATCTATCTATCTATCTATCTATCTATCTATCTATCTATCTATCTATCTATCTATCTATCTATCTATCATATAGTGCCTTTCATATCTATCTATCTATCTATCTATCTATCTATCATATAGTGCCTTTCATATCTATCTATCTATCTTTGAGCTATAAGAGTTGATTGCTAACTGCTGCCCCGCCATGTCCATAAGGAGCTGCTGAAAGTTACTGTATTTTTGTAAATGTGTTTCTTCATACTTTATTCAGTACGTTCTTGATGATGAATTATGATTTTGTTTTTGGCTTTGACATTCAGGTTATGAATTTTGTCTGTTTTTGATTTTCTTCCTTCTTCCAGTCTCATACTTTTCTGTTTCGAACTTGCTTTCTCCTATTTGTCTCTTTTCTTCCTGCCGTCACCTTCAGAGCGCTGGCTCCTGGCTGTATCTTATCACTTGTGTTCCATCCAAAGGCTGATTTCAATCAGACAGTTTCACTCATTGTCTCCATGCTTGCTGTCTTTTCTAATTGCTTATAAACTCAGCCTTTCTCCTGTCCTGCCTAATGTGCTTTTCCCATCTGAACTTCACCTGTTAGGAAGTAATAAAGACTTTCCTTCTTCAGACTTAGTGGTTTACAGGATCACAACTGTTATATGTACGTGCCAGTGTCAGTCTTACTTACATTTGCTAATCAACATGTAACATGTTTGATTCTTCAACATTTCTCTTTACATAGCATTTATTTATAAATTATTGGCCAGCCAATGGAATCCCAAATATATTCTCGATGTAGCATGAAACTTCAATAAGCAGTGTTGATTCTACACAAGGCAGTTGTAAGAAGTAAACACAGAAGACCTGAAATAAGCCCAACTGCTGCTCCTTCCAAAGTATGGCGCTTTCCCACATTGCAAACATCAAGCGACTCGGCTTCAACTGCAGTACACGTCCTCACTGCACCTGCAAATTCACTTCAGAAGTTACACTTCCAGGAAATCCGTTTCATTGTATTTTCTAAACCGTAGCCATTATGGCCCCATTGGCCTTTGGAATCACGTAATCTGCCCAAAGTGCAAAGGGAGCTAAGGCCGGCCTTGTGCTTCTTTATTTAGGACGCATTTTCTCAAATCTAGAAGTACCTGCTAATGAACTTCTTGTACCTCAATTTACAGAAAGAGATAATGAAGTCACTGCAACTCCTGCCACCACCTTAATTCACCAGGGACTTTCTGTCTGGTTCTTCATTTGCTAATTGTTATGAACAGCTGCTCGGTTTCATTTTTTCTGGGGTTTTCTTTGGCTTTAAGTAAAAAAAAAAATATATACATTAAACTAGTTTTGAAAACTGAAAGAATTTATACTTGATGTTTACATTTCATTTACAATTTTTTTTAACAATATTAAAAATGAATCATGTTCTCCTGTGGTGCCATTTTGTGGTCATTTGTTAGGGCGGCACAGTGGCACAGTGGTAGCGCTGCTGCCTCGCAGTTAGGAGACCCGGGTTCGCTTCCCAGGTCCTCCCTGCGTGGAGTTTGCATGTTCTCCCCGTGTCTGTGTGGGTTTCCTCCGGGGGCTCCGGTTTCCTCCCACAGTCCAAAGACATGCAGGTTAGGTGGATTGGCGATTCTAAATTGGCCCTAGTGTGTGCTTGGTGTGTGGGTGTGTTTGTGTGTGTCCTGCGGTGGGTTGGCACCCTGCCCAGGATTGGTTCCCTGCCTTGTGCCCTGTGTTGGCTGGGATTGGCTCCAGCAGACCCCCGTGACCCTGTGTTCGGATTCAGCGGGTTGGCAAATGGATGGATGGATGTTTGTTGTTATTATGCCGTTGCTAGGTAGCATCAACAGGAAGTGACATCAGTGGGTCAAAGATGTAAAAGGTCAGCGTTTAGTTCTGCGAATACCCAAAGTGGTTCTCTGCTGCTTTTTTTGCTGTTTGATACTCTGGAGTTAGACTTTATTAAGTATCTGCTCGGTATGAATCAGGATTTTGTCTTTGGATTTGACACTTTGGTTGGTGGACTTTGTGGTTATGAATGTTTGGCTGATTTTGACTTAGTTTAATCTTCTGATTTCCTATTTTAAAATTGCTGCTGCTTCTTCTGTTACCGGTGGAACACCAAAGTAAGGATTCCTTCAGACATCACCTCGTTCACAACTTCCTTTGCATACCGTGACGGTCCAGGTTGGCTCCACGCTCTCTTCCTGTGGCCTATTGGACCCAAAACTGTTGATAGTCGTGTACTGAGATGAGCCGGGCAAATGAGGACACACACATGCAGCAAGGGGTAAGTGCAAAAGAGCTCAGTGCTTTTATTAAAATTAATCAAAAAATGACAAGCAGTGTTCCAAATAAATAGTCCAAAGCATCAAATCTTCTTCAGTTAATAAATAAATAATCCAATAAAAAATGCATGTAACTGTGGAGGAAACAAAAAACAATCCATAAATAGATATCCTTTAAAATCAAGGTTAAAATCCAAAAGCAGGAAGCCATTCAAAAATCTCAGTCCCTGGTGGTTTCTTTCTAAAACCGACGTCTCCTCTGCTTACCCCGTCCAGGATCCTGCGGACACAGGAGACGTCCTGCTGACAGGCACAGACAACATTTACTCATAGACTCGAGTCTCTGCTGCTCCACAAGCTGCCAGCAGGGCACCACGCCGATGCTCACACCACCTGCTCTCACTGTTGACCTTACACGCTTCTCCAAGGGGCTGTCCTCCCTGCTGCCCACCTCGTTCCTTCAGCACCCCAGGGGCTCTCAATCCTGCCTTTGTTCTCCCATCTTTAACCTCTGTATCTCTTTTCTCTTTATTCCCCATCTTCTTTCTTTCAGTTCTCCCTTCTTTCTTGACCCGTGCAGGATCCTTTGGCCTAATTGGCGCAGGAGTCATATGGTGGCACATGACTGACGCTCACCTTCGCACCTTGTGCAATCAGCCAAGCACCCCAATCGACCCCAGACGTGACGCACACCCACATCTGATTGGAGCTCACAATTTCCCAGGATGTGATTACTTATTTAAAACCTGCCTGATGCCACAGACCACTTGTCACATGTACCACCTTCCTGATTCTTGATCCTATCACACCTCAGCAGCCTCACTCCATTTTCATTGTCAGCTTTTTCCTGAAATTCAATGCATTGGCAACGTGTGACGCTACATTTAAACTAATCGATTTCTACTTGGATGGTCTTCTGCTAATAGCAGTAGCCTGCACTGTTTGGTTTTTTAATACCTCCTTCAAGGTTTTATTGAGAAAAAAATTACCATAATTGGTGGTGTCTGAGCACAGAAACCAAAACCAAAATGAGCAAAAGCTCATCTGTGATTGATCTGTAAAGAGCGATGAGATGTTTTCATTTTTTTTTATGTGCATGGCATCCTGGGTGCTGAGCACCAGAGAAAAATGAGTGAGCATAGAGAAGGCTTTATCAATAGCACCTGATGACCCTGACTCTGTTGTTTCACTAACTCAATGTCTTACTTGTGTTTTTGAGTGGATGAGTAGTAATTTTCTCAGTCTAAATAAAAAGAAAACTGAAATTTTAGTGATTGGCAATAATGGATATAATTAGGTTATTAGAAATAAACTTGATACATTAGGATTAAAAGTCAAGACGGAGGTAAAGAATTCTGACCTGAATTTTAAATCGCATATTAATAAAATCACTAGGACAGCATTTTTTTACTTAAGAAACATAGCAAACGTTAGACCTCTTATATCATTGAAAGATGCTGAGAAATTAGTTCACGCTTTTGTTTTCAGTCGGCTAGATTACTGTAACGCACTCCTCTCAGGAATACCCAAAAAAGACATAAATCGTTTACAACTAGTGCAGAATGCAGCTGCTAGAATCCTAACTAGGAAAAGAAAATCCGAACACATCTCTCCAGTTTTGATGTCACTACACTGGTTACCTGTGTCATTCAGGATTGACTTTAAAATTCTGCTTATGGTTTATAAAGCCTTAAATAATCTCGCCCCATCTTATACTGTATATCGGAATGTCTGACATCTTATTTTCCAAATTGTAACCTTAGATCCTCAAATGAGTGTCTGCTTAAAATTCCAAGAGCAAAACTTAAAAAGAAGTGGTGAGGCGGCCTTCTGCTGTTATGCCCCTAAAATCTGGAATACCCTGCCAGTAGGAATTCGCCAGGCTAATACAGTGGAGCACTTTAAAAAACTGCTAAAAACACATTACTTTAACATGGCTTTCTCATAGCTTCGTTTTAATTTAATCTTGATACTCTGTATATTCAATTAATTATCATTACTATTCATGGTAGCACCAAAATCCGTACTAACCCCTACTCTCTCTTCAGTTCTTTTTCCGGTTTTCTGTGGTGGCGACCTGCACCACCACGACCTGATCAAAGCACCGTGATGTCCCTACATTGATGGATTAAAGGCCAGAAGTCCACATGACCATCATCATCAAGTCCTTCCATGAGAACCCTAAATACAATGAGGACTGATTGAGGTCATTTATGTTAGGTAGAATGTCTAGAGGGGGCTGAGTGGTCTCGTGGCCTGGAACCCCTGCAGATTTTATTTTTTTTTCTCCAGGCGTCTGGAGTTTTTTTTTGTTTTTTCTGTCCTCCCTGGCCATCAGGCCTTACTTTTATTCTGTGTTAATTAATGTTCTTTTATTTTAATTCTTACTTTGTCTTTTTTCTCTTTCTTCATCATGTAAAGCACTTTGAGCTACATTATTTGTATGAAAATGTGCTATAGAAATAAATGTTGTTGTTGTTGTGGCGGTGGCATGGTGGTGCAGTGGTAGCGCTGCTGCCTCGCAGTTAGGAGACCTGGGTTCGCTTCCCGGGTCCTCCCTGCGTGGAGTTTGCATGTTCTCCCCGTGTCTGCGTGGGTTTCCTCCGGGTGCTCCGGTTTCCTCCCACAGTCCAAAGACATGCAGGTTAGGTGGATTGGCGATTCTAAATTGGCCCTAGTGTGTGCTTGGTGTGTGGGTGTGTTTGTGTGTGTCCTGCGGTGGGTTGGCACCCTGCCTGGGATTGGTTCCTGCCTTGTGCCCTGTGTTGGCTGTCTTTGAAAATGCTTAATATTTTTTTTGCTGAGATGATCACTTTTTTTATTGAGACACCACCATTTTGTGTTTTAGCATGGCCATAGGCATGTTCTTAATGATTGCTATGATCTTTGTTTAGCTATCTTCTCTGCATTGCCATGTTTAAATCTGGCCACACATCTATGCAAAAGGACGAAGGTCCAAGTCTTTAGAGTCCTGGTGCTTCCTATTTTGCTGTATGATTGCGAGACATGGACGCTATCCAGTGACCCGGCATCTTTCACCGCAGTTAAGGTAAGTGTTCATGACTCCATCTCTGAGAAAGACTCTGAGCAAGAATGTGATCTATGGCAGAACAGCAAGGAGGAGACCACCAGTCACTAATAAAACCCACACCTCAAGTTCACCAGAATGCATCTGGACGGTCTTTTAGAGTTCTCTATGGGCATCCACCCATGACTGAGTAGAAAGTGAAACTCTTTGCCCAACAAGGACTCCAATCTTGTAAATGTGGGGTACTCAATGTAAAAAGCTACATAAGGCTTACCTCTTATGCATTAGGAAAATATTACTTACTAGACAAAGAGCCCGTTTCGACAACGTAAGATGAAATGGGCATGAGTGGAATAGTATAATATATAATAAGTATAAGCACCACAAACCTGATATAGGTGTATTGAAAGAATGCGAAATTAGGCCTCGAGCTGTAGTTGAAATCGCCTTTCAGGCCTCTAGAGCTTTAATCGAAGTCGCTTTTCTCTTTGAATTTTCACGGCTGTAAATTCACCACCTGCCGCAATGTCGGTCTCGTAAGGTTTTTCGGGCAGCTGCGCAGAAGGCGACTGCGCATTCGGCTTCGGACGGACGTGAGTGAGTGAGTGAGTGAGCAGACTGGCGAATTATGTATTAAGATAATGTCTTTCAAGGAGAACTGCATTATTTTGCATTTTATGTTTTCAGCACCAATACCACCTGTACTTCAGAATATGTTACCACCTGAAGCTAAGCATGTTTAGGTCCGGCCAGTACTTGGACGAGGGACCATCTTGGAAAAGCTTGGGTTGCTGTTGGAAGAAGAGTTGGTAAGGCCAGCAGGGGTTGCTTACCCTGCAGGGTGTGTGTATGTGTGTGGATCTCAATGCCCCAGTGCAGTGTTGGGGACACTGTGCTATAAATATGGCGGCACCTTTCAGATGAGACATAAAACTGAGGTCCTAAATCTCCGTGGTCATCTTCTGAAAAGAGTAGGGTTAAACCCGATGTCCTGGCTAAATTGCCCATTGTGGTCTCGTCCTTTCTGGCCCCTTAATCATCCCCTGCCTCTACTTGGCTATCTCTACCACCTAATAGCGAATGTGTGGATAATGTATTGGCACAATAATGGCTGGTGTCACATCATTCATCCTATGTAAAGCACTATATAAATGTATATTATTATTATTATTATTATTATAAATGCAATGAAAGCTCCTCACCTTGTGTTGCTGTTGTTGTTCACGCCATCTGTGCCCACTGCCATTGGCAGACCTGGCCCACTAAAATGAGGTCAAGCTGATGGATGTTCTCTAATAATGATATACACAAAACTCTGAAGCGACAGTCATTTTTTTGTCTGACATTTTCCCTGTAATATGCAGTATAAGCTAACAGTAGGTTGCCCAGATGCACATCATGGTACAGAAAATGTAAATCAGTCGCTCTGCACATGCCCTCTATTAGCTGGTATTATGCGGATTGCGGCCCTCTGTTCCACAATGGCAGTAGATTGCTTTAGTGCAGTGTTTGTATTTGATTCAGTTGCTGACACTGCCATCTTATGTCTAATTGAGGAACTTAACATTATGGATGTTAGGCCAATGATTTCAGTAATCACACATTTTCTCAACCAAGGATCTGAAGGCTTTTGCTCATAGTATTGGGTACAAAGCAGGTTGCCAGCCATGGAGAGGATGTTAGGCCATCACACAGCATGCCAGGCAGAGGTACTGAACAATCTGACAGCATGGGTGAAAATAATCCTGCACAAAGACTAGGAGAACAGACATACTGCACATGTCATGCGTGGGTTTTATGTTTGATCTTTTTCTTTCTTTGTTTCTTTTTCCCATTATGTGTTTTAAACCCAAGTGGCTGCCTTGCAAGAAGGAGGCCGGGGTTCATGTGTCAGGTCCTCCCTGCATGGAGTTTACATGTTCTCCTCATGTTTGCTTAGGTTTCCTCAGAGTCAGACAGGTTAGATGAATTGGCAATGCTAAATTGACCCGGGGTTGTGTGTTTACCCTGTGATGGGCTGGTGTCCTGTACTTGATGGGATACGCTGCCCTGTGACCCTGCTTTAGGAAAATGTGGGTTTGGAAGATGGATGGTTTAGAACACCACAGAATTCATTTCTGCACTTGAATTTCAAGTGAGCTTATCATTGGCCAAAGTCAATTTTTTTTGTTTGCGGCTTTTCCCACACCATTTTTTTTTTCAATGAAGCCACCATTTCCTAGGATCTTTGTGTGCTGTTGCTAGGCTGGTTACTACAGTGGGATGATTGGAGGTCACAATGTATGATGTCATTGGGACAACAGTATAAAGGCTGGCACTACTCACTTCCTCGTATCAGAGTTTGCATAAAAGCAAAAGACTTCTTCAATGGTGGATAGTTTTGCATTTGACTATTTGGAACAAAGGAATTCTTGGTTTGTTTTCTGATTTTGACTTTTGATTACGATTCTTGGCCTTGTTGAAAGATAGAATATATGTTTGGTTAGTGAGTTTAGGCTTCAGTTGTATTTCTCATTTTCATCTTCTAGTTGTAAGTTTCGCCACCAATATAAAAGTACATACCAACTGGAATCAAACCAGCTTTCAAGATCTGTAAGGTAGCAACAAACGATTGGCTATTTTTGTTCTTCCCTTATTTATAAAGATTCTTCATTGCCCCTACCTTATAAACCAGAGGCTTTTAAGGTTTCTTCTCCCTGAATGGCTATTTTAGCTATATTTTGAACATTTAGGATATTTTTGAACTTTAAAAGCTTGAATCTCATTTTTGGGGCCTGCAAGAAGAGTTTGGTGTCTGGCTGCCTGGGGTGAGGCCTATTTTGAGAGGCAGCATCAGTAAGCTTCTAGTCAGGCCTGTGTGGTTTGAAGCCTTAATACCTTTTTTTACCATTTTGTGCCACAACAAATGTTTAAAGTAAACTCAGATAACTTTGCTGTACTCAGGTGTCTCCTCGATTTTCATGGGAACATTAAAGAGATTTGATGAAAAAATACCAATACATGTGGATGATAGAGAAATACAGTTGACAGCATATGGTGCTTGTGGCATTTCATTTTATTGGATACTGAAGACTTTTGCACCTCTGTAAATCCTTTTGAGCTCTTTTATCATGAGGCTATACACTACAAAGAAAAAATGTTAACATACACTACAGGTCAAAAAGTTTTAGAACAACTCAGCTGAATCAGTTGAAATGCAATGAATGACCTTTAAATTTAAAGGTTAGATTGGCAAAAATGAAAAAAAAAAAAGAAATTTCCTAATATTTCATATGGGCCGCCTTCAGGGAACAACGAATAGGTTACAACCTACAGATGTGTCGCCGCCATTAAAGTAAATTAAGCCTTGCAAGTTGAAGCAAACAATTGACACAGGTGTCCCAAATTCTGTTGATTACTTAAAAACACCATCTGTCTTAAAGCAGAGTTGGAACAGACTGTTACTACATCCTCTGAAGTACTACTTGGACAATATTACACTGAAGAAAGTTGAAAATTCCAGTGATAATGGCAATAAAACTTCAATTAACAAATGAAATGAGACAGAGCATTATTACCCTTAGAAGTGTAGTAATAGTGTAGATATCCTATGTTTAAGCATAAAACTCCTAGACACACACTATAGCTCACTTCACTCCATCTTCCTTAAACTACAATTAAATTCTTCTTGTTTGATTGAGGAAGGCAAAGCTGACCTGCATACAATCCCTGAGTAAAATAAACTATCATATAATATAAAATAACACACACACGTTTGGTACAAATCTGACAATGCTGTAAAGTTCAAAGTACTGACAACAATGCACTTGTGCGGGGCAAACCAGGCATGGGGTGCAGATCAGGTAGTCACCACTCAGGGGAGGGCGTGGAAGTGGTGTAGAGCTACGGTTACCTGGGGGTTCACATAAACAACAAGCTGGACTGGTTTGACAACATGGTGGTGCTGTACAAGAAGGGCCAGAAGAGACTGGATTTATTAAGGAGACTCAGGTCTTTTGATGTGTGCAGCAACCTGCTGGAAATGTCCTACCAGCCCACAGTAGCCAGTCTGGTGGTCTACACTGCAGTCTCCTGGGGATGCAACCGGACAATGCTGTCAAATTCAAAGTACTGACAACAACGCACATGTGTGGGGCAAACCAGGCATGGGATGCAGATCAGGGAGCCACGCTCACCACTTGAACCTTTTGTGAAACGCAGCCCCTGCCATTCAAGACAGTCATGATATTTGTGTATTATTTGGTTAGAAACAAACGTGTAATGCAAGTAACAAAAGTCTAGTAACTGTAATGCAAATACAAGAATTCAAACTGTAACACGTTTCAACACTTTGTTGCTTGGAAATGTAAGTGGATTACAGAAACACACTGCTTTGTATCTTGTTACCCCCAGTTTTGGTCAATGCGCTATTTCATTTATAAACAGTTTCCCTTAAATAATGTAAGATTTGGAAGTCTAGGACACGTTACCCATCCAATTGTGAAACTGGGTCGAAAATAGACGAAAAGGTGTTGTAGCAGCACTTTAGTTTACTGCAAGAATACATCTACAGTATTACTGGTATGTAACAAGACCTTAACAAAGGCTTCATTTTGGCTTTCATGACACTTATAAAGTATCAGAGGATAGTTTATTAATGTCTATGCAGTGTGGCATATTGACATGATGGTAAAATGACTTGTTAATACGAAAAATTCACAGGTCTGATACTAAATATGTAATATCAAGAGAAATGTGTCTCTTTAAAGCCACCTCAGACCACTCCAGAGTTACATTTTGCGAGTAGGTCACATTGCAGAGATGAATAAACTCTACACTGATGCTTTGGAACTGTCAGGACGGCCCAAAGTCTGCAGTACCTAAACCAAAACCTTAAATGGGAGAAGGCGAGATGGGCCTTTTTGTAAAATGTTTTTGTGAATAAAGCCCATATAGCCAAGACAAAAAAAAAATGTTAACATGCACTACAGGTCAAAAAGTTTTAGAACAACTCAGCTGAATCAGTTGAAATGCAATGAATGACCTAAAATGATGAAAAGTTTACATTTAAAGGTTAGATTGGCAAAAATGAAAAAGAAAAAAGAAATTTCATATGGGCTGCCTTCAGAGAACAACGAATAGGTTACAACCTACAGATGTGTCGCCGCCATTAAAGTAAATTAAGCCTTGCAAGTTGAAGCAAACAATTGACACAGGTGTCCCAACTTCTGTTGATTACTTAAAAACACCATCTGTCTTAAAGCAGAGTTGGAACAGACTGTTACTACATCCTCTGAAGTACTACTTGGACAATATTACACTGAAGAAAGTTGAAAATTCCAGTGATAATGGCAATAAAACTTCAATTAACAAATGAAATGAGACAGAGCATTATTACCCTTAGAAGTGTAGTAATAGTGTAGATATCCTATATTTAAGCATAAAACTCCTAGACACACACTATGGCTCACTTCACTCCATCTTCCTTAAACTACAACTAAATTCTGCTTGTTTGATTGAGAAAGATAAAGCAGCACAGCATCTACTTGTGAATCTGCATGGCAGATAATAATCCAAGTCAGCCATTGTGCTGCTCCTTAGGGACCATTGAACTACCAGGGAGCACAAGTGGCTCAGGGTCTACGTCATACAAAACAAAGTTCCTGTGGTACTACATCTAGCAAAATGCAGCCTGAAGTTTTATTTTTATCTTATTAAAGGTTGCAGAAGGTTTTATGTTTCATTCTTAACAGTAGAGGCAAAATGCATTTATCAAAGATCTTTCCATATTTTTCATTTTGTAAAATATACGTAAGACCAGTAACGGCGCACAACATGCTAACAAGCAGTGAATATACTTGACTTGAGTTTTCATCCTCTTTCTCTGTACGTTTAGCATTCGTTTGCTCAGAGGTTGATGCGCTTTCTGAGCAGCTCTTCTTTCCTCCACCTTAGCGGCCCGCTTCTTCTCTTGGCATCTTTTTGCGTTAATACTGATTAAGTCTGTGTTTGTGTTGCAATTATTTAATACGTTTTCCTTAATTTTTCACTTAAGCTGGCACTTAAGTCTTCAATCTGCCTCAAGAATGATTTAAGATATGAAGAGGTAGGGAAAGTGACGGCAAAGGTGGTAGGGATGAGAATGGCTGCCCAGCTGGCCGCTGCTGAGAGTTGATTCTACAATAAAATAAAATAAAAATAAAAAGAGGAATAACCTTGCAAGTCAATCATCACCCTGACAGCAGATAGTAGACGTCACGTAGTATATGTGTGTCAAATTTCAGGCCAATAGATCAAACGGTTTGCGAGCTACAGGTGATTTAAAATCCTGGACAGACAAACGGACAGCCACGGTAGTGTATTATATAAGGAGATGCTTGATGCTGATGTCACATGACAGGAAAGGTACAGTGCCTATAAAAAGTATTTACCCCTTTGGAAGTTTTCACATTTTATTTTTATACTCTATTGAATCTCGATGGATTTAACCCTTAACTTCTCGCACCAATTCTCATCTCATAAGTACTTGCACGGTGTACTTTATGCACTACTGTTCAAATGGCTATTCATATGCACACTGTGAGGTTGTAATATAAAATATTACAATAATTTTAAATTGTACATATTTTTAATGTAATTTAATACCATATTACTGAATAGTATGACACAGTCTAGGATTATCTGAAAATAAACCTGATCCACTTCTCCAGTTCTTATTTGTCACCGGTCACGCTTTCATCAGCTGCAGGATTTGTACATGGATCACATTTCACTTCAGTTGTTCAGGCAAAATCATTGTAAGAAGAACATCTCACTGTTGTCATTCATACATAATCACCCGTTACAGTGTACTAAATGCACCATATGGAATTTGTGACTGTGCATCCACTCATAAAACTGGCTGGGGGCACATGGGAGGGAAGCCATTGTGACGCTGTACTTGTAGTGAGTCAAGCCGAGGATAGATGGAGGATGCTGTCGGCAGGTTCAAGTAAAAGGACATTGGACAAAAATAATGGAGATTGGTATACAAAATGCACCAGCATGAGTAGTTAAGGGTAATTTGTCTTTTTTTAACCACTGATCAATGGAAAAATGAAAACAGATCTCTGCAAAGTGCTCCAAATTATCTACAAGTAATAAATACAAAATGATTGATTGAATAAGTATTCACTCACTTTAATATGACGCACCTAAATCATCACTGGTGCAGCTAATTGGTTTTAGAGGTCCCAAAATTAGTTCATCAAAATCACCTGTCTGGAGTTTCAGATCTTTGCAGTATAAATGGCTGTGTATGTGGACGGGCCAGCCTGTGGCGAGTCAGTATGGTGGCCTAACCTACACAAAGAACACTCCAAACAACTGCAGCACAAGTCAGGGGATGGAGACAAGAAAATATCCAAGTCACAGAATATCCATTGGAGTCCAGTTACTGTAAATTAGTCGTGAAGAAATGGAAAGGGCCCAGCACTGCTGACCACAAGAACTGAGTGAATGTGCAAAAAGAACAAGAAGAAGTGAGGGACGCCAACAAAAGACTGAGAATTCTGAAGGAGTTACACGCTACAGTGGATTAGATTGGAGAGAGTGTGCAGACAACAACTGTTGCTGGGGTGCTTCACCAGTCACAGCATTACTGCAGAGCAGCACAGGGAAGAACATGGCAGGAAAAGACAGGGATATCCTGGAGGAATGCCTCAAGCAGCCTGCAAGAACCTTGTACTATGGGAGAAGATTTGTTTTCCAGCAAGACAACAACCCCAAGCACGATGCCAGCGCTACACAGGAATGGCGTCAAAATGGCAATGTTAACATCTTGGAGTGGCCACATCAGAATCCAACTCAGAATTTATGGCTGGCCATGAAGGCTTCTCACTCACAATCGCCATGCAACCTGACAGAGCCTGAGCAGTTTTGCAAAGAAGAAGAAGAATGGGGGGAAAAAGTGAAGTGACCAGAGGTGCAAAGGTGATAGAGATCTGTACACACAGGCTGATGGCTGTCATGGCTGCCAAAGGTGCATATACTAAACACTGACTTGAAGGGGTGAATACTTTACATGATCGATTATTTTGTGTTTTATATTTGTATTTAATAATGACCACTCTGCACAGATCTGTTTTTAACTTTGACATTAAAGAGTCTTTTTCTACTAATCAGTGTCAAAAAAGCCGAATTAAATTCACTGTGATTCCATGTTGTAAAACAGTAACGTGAAAATGTCCAAAGGCGTGAATACCTTTTATAGGTACCATACTTACAAAATGAGCCTTGACAAACAGGGTGGTCTGTAAAAAAATATACAAAGTTACAAATCCGTATGTATGTTTTACTGTTCATATAAAAATCTGCAGAAATGTATGATACTTATCAACACTGAGAGCCTGTTACTCCACTTTCCCTACAGTTACAAATACTATCAGAAATTTAAATTCTAAAATGGAGGTGTTCTCTATGTTAAATTTGGTTAAATCGTTTTAATTCTAATATCAGTCAAATCAGATCAAGCCATGCAAGTAAAGTGCTGAAGTAGAAACTCAGCTTCACCCTCCACAGACGCACCAAGTGTTTCCAAATCCCTAAACAGCTGGTACCAGGCACAATACGCTACACATATGGAAGGGGGCACCATCAGCCTAAACCTGTTTACATTATATTATAGCATAAATCATCTGAAAGTAGTCAAGTCAAAAAATTAAAATTCTGAAATTTGATAACCTGGGTGGACCACCAGGGGGCGTACAGCTCCTCAAACCGGACACAGCAGACACAGAGCCCAGTCTTGCCACACAGCACACGTTTATTTTAAGTGATGAAGAGCTTTTCCTTTGCTCCCCACTACACAGCACAGCACAAACACCAAATAGCACAGATCAGCACAGTCCTCTCTATCTCTTTCTTTTCTTTCTCTCTTTTCTCCTTCACTCCTCTTCAGCAAGTTTTGTCCTCCACCTCCCGACTCTGGCTCCCTTTTATTGGGTACTTGGAAGTTCTCCAGGTGTCCGGTGGTCTTCTTCTGTCAGCACTTCCAGGTGTGGCAGAAGTCCAACGTAGTAGGGCTGTGCAAGCTCTGCAGCAACCTATGGGGGCACCCACGGAACCCAACAGGGTCGTGGCAAACTCCAAGCTCCCAGTATGCCCTATGGTAATCCGTGGTGCTGTAGCAACCCAGGGGGGGGCTGCTTTCTATCCTTCCGGGGGGAGATAAAATCCTGAAGACACTCTATTCCCCAGCCCATCCATTATATAGGTGTCCTGGCTGGGCAAGGGTCCCAACTGTCCAGCACACCTGGTATTACAACCACATTGAGCTCCTACATACTCGCCATTGATAGGAAACATCTAAATGAAGGAAGCATCCTGCAGGAAAAGGTGATGTCCTTGAGAGGTTGTGTTTTTAAGTACGCTATATCTGCCTTTCCTCTGACACTCCAATCCAGCTCCTCACTCGATGAGGTATCCTGTTTGTCCTGATACACATGCAGGACTGCCCTGATTCTGCGGATTGACCATAAGTGACCCCGAGTTCAAGTTTAAAGGTATATCATGCCAAAAAAGTTAGGTCTGAAGCTCATCTGGCAAGAGGTTGAGAAGTCAGATAGACAGACAGGGAATGAAAAAGGAGTAAGTTGTGTGGTACTTTGAGTTGGCCAAATGGGCAAGCCACCACCAGAGGAAGACAGGGTCCAGACTTGTGCAAGTAGGTCTAGGGTTACTGCCAGTGTTGGTGTGTTCTACAAGAAAGCCACCTTTTGTTACAACAGTAGCACCATTTCCCAACATGGAAGCTGAAGTGAACATGTAATTGGGTGTGATGATGCAGGACTTCTTTCATAATGATGTAAAACCCAACATCGGTCCTTTTAGTTATCAGAATAGTGCACACTGTTCAGAGCAGAGAAGAAGTTCCTACCTCAGATGAGATATATTTATCATTTACCACACTTCGCTTTGTTAGAGCTGATAATGGTTTCACACGTATTATGAGAAGATGTCAAGTATTGTGAAGTTTGATGGACTCATTTTCTTTAGAAATATTTTTGGACATACTGTGTTTTGTGTAGTATGTCAGTTCATTAAATATGTATTACACCTGCAAATTTGAAGAATGTAACAATGATTTTTTGTAAACAAACCAGAAACTACAGAATCATTGAAACTACACTTGAAAGAGCGCTGGTGGTTGTGTGCAAACTAGAAACTTGAACACCACTTTTATAGAAATCCTGACTTGTGATGCTAATGTGTTCCTAAAAGCCTTCATAAGATGACTTTCACAGCACAAACACATGATAATCATTCATTTATATATATATATATATATATATATATATATATATATATATATATATATATATATATATATATATATATACAGTAATCCCTCCTCCATCGCGGGGGTTGCGTTCCAGAGCCACCCACGAAATAAGAAAATCTGCGAAGTACAAACCATATGTTTATATGGTTATTTTTATATTGTCATGCTTGGGTCACAGATTTGCGCAGAAACTCAGAAGGTTGTAGAGAGACAGGAACGTTATTCAAACACTGCAAACAAACATTTGTCTCTTTTTCAAAAGTTTAAACTGTGCTCCATGACAAGACAGAGATGACAGTTCCGTCTCACAATTAAAAGAATGCAAACATATCTTCCTCTTCAAAGGAGTGCTTGTCAGGAGCAGTGACTGTCACAGAGATAGAGAAAAGCAAACAAATCAATAGGGCTGTTTTTCTTTTAAGTATGTGAAGCACCGCGGCACAAAGCTGTTGAAGGTGGCAGCTCACACCCCCTCCGTCAGGAGCAGACAAAGTGAGACAGAGTTTGTTTTTCAATCAAAAATCAATACGTGCCCTTCGAGCTTTTAAGTATGCGAAGCTCCGTGCAGCATGTCGTTTCAGGAAGCAGCTGCACAAAAGGTCACAACGTGAAGATAATCTTTCAGCATTTTTAGACGAGCGTCCGTATCGTCTAGGTGTGCAAACAGCCCCCCTGCTCAATCCCCCTACGTCAGGATCAGATAAAGTCAGCGCAAGAGAAAGAGAAAAGTAAGCCGGGTAGCTTCTCAGCCATCTGCCAATAGCGTCCCTTGTATGAAATCAACTGGGCAAACCAACTGAGGAAGCATGTACCAGAAATTAAAAGACCCATTGTCCGCAGAAACCCACGAAGCAGCGAAAAATCCGCGATATATATTTAAATATGCTTACATATAAAATCCGCGATGGAGTGAAGCCGCGAAAGGCGAAGCGCGATATAGCGAGGGATTACTGTATATATACAGTATATATATATATACAGTATATATATATATATATATACAGTATATATATATATATATATATATATACAGTATATATATATATATATATATATATATATATATATATATATATATATATATATATATATATATATATATATATATATACAGTATATATATATATATATATATATATATACAGTATATATATATATATATATATACAGTATATATATATATATATATATATATATACAGTATATATATATATATATATATACAGTATATATATATATATATATATATATATATATATATATATATATATACAGTATATATATATATATATATATATATATATATATATATATACAGTATATATATATATATATATATATATATATATATATACTGTGTATATATGTGTATGTGTGTGTGTGTATATAAAACCATTCTAAGCATTCCTTGATCCAGAATAATTAAAGCGTTTTAGCTGAAATACGGCGGCACGGTGGTGCAGTGGTAGCGCTGCTGCCTCGCAGTTAGGAGACCTGGGTTCGCTTCCCGGGTCTTCCCTGCGTGGAGTTTGCATGTTCTCCCCGTGTCTGCGTGGGTTTCCTCCCACAGTCCAAAGACATGCAGATTAGGTGGATTGGTGAATCCAAATTGGTCCTAGTGTGTGCTTGGTGTGTGGGTGTGTTTGTGTGTGTCCTGCGGTGGGTTGGCACCCTGCCCGGGATTGATTCCTGCCTTGTGTTGGCTGGGATTGGCTCCAGCAGACCCCCGTGACCTTGTGTTCGGATTCAGTGGGTTGGAAAATGGATGGATGGATGGATGGATGGATGGATGGATGGATAGCTGAAATACATTGTAGCGGAAATGACAGGTTACTGCACAAATGAAAAGTTTGCACACCAACCAGGTCATCCCGTTTAATAACAAAGGTCCAAACAACAATCATACCTCTGGGCGTTAAATAAATAGCCACTCAGGCAAAACAACAAAGTACCCAGCTCTTTGCTGTAGAATAAGGGTTGTTCACTGGCTCTCCATCTTGGGGTCACTTTTAGCACAAATGACATATCCGATTGTGAAGTACTTTGCACCGTATCACTCTTTATAGTGCCACGCTGGTGTGCCATCTTATCAAGCATCAAAGCAATAACCTCCCTGGTGAAGTTGTGATTAGTTCAAAGTAAAAAGATGGGGGTGTCCCCCATGAACACCTGAATGCACCTCATTTCACTTCACACAACATTACTCTTCTTTGCACTTCACATATTTTGCATAAAGGTTACAGTTCCTGTTGTGTGGTGGGAACACAACACACGAAAGTATCCCAGGGTCTACATCATACAAAAAACTCACTGATTCCAAAAAATAAAGTTTCTGTGGTTGGAAAATGGCCTATTGACACTTTTCCACCAGCACTCCAAACACTAGGGGCCTCATGCATAACGCCGTGCGTAGAGCTCACACTATAACATGGCGTAAGCACAAAAGCAGGAATGTGCGTACACACTGAAAAATCCAGATGCAGGAATCTGTACGTACGCAAACTTCCATGTTCTTCCGCTACATAAATCCAGATCAGCGTGAAAAGTAACGCACGAGCACGCGCCTGCTGTCCCGCCCCAACTCCTCCCAGAATTACGCGTCTTTGAATATGCAAATCAATATAAATAGCCCTTAAGCTCAGCCTTCTGTGAAAAGACAATGGGAAAAGTACGAGGAAAATATAACAATTTCAGCGAATACCAAATGGAGGCAAAGGAAAAACGTACTATTTGTTGGTTTAAACAGTGGTATAATCAACAAAATGAAGTTGATCGAGTGACATAGCGTGTCGGAGAAACTCGAAAGCTCAAGTTCACAAAGTCGCACAGTGACCAAAATAAAAAAAGAAATCACATATCAAAGTCGCCGTGAAAAGGTGAGTCGTAGCCCACTGTCTGAGTGTCATATGAAAGCGTATTAGGGTACAGACAAAAAAAAATAGGCACACAGTGGGGAAAAAAGCACGAAATGTCAACTTTAATCTCGAAATTTCCACTTTAATCACGTAGTTTATTTTGCCATTAAAGTAGAACATCATAAACTTCATCTTAAAATCGAAAACAGACAAACCTTCTCTCGGGTGTAAGACAGTGACTCACACTTCACCATCTGTAGTCCAAGCTGGCAATGCCACAAGCACGATAGTGTCATAGTCATTCATGATTTTTTAGGTCAAATAGTCATGTAGATGACAAATCTGAACTAAAGAGACTTTTGCAGTGCATGCCACATTAAAACACTAACATTAGATGCTTTAAATTGATTTTGATTTTTACTGTACTCACATTTTATTCACATGGAGCAGAAAATGGACTTGATCTCAGACAAAGTACAGGCACTGTCAATGATCTAGTCTCTGCTCAAAGGGGAATATCAAAATTGTTAGAAGAATTACATTCACATTTACTTATTTGGCTGATGCCTTTATTCAAAGCGACATTTATGATACAATTGGTTACATTTGGCATGTACTTATATGGCATTTTATGCAATGTAGCAGTTCCAGAGCAAAAACAAAATCTTAAAATAGGTATAAAAATCAGCAAAAGGAACAACTGATACCCCAGTTATTCTACCAGTATCTGTTATGTGGGTAAATACACAAATATGTGTCAACTGCATTGCAAGTAATTTGTGCACAAGCAAGTAATAAACCTTGTATTCTTACATGTAATAAAAACTCTGGTTCCAGATGATAGTATATTATATATAGTGTATATATATATATATATATATATATATATATATACACACACACACACACACATACACAGTATCTATCTATTATATAAAAAAATCTTGGGTCGAGACGTGATCATCTCGGAGAGACACTTTGAAGTCCCGCGAGACAAGGTAGTGAGACAAAAGGACAGCTGCTGTACACGCTTTTAAATGATCGTCGTGCAGCTCGGTAGCAGCTAGCAGCAAACAGCAGCTGATCCATCCGCATCTCCTTAGCGGACAGATTCAGCCCTAACCCCCCAACTCCCCCCCCCCCCCCAAGATTCACAACGCGAGCGGCAGAAAGGTGAAGTGGCCCAGGGGTGGGGGTTGTGGGTTAGGCGACCAAAGCGTGTATGGGGCACAACCCCCTAGTATATATATATATATATATACATATTAATAAAAGGCAAAGCCCTCACTGACTCACTGACTGACTGACTGACTGACTGATTGACTGACTGACTGACTGACTCACTCATCACTAATTCTCGAACTTCCCGTGTAGGTGGAAGGCTGAAATTTGGCAGGCTCATTCCTTACAGCTTACTTACAAAAGTTAGGCAGGTTTCATTTCGAAATTCTACGCGTAATGGTCATAACTGGAACATATTTTTTGTCCATATACTGTAATGGAGGAGGCGGAGTCACGTATCGCGTCATCACGCCTCCTACGTAATCACGTGAACTAAAAACAAGGAAGAGATTTACAGCACGAGTCAAACGCGGGAACGAAGGTAAATGACGTTAATTTTTGACTGTCTTTTAATACTGTGTAAGCATACATATTAACACATGTGCAATTAAACGTGTGCATTTACGGGGTGATTTCTCAGGCTTAAAAGCTCGCCTTTTATCAAACGCGGGAACAAAGGTAACTGACGTTGTTCACTGTCTTTTAATACTGTGTAACCATACATATTAACACATGTGCAATTAAACGTGTGCATTTACGGGGTGATTTCTCAGGCTTAAAAGCTCGCCTTTTACTAAAAAGGTAAATGCAAAACTATTTTCAATCAGTTTATTGAAACGCTCCGGTTAAGGATTACAATAACATATTCGCGTGATAAAAGAACGAAGTAGGGGGAAATGAAGGAAGAGCCGCAAACAGCGAAGAGCAAAAAATTAATTAAACAATTGAGAAGGGAGCGAGTGAAGCATACAAGCATGTTCATAAGGGAAACAAAGCACGGTGTAAAACGTAAGTTTAAATTAAGTTTATAGAAACGCTCCCGCTGCGGATTGCAATAACATATTCGCGAGATAAAAGTTTAATGAGAAGACACGAGGTATAAACGAACCACACGCCGTGGCGCAACGTTAGGGGCAACAGTTTCAACCATTCTATGATCTGCTTCTCGCAACTGAAAGACGGCACATGGCGGATGTTAGCCGACTTGCTGACCGCAACGTTAGGGGGTTCAACTCTGGCGCTGACGCCACATCTCAGTGCCAACAGTTTGCAGACTCTACTTAAAAGACCCGCCCTCCACACTGGACAGTTAAAAAGACCAATCAAACTAACGATGACATCAAGTATTACCCAATCAAAAGTAGGAAAGGAGGCATCTTCATAAAATGCGTGTGGGATGATTTGCATGAGACGCTGCTTTAAAAAAAATGATAAAAAAAATACGGGACAAATCCCGTCCCGTATTGATTCAAAACGGGACGCGCAATTTCATTCTCAAATGCGGCACAATTCCGTATTTTAAAGGACGGGTGGCAACCCTACAGTGCCAGGTAACCACCCATACAATCACATTGTGATTCAGACTAGGAATGCAATGAATGTAATTACCCCGATCTACATACAAGGCGAAAGTCTTGCAACATTCAAAGATGATGGCTTGGGATAAGTACACCATAGAACATAAAAGAGCTTATGAAACCTTGAACTGAAAAAAGCAAGATCTCAGAGATCGTAAAAAAAAAATAGGAGGTAATGTCGTTTTACTCGCTGTAGATTTTAGTCAAACATTACCAGTTATTCCACGAGGGAGACCAGCAGATGAATGTTTAAAATCCATGCTTCTCCCACGCTCGGTTATATGTCGCGTGTTCTCGGGTAGGTACACCAAAAAATGTATACATTTAGGCATGTTACGGGCAAACAAAAAATGAGGTATACCCGAAGGCACTGCAGTAGTACTTAATGTAACTTTACTTCTTAAATGTTAATGTTTTACTGTTTAATAATTTATACGCTTCTTATATGTTGTTCAAATTCTTTTATCAAAACACCAGTGACAGCGCAATGCACGATAACATGGAGTGAATACACCATACGCATCCGCCCACGGCCGCCCTGGTGTGCGCAGATACGAGTTGATTCTACAATAAAATAAAATAAAGATAAAAAGAGTAATACAATCATCACCCATAAAGCGGATAGTAGACGTGACGTACTATATGTGTACCAGATTTCAAGTCAATAGGTGAAACGGTTTGCGAGCTACAGGTGATTTAAAATCCTGGACAGACACACAAATTGCCACGGTAGCAAATTACAGAAGATGATTTTACTGTTTAATAATTTATATTTATATGAAATGTGCTTCTTATATATTACTTCATATTCTCATATGA
The DNA here is from genome assembly GCF_900747795.2 of Erpetoichthys calabaricus. Classification (NCBI taxonomy): domain Eukaryota; kingdom Metazoa; phylum Chordata; class Cladistia; order Polypteriformes; family Polypteridae; genus Erpetoichthys; species Erpetoichthys calabaricus. The sequence continues at coordinate 73,921,589 of NC_041407.2, forward strand.
TAATGATGTTAATGTTTATATTGATTTCTATGTTATTGAAACTGCATGTATATGTGTATATGTATGTATGTGTATATATATATATATATATATATATATATATATATATATATATATATATATATATATATATATATATATATATTTATATATATACTAGCAAAATACCCGCGCTTTGCAGCGGAGAAGTAGTGTGTTAAAGAGGTTATGAAAAAAAAAGGAAACATTTTAAAAATAATGTAACATGATTGTCAATGTAATTGTGTTGTCATTGTTATAAGTGTTGCTGTCTTTTTTATATATATATATATATATATATATATTATATATATAATATACACACACACATAAACATTTATATACATATACATATACACATATCTACATATATATATATACACACATACATAAACACACACATAAGACTTATTGACTGAAACGGGCTTTCACGAAAAAAGTTAGGGCTTTGCTACAGGATACACCCTCCACAAGTTAAGCAAGTAAAAATAAAATATATATTTCTGTTTTATTTAAACCTTTTAAGTTCGTACGCATAGCCCCATTTGGCTGTTTAATTTTTTTTTTTCTTTCTTCAGTAATATTTAATCTCCTTAAAGAAAAAGAACATATCCATTTTACTTTTTTTGTTTCTCTGTAGTAATATTTTAGTGTAAAAGAATAACCAGTATTTAAACCTTTTATGTTACTTTATACATTTATTTTACACAATGTTGAAAAATTAATAAGAAAGCTACATATTTTGGCAGCTGCTGCTTTCATTTTCAATGAAATGAAAAAAGCTCTCCAAGAGAAAACGTCAATGAAGAAGAAACAGTTTGCACTATCTAAAAATCAGAAACCCTCATTTAGAAAAGTTTGCTGCAGATGACTTAACTGAAAATAAATGAATAGTTCCTATGTGTATAATACATATTTATCTATTTTACTTATGCCTTTATTCCACCAACTTACAACATCTGAGGTACAATTTGTTACATTACTTTTGTTTTTTGCAGCACAGGCAGGTGAAGTGACTTCCTCAGGGTCACACAGTGGTGTCAGTACCACGATTTGAATTGACAAGCTCCGGGTTTGCTGAAATATTACTGAAGAAAGAAAAAAAACGAAAACGGGCAAATGGGGCTATGCATACAAATGTCCATCCGTCCATTATCCAACCCGCTATATCCTAAATACAGGAGCCAATAAGTAGATATGTATATATACAGTATATATATATATATATATATATATATATACAGTATATATATATATATATATACAGTATATATATATATACACAGTATATATATATATATATATATACACAGTATATATATATATATATATATATATATATATATATATATATATATATATATATATATATATGTGAATGTATGTATGTATATATGTATGTCTATATATATGTAGATATGTAAATTTGTATATGTATATATATGTTTATGTGTGTGTGTGTGTGTGCATATTATATATATAAAAGACAGCAACACTCATAACAATGACAACACAATTACATTGACAATCATGTTACGTTATTTTTAAAATGTTTCCTTTTTTCTTTTTCATAATCTCTTTAACACACTACTTCTCCGCTGCGAAGCGCAGGTATTTTGCTATATATATATATATATATATATATATATATATATATATATATATATATATATATATATATATAAAGGAGAGTTGGGATCCGAGAGACTGTGTTTGTGTGTTTGTGGAGGGATGGAGAGTTAAGGCGGGTGTTGGAGTCACGTGATCGTCTCCCCTCCCATTCACCTCATTTCATTCACTTCATTTCGCTCCAAGCTGAGCTCCGCAGCTGGCACGGTCTTGCTGTTCTTGATTTGCTTTTCACATGGCCAAGTATACGTTGCATGCTCAAGAGTAAGCTCAGCGCACAACTTGGTCATATTACAACCGGAGGGGCGAACTGACAACATGGTATACAAAGAGATCCTTAACAAATAATTATTGGTATAATTTCCCTCAGTTTATTATATAAAATTTTAAAGCAGTACTTCGCCGCTGCGAAGCGCGGGTATTTTGCTCTATATATATGTGTGTGAATGTATGTATGTATATATGAATGTCTATATTTATATCTATATATATATTTATATCTATTTATATATATACATATATATATATCTATATCTATATCTATATATATATATATATATATATATGTGTAGATATGTAAATTTGTATATGTGTATGTATATATATATATATATATATATATATATATATATATATATATATATATATATATATATATAATGTATATATATATGTATATATGTATATGTGGATGTGTATATGTATGTATACAGTGGTGTGAAAAACTATTTGCCCCCTTCCTGATTTCTTATTCTTTTGCATGTTTGTCACACAAAATGTTTCTGATCATCAAACACATTTAACCATTAGTCAAATATAACACAAGTAAACACAAAATGCAGTTTTTAAATGATGGTTTTTATTATTTAGGGAGAAAAAAAATCCAAACCTACATGGCCCTGTGTGAAAAAGTAATTGCCCCCTTGTTAAAAAATAACCTAACTGTGGTGTATCACACCTGAGTTCAATTTCTGTAGCCACCCCCAGGCCTGATTACTGCCACACCTGTTTCAATCAAGAAATCACTTAAATAGGAGCTGCCTGACACAGAGAAGTAGACCAAAAGCACCTCAAAAGCTAGACATCATGCCAAGATCCAAAGAAATTCAGGAACAAATGAGAACAGAAGTAATTGAGATCTATCAGTCTGGTAAAGGTTATAAAGCCATTTCTAAAGCTTTGGGACTCCAGCGAACCACAGTGAGAGCCATTATCCACA